>NC_137468.1:174403511-174831445 GCF_964235325.1 Thermobia domestica | reverse complement strand
AAACACTGATCACACATGTATCAGAAAATGCTTGACAGTAGACGAAAATATCAAATCTAGAACAACTGCTACAAATAAGTTTGCAAATGATTGCCTCCATTGAGAGACCTTCTTCAATTATCCTTGTTCCAACATATTTTTCTTTCTAGGGAAGAAAAGATATTGCTTGTCACCCCTAGTATGCATTGAAATTAAAATTGTAACATTTCAATAAGTTTCAGCTTGTTCGGAATTTGAGCCCGGGTCTAATGAATATAAGTTCAATGCGCTACCACTCACCTACTGCGCCACGAAGCTTGTACCACAACTAATACCTAGTCAAAATCGTTTCTTGGAAGAATATGCAGAAGTTCCTAATGCTTATGTGAGTGTCTTAATGACTTACTCAAGATTTCATTGTTTAACTCAAAAACAAGTTATATATCGGCAGACGTTACTCAATGAGGAATATATCACGAAACGTTCTTCAAGTTGAGGAAACGTCATCGGTTTCAGAGATGGTTCCTATTTACATTACAGTGTCATTCCATGCCAAATCACCTAATTTTAAAACATGATCGTGCTTCAATGTCTCAGATTCTCTTCAAATCTTTTTCATACATTAATAGTAATGAAGTTATGCTATTTTTTTATTATTTTTTGAATGAAAAATGGGCGGAGGAGAAATTTTTGAAAAATGTCAATTTTGCTTCAATTTTACTTTCCGCACTCAGCATCATGGAAGTAAAATTATCGTAACTTCTTTATTTTGAAGTTATTGGGTTCATCCATGTGTCACATGAAAGCTTAATTTGTGCTCTTTCAGTAGATTCTAAGTACTTCTGCAAGAGGTTACACTGTAAAACATTAATGGGCATACAAACAAATTTTAGGTTTTCTTACAAATTGTGCCGTTGCTTGAAAGTTACAACTAGGAAACTTTTCAAACTTTTTTGTACATTCATCTTAACACGTACATTGTATGGTTAAAAATAAAGAGGGTGTTTTTTTATTTTTGTAATTATTATTTTTTATGTACGAAAATATACAGTTTTGTTTTGTTACAAATTGTGTCGTTGCTCGTAAGTTGCAACTATAAAACTTTTGAAACTTTTTAATGGAATCATCTTAGCATATACATGATATGGTTAAAAAATAAAAAGGGTGCTTTTGGTATTTTTGTAATTATTATTTTTTGGTATTTTTACATGTATGGAAATATACAGTTTTAAGTTTTTGTTACAAATTGTTTCATTACTCGTAAGTTACAACTACGAAACTTTTGAAACTTTTTAAATAGAATTATCTTAGCACATAAATGATATGGTTAAAAAATAAAAGGGTGCTGCTTTTGATTTTTTTTTTAATTTTACGTGTACACAAATATACAGCTTTAAGATTTGTTACAAATTGTGTTATTGCTCATAAATTACAACTATGACACTCTTGAAGCTTCTTTTTATAGAATCATTTTATCACACACATGATATGAGTAAAATAAAAATGCTAACTGAAAACTAAAAATGCAGAAGCATAAAATTTTAAAGAACACAATGTTGCAATCTAAATTGCAAAGGAAAATAACAAGGAGGAAACAAATTTAAAAAAAATGCAAAACTCAAAACAAAAAAATACAAAATAAGATTAAAACAATGTTGCAATCGAAAATACAGACAGAAAATAAAAATACAAACATAAAACATATACGAAACATTATGTAGTAGTATAGCACGTCATTATTTTAATAACATGAGTTTGCACCAGCTTTGGTGAGATTTGCGGACAAAGTTGGTGAGATCTACGTGCTATACTACTACATAATGTTTCGTATATGTTTTATGTTTGTATTTTTATTTTCTGTCTGTATTTTCGATTGCAACATTGTTTTTAATCTTATTTTGTATTTTTTTGTTTTGAGTTTTGCATTTTTTTAAATTTGTTTCCTCCTTGTTATTTTCCTTTTGCAATTTAGATTGCAACATTGTGTTCTTTAAAATTTTATGCTTCTGCATTTTTAGTTTTCAGTTAGCATTTTTTATTTTTTAACTTGTAATTTTTATTTTGTTTCAAATTTAGATTGCAACATTGTGTTTTAAGTTATGTTTCTGCATTTTTAGTTTTCAGCTTGCATTTTTATTTCTTAACTTGTAATTTTTATTTTGTTTCGAATTTGTAATGTAACATTGTGTTTAAAGTTGTACTTTTAATATTCTTTTGCAATTTGGATTGCAACATTGTATTTGATTCTGTATTTTTAGTTTTGAATGTTTCAATTTTTAAACTTGTATTTTTAATTTTTCTTTTGCAATTTGGATTGCAACATTGTATTTTAAACTTTTGCTCTTGTATTTTTGATGACAACACTGTTTTAAGTTTTGGTTCTGTATTTTTTAGCTTTGCATTTTTAATTGTAACATTGTGTTTTAAGTTTTGCTTTTATATTTTTTATTTTCCGTTTTGTATGTTAGATTGCAACATTGTTTTTTAAATTTTCTTTCTGCACTTTTTTATTTTCGGTTTGTACATTTTGTTTGTAAGTTGTATTTTTAATTTTCTTTTGCAATTTAGATTGCAACATTGTGTTTTAAGTTATGTTTCTACACTTTACTTTTGGTAACTTGTTGTTTTACTTTTAGTTTGTGTATTCAATTGCAACACTGACTTAAATTTTACTTGTCCATTTAACAATCAAAAAGTTTCATGTAATAAATTTTAAGTTTAATCGTGTTGTGATGTGTTAAAAATAACTTTCTTATGTTCAAGTTTATGTTTTGATAATTTTAATATTTTCGAAATGTAATTCCTCTGAGCTTCTAATGAAGCAAACAAATAAAAAAATTAACAACAAAGTTCCTGCAGAACTGAATAATTGTATAACAAAAAACAATAAACTAGTTTAAACCGGTTTAAACCAGTTTAAACACCTGTAGCAACACAAACAAAACAAAATTCCTAGCATTACTAACAAAGGAATTTTTTAGACCGATAACACATTGGAAAAGCATACAAACAAGTAGTTATAATTATTTCAAGTGTTGCAAACTTTAATATTGCATTTACAAATTATATTACATTATGTAATATTACTGTTACTAATTTAAAATATGTTAAAGCACCTGCGTACGAGATTACAAAGCTAACTGCGTTTGGGTACAAGATTACAAAACGAAATGTATTTGGGTACGAGATTAAATTTTAAACTATAAATCCCGCGCAGCAAGCCGCGCCGCGCACTATAGAATTACTACTCTTAAAGTAAAGCCAATCATTGGTATACTCTTTGTTCTTAAATCATTTATTTTAAATACCAATTTTGTTACAAAGTTACATCTAATAATAAACTTTGAAATATATCTTAAAGTTACAAGACTTTTGCAATTTACATTTACTAAACGTGTACAGGAATTGTTCATACATTCTTATGTCCATCTTCGGTTAAGTTCGGCAATTTTCGGAACCATTCGTGTGGTACATTAACCAACATGTACATGAATTGTGGATAAAATCTCATGTTTATCTTCGGTTAGGTTCGGCATTGTTCGGAAAACTTCGGGAAACTTCGGGAACCTTCGGCAATCTTCGGTAATCTTCGTGTGAAGTTCTTGGAATTTCCATTTATTAGTGTTGATAATAAACAATCAATAAAAAGTAAACACACTTCCTGTTTGTACTTCGAGTGCTGTAATTAGTCTAAAACAATCTCATTACGGCAATTTGTAAATTACAATTATCGGAAAGTGCTAAAGGATTAACCGATAAACTTAAAAGTATATCTTCGGTAAACTAAAATATACTTAGTGAGTGACAAGTGGTAGTGCATCGATACTAAACTGAAAAAAGTTACGGGAAGTTTTATCATTGTAGTTAACGGCCAGTGCTAGTGCAATTCCCGACAAGCTTTCAAGTGTGCTGTCGGTAAACTTACAACTAAATCTGTTGTGAACTAAAACAAGTTCAGGAAAGTTTTATTATTATACTTACTGGTAAGTGTAAAATTTTTAAAAAGTGTATCTTTGGTCAACACATTGTGAATCATATCATAAAAGTCTACTTACGAAACCTTATCATTTAAAAAAAACTGTGAAAAGAAATATCAAAGTTCTGTGTACATTATTGTGTAAAATATTTACTGTATAAGACAAAAAATTCATATTCCAATTACATATTTAGTGTGTCAATCACACAATGGAAGGACAATCTGTCATCTGTACCATGTTGTCGGCACAAGAAGCACGTGGATATGAAAATCCAAACGAAGTTTTATTTACATGGGAAGTGATAACACAATGTCATGCTACGGGTGCAAGGGTAAGCAATGAAGCTTATTCCAAGTTATTGCAGGCATTGTTTATGCATTTTGGTTGTGATTCTCATGTTGTTTTGAAAAAATGTAAGTCTGCAAAAGATATTACTGATTTATATCATGTAGGCTTCTTTCGTCAAGATAATATAAAGAATTTAGCTCGTGAGAAGTTTATGGAACTTGTGTCTGAAGGAAAAGCTAATAGTTTAACTACAAATGATTTTAGCGTTTTCATGGAAAATTTTATAAACTTTCCAAGTCCTAATACTAATAATGTATCACAACCTACCATGTATGGGAGTGGTAAAACAAATGAATATTTTCGTATTGTTAATAATAGAACCAAACATTATACTTATTTTGGACTTACGGGAAAGGAAGTTACAATTGAACGTATGCACACTAGTGGAATAGATGATCCTGAAAAATATATTCAGTTGTTATTTGAATTTGTAAAGGATCATGTTTTAAATGATGCTGATGATGATATGTATGTTGGTATAACAATAGAAAGTTCTGCTTCCACAATTAATAAACCAATATACATTTCGTGGCGTCAAAAGTCAAATTTAAGCTCCGACATTTTATTTCGTAAAATTGAAAATGTTTTAAATAGTAATGAAAATTATTTATTAGGTGATAAAGTAAATTTCAAAATTCATATTGTTGATTCACGTAAAGGTAGGGGACGAACTATGGGTTCATCAAAATATGTTGATCTTGTAACACATATGCATCAATGTACTATTCCTGTACA
Organism: Thermobia domestica; assembly: GCF_964235325.1. Taxonomy (NCBI): domain Eukaryota; kingdom Metazoa; phylum Arthropoda; class Insecta; order Zygentoma; family Lepismatidae; genus Thermobia; species Thermobia domestica. The sequence continues at coordinate 174,826,406 of NC_137468.1, read as the reverse complement.
AAAGAATGTGTATTGTCTTCCCAAGAGTATTATTCTTGGAATGGGTAGGGCTGATCATCGTTATAATTACGTATATGAATTAAAAAATCATTCTGAACGATTGATGAAACAAGCAAAGGATTTGTGTGTCAGTGCTAAAGTTGACATTGAAATCCATGATGGATGTACTATTGATGATGTAAAAAAGTTTCAAAATAAGTTAGCACCTCATTATCAAATTGTTGTTTACGAAAAAAATCGTTTAACTCGAAACTACAATGTAATTTATCCTGGAATATATGCATCAAAGAAAATTTTAATTTTGTATACGGAGGGACACTATGAATTAATTACTAGTATTACAACACTATTAAACAAGAAAAATTATTGTCAGTATTGTTTGGAAGGTTATCATCGTACAGAAAATCATAAGTGTAACTTCAAATGCCCAATGTGTGAAAAGTATCACAATGTTTGTAATAATGATAATAATATTAAACGCGAATGCATTAATTGTCATAGACTGTTTTCTTCAGAAGAATGTTTTGCTAATCATAAAACAATAAATGTTTCCGGAAAGAGTTTATGCGAAACAAAGAAAATTTGTGTCCATTGTGGTACTATGATTGACATGCGTTCACGCAAGTCTGAACATGAATGTGGTGAACGTTATTGTAAAACATGTTACTCATATGTAAGCGATGATCATATTTGTTTTGTTCAAACGGCTATGATGCAACATATAGATACCTTTTTGTACATTATATTTGATGTAGAAACAATGTTGCTTCCTAAAAATGAACAAGGAGAACAAGAACATCATGTAAATTTTGTAAATTGTATTCATGCTTGTTACAAGTGTAAGGACATGAAGCTTGATGATACATGTTTTGTATGCGGCAATAAAAATGGATTCCGTTCGTTTGATTTTCACAACATTGAAGAATTTGTTAATCATGTATTAATAACTCGACCAATGTTTAAAAAAATCATTGTGCTTTCCCATAATGGCAGTAATTATGATATGCAATTCTGTGCTAAAACTTTGATCATAAACCATCATTTTACACCTGAAGTAATAATGTCAGGGCAAAAAATTATTCAAATGCGTTTAGGACAAAAGATTTACTTCCGTGACACATATTTGTATATGGGAGTTAAATTATCTAAATTACCTAAGACGTTAGGGCTTTCTGCAAATTTACGAAAGGGAGATTTTCCGTACTTGTTTAATACATTAGAAAACCAAAATTATATAGGCCAAATTCCTGATCTAAAATATTTTGATGCTGATTCAAGGAGCACTGAAGATCGAGAGCAACTTATCATATGGCACAAAGAACGTGTTGCAAGTAATGAGGAGTATAATCTCCAAAAGGAAATGATTGAATATTGTCGGAATGATGTTAAAATTTTAGCAGAGGCTGTCATTAAATTTTCAAACTTAATTGAAGACAAAACAAATGGTATCCAATGTTTTATCGCTGCACCAACTATTGCTAGTTTCGCAATACTAACATATCGTACCTTATATTTACCCAAAGAAATTATTCCAATTATTCCACCTTATGGGTTTGACCATCGTGATCGTCAAAGTCTGAAGGCAATGTACTGGCTGCGATACTTAGAACGTACTACTGGTAATAAAATTCTTCATTCTGGAAATGGTTTGGAAAAACGATTTGGAAGGTATAAGGTTGATGGATTTGAAACTAAAACAAATACAGTTTACGAATTTCATGGATGTTACTATCACGGATGTTTAAACTGTTATCCTACACTACGACACGTGTCCCTAGATTCATCCTCTAAGCAAGGTACATCAGTACAAGATCGGTATGAAAACACCGTCACAAAAATAGCATTTCTTAAAAAATTAAATCTTAATGTCATTGAAATGTGGGAATGTGAATGGGACCTCATGGTAAAAAATGATAAAAAATTACATCAGTTTATTCAAACACAGTGTCATGATCTTGTTGATCATCTGGTACCTAAAGATAGTTTTCATGGTGGGCGTACAGAATGTTTTAATGCCTTGTACGAATGTACCAGCGAAGAGTTTGTGGCATATTATGATATTACCAGTCTTTACCCCTGGGTGATGGTACGTAAGCCATTGCCTATAGGAAAACCTATAATATACAAGGGGCCTGACTTTCCACAAGTGCAAAGTATTCATGGCTTAGTGAAATGTAGTATCTTGCCTCCCAAAGACTTATATTTTCCAATTTTACCATATACATGTAATGATCGCCTTTTGTTTGGGTTATGCCGTACGTGCATGGAACAAAGTGACAACAACTGTATGCATAATGATGCCGAGCGTGTCCTTACTGGTACATATTGTACTCCTGAACTTCATGTGGCTTTAGATCTCGGATACAAAATTCTACAAATTATTGAAATTTGGGAATTCAAATTATCTGATTCAGAAAATAATCTGTTTAAAGATTATGTCAATTCCTTCTTAAAAATGAAACAGGAGTCTTCAGGATTTCCTAGCTGGTGCAAAACTAAACAAGATCAAGAAAAATATATTACAGACTATTATGAACATGAATGCATTCAGTTAACGGAAAATAACATTCAATCAAATCCTGGTCTAAGATATATTTCCAAAATATTTCTCAATTCCTTGTATGGTAAATGGGGACAAAGAACAGATTTATCTCAATCTGTAATTGTAGATACTCCAGAAAAATTTTTAAGTTATCTATGGGCACCACAATATGAGGTACAAACTGTATTGCCTATTGGAGAGCGGCATCTCATTGTATCATATAAGAACATTGAGAACAAAAACAAGCCATGGAAATTTTCCAATGTTGTCCTTGCAGCCTTTATCACATCGTGGGCGCGTCTAAAACTTTATGAATTATTGACAGCTATAGATCCTGAGCGTATATTGTACTGCGACACTGATAGTATTATGTTTGTACAACCACATAATGAAAAGCCTCCACTTTCTTTGGGTTCCTATTTAGGTGAGTTAACTAATGAAGTTCCTGATGGGTGGGAAATTGATGCATTTATAGGCTTAGGGCCAAAAAATTATGCCTATAGGATGAAAGAAGTTCAAACAGGGAAAGTAGATTATGTATTTAAAATTAGAGGTATAACTTTAAATCATCGTACACGCCAAGAAATTAACTTTGATCATTTTTATCAACTAGTTCGAGATAAAGCTGACAAGAAACAGTTACACAATCCAGGAAGAATTGTTCGTAAGCCTGGGTTTGTCATCGTATCCAAGTCTGAAACTAAAACACATCAAAAAGTTCAAAATAAAAGACGACGATTAAATTATAATAGTATTACTGACTATAGAACATTGCCATATGGTTATCAAAGTATTAAGTGCATAAAATGAATGGTATTCTGTATATATGTAAATAGTAAACTGTCTAAAGGTATCATGATGTCCATAAGTTTTGCTATCTGTTGGTACTTGTACGTATATATCATGTAAATATCTTATTTAAATATGTATATCAATATGCCAAAATAGAATATTGTAGAGTATATAAATACAATAAAGCGTTACAATTTACAATAATATGTTTTATTTCTCCAAACAAATATTGATATCATACGAAGTATCTGTATTCTATATAAGATAAAGGAAGAATACCTATGCTTCATATAAGGTTATTTATACGTATTTTATGTTCCTACAATAAATTATTCCAAGTTGGAAACCATGTTGACGTCATAATGTCTACTATAAGGTGAACAAGCATCTTAGAAGTCAGTAAAGGTAGCAATATAAGACATTAGAATACTGTAGTGAAAAGATATCTATAAGTAAATGGGTTATAATAGTAATATCCTTTGTGCTTCAAATAGCACTAGGTCATCTTTGGCATGCTCACAAAATGTTCGAGTAATTTATTATGAGAGGATAAATACGTAAAATCACAATATATACATTCTAACATGGTATTCAAGGTAATCTATATACATAAGGAATCAGTTCATGTGTTTGCAATCATCTAGCATATCACCAAAACAAGATATACAACTCTACAATACAATAAAATAAGGCTACAATCCAATATTAATACAATAGAAACACTTCAGGTGTTTGCATCCCCATAGTATAGCCCCTAAAGCCACGCAACCAACAACACATGCTTAAAACACTTACATGCAAACGAAAAATAATATGTCTACAATATGATACATATATTCCTGTCCCGATATCAAAACTAATATACATACATACATACATGAATCCACTTACAAACTATTCATATATACATGCAATTTCTTATTCGTCTAAGCTTCGTACCCCATTAGACCCATACAGTATCCAAAACATGATATTCTATGCTAAAATCCTATATCAGCAACACATACATCTACCCACTTACAAACTAATCATATATACATGCAATTTCTTATTCGCCTAAGCTTCGTACCCCATTAGACCCATACAGTATCCAAAACATGATATTCTATGCTAAAATCCTATATCAGCAACACATACATCTACCCACTTACAAACTAATCACAAATACATGCAATTTCTTATTCGTCTAAGCTTCGTACCCCATTAGACCCATACAGTATCCAAAACATGATATTCTATGCTAAAATCACATATCACCTACACATAGATGTACCCTACTTACAAACTAATCACAAATACATGCAATTTGTCATTCGTCTAAGCTTCGTACTCCATTAGACCCATGCAGTATCCAAAAGATGATATTCTATGTTAAAATCACATTTCACCTACACATAGATGTACCCTACTTACAAACTAATCACAAATACATACGATTTCTTATTCGTCTAAGCTTCGTACCCCATTAGACCCATACAGTATCCAAAACATGATATTCTATGCTAAAATCACATATCACCTACACACAGATGTACCCTACTTACAAACTAATCACAAATACATGCAATTTGTCATTCGTCTAAGCTTCGTACTCCATTAGACCCATGCAGTATCCAAAAGATGATATTCTATGTTAAAATCACATATCAGCTACTGAAAATACAATATCATTACATAAAATATGTTTCTTTCAGTTGCGCGCATTTCCTTCCACATTATCTCATACATTTACGTACAATACGCAGTGCTATATATTACATATATCCGCAAAATGCCTCTAAATATACGAAAAACAGTAAAATCCATTCTTTGTAATCCTTTTCTTTAGCATCTCATTAATATTCATTATCATCTCATTAATATTCATAAATAATTAATTCGTTACTCTAGTTTTTAAAAGGATAAAATCATTTATGCAAAAATACCTACAAAAAATCTTCCTTCAAAACTTCTTCCAAAAGCACAAAAGGGAAAGTTGTCTTGCGTACACATTCATTCACTCTTTTTTTTTTTCCTCTTTAAAACTCAGGTAGGCACGCTCACTCTTTCTCTTCCCCCCTCTACGTTTGTGGCAAGGTCTTAACAAAATGCGTAAGAAGTCAAACGCCTGTTTAAAGTGATCCTTTGCTCAAAATAACAACAGAGTTCCTTCATGCAATCCTACGTGCGGTTTCCTCAATATGGGGCAATACATTAACTTTTAAAAAGTGACACGTACCTATCTCATTCTTAAATTCTCTGTCGTTAGAATAATGATTCTTATTTCTTTCTTTTTTCACATATTTTTGAGTTTCCATGCAGTAGAAATCACAGGCCCCCCCATTAAGCAATGTCCAGAGAACAGCACAGTTCCCCACCTCCAAAAAAAAACCTGGAACACACACATACAACCAGGTGTCTATGTTACGCTCGTTACTCCGTCAAAGCGCTCTCTCACTCTCCCCGCCTTACATCTTAGACAGTCAATATCTTTTACCAATTGTTCTTTATCCAGAGTTTCCCATGTTTTTCTAAAAGTCATTTCAGATCTCTCTCTCACCTCCCATGGTTAGACTATTTTCAAACATCCATATGTTACATTAAATTGACACTTTGTTACTTCCTTAATTGACACAAAGATGGAATTACGACACAGCTTCAAAAGAAGCATCTGCTACGAATACAATGGTGTTTGTCGGCTATCTATTGTCTATAAGACCTCACACGTTGGATAGATTTACCACTACGACTACTGCCTCCCCCCTCTTCCTGTGCTCTTCCCCCACTGGTTACCTCATCTTACGACATGCCATTATTTCATTATAGGTGAATTCTTTCTTTAGAATTAGTTTCTTGAATAGCAAGACCAACTGCGTTCAATATTAACAAAAAAAGACTTGTGTAGACATGCTTTGAAGCTTCTTCAGTTATTTCTGGGCACTTGGGGGATGAATAAGCAAGGAAGAAACACATTTCTTAAAGGCTTGGGGAAAAACGGTAAGTAATCAACATAAATTGTATAAATTAATATAAAATTGTATTAAAATATATGATAAAACATTCAAGAGGAAATTTGCATCCATTTTCGTGAGATTTTGGGAACATGGGTAAATTTTTTGGTACAAAATGGCGGATTTTAACCTCATTTTCGTGAGATTTTGGGAACATGGATAAATTTTGGTAGAAAATGGCGGATTTTAGGGCGTTTTTCGTGAGATTTTGGGAACATGGGTAAATTTTGGTACAAAATGGCGGATTTTAGGGCGTTTTTCGTGAGATTTTCGGAACAAGTTCGTGAGAAGTACGTGCTATACTACTCAGCCTTCCGAACTGCGTGATAACGTCAGGAAATTCTATCGCAGATAGAATATTTGCAAGTGGAACCCAGCACTTGTCTTCTCTGCCGCGGTTTATATCCTCTGGCCAGTACAACCTCCCTGAAGGCCAATGAGGATGCATAAATTTGATCCATATATCGTTGCTGTCGTCGTCAAGTTCTAATATCATCCCAATATAACACTGTTCTTCGTATACTCAACTAATGTAGGAACTAAGTTGAAGCTCTCTGAATCTGGTCACCTGGGAAAAGCTGTACCTCAGAGAAAAATTTTCATCGCTGCTCATCCCCTTTGCAGCAATTTCCGTTGTGGAGACTGGCTTGAAATAATGGTAGGAACGGGTTCCTGGTACAGTTTTATGTTTTGAACAATGCAAGTTTAGATTAGCTGCCACGGCAGTAACATCCTGTTCCTTGATAAACTGGATGGTCACTTTAGGTGCAAAGTGTTCACTGCAAAACTGTGACATTTACTGCGCTGTACATATTTGTTCTTTGTAAGGTCTCTGCAAGTTTGCACGCGTTACACTTCTTTTGACAGTTCCGCCTATACCATCACAAGCAGACTTGCCGGGATAATTGAATGTTTGTTTGGATAATTGAATGTTTTGTACGTGGTTAGGCAGCAGTGGCGGCTCGTGACTGATCTAGTAGAGCTAACAATGGCAATTTGTAATTTACCGTGGTCAATAGGGTATTAATGGAGAACTTATGCTGAAATGAGTAGCAATGTAATGGTGTTACTGTCAGCTGACACTCTAAAATCGAATACCAATGAGCGCTTGTATTGCAATATACAGTGCATACGATCCCAAACAAGGTCGCCATCTTGAATTATCAATGTCTTTGTGGTCTGGTGACGTTGTATTCATAGCGTTCGTATGCATATTTACATTGCCTATACGTATTGTTACATGGCCCTACGTCAATTTGTATTTCCGTGACGCAAAACTAGCTACCATGTGCTGCCATTTTGCAATACCGCCATCTTGGTTTTTAAGGTATATTTTCATGGGGCCTCGTAGTAAAATAGTTTCTGTTGGAAACTACTACCCCAGTTACCAAGTGCCGTGCTTCTTTTACGAAATGCAATATTTTGTAACATCTATGGTGTATTGCCCGTACTCTCAATCCTAAGGTCATAAATTGACTTAGGCGCTCTGTAGGCTGTTACAAGCCAAAACTCACGGATATTTTTTATTCTCCTAATAGATCATTATGTACTCCCTTAACCGGCATTTACTCATTGAATTCCCCTCTTAGAGAAAAAAGTTATGCGTAATTTAGTAAGTACCTTCGAAAAATTCTATTCCGCCATTTTGAAACTAAATTTCATGGTTTGGAAATATCATTATGCCGTTTGGGACCTGATTTGTAAAATCCTCATGCAATTTCCATTTAGTCTGATGAATTTGAATACATTTGAGTCAAATGTGGTCTTATGGTGCTCAGTTGAAGTTCCGAGTGACGTGCCGTTCATTTATCGCAGCATACACAAAATCGTCGGGCAGAGTTTTCTTTCGAAGGCTGTCAAAACCAAACCAGAGCTAATATGGACAAAATAAAAAATACGGGTTCTTATATTTGTCTAAAGATACTGTATACCAAATTTCATTGCAATCGGAGATGGTCGGGTGACACCCCTGTACGATTCGGCGTGGAATGACCCTTAAGCATTATGGTCACACGACTAAAGACAACGGTATTCTATCCGCAATCCCATCATATGCACAAAATACAAACATAAGAGACTCTTCATTCCTCTCCCAACAATCTTTCCGCGACTTTGCTACAGAATATCATTGCCAAATATGTCTTTGAAATCGGAATGGATCAACAAGCAAAAGGAAGTCAACTGTACGTGTTGCTTATGGATTGGGTGGCATTATTACAGCAGAAAGAAATGTCTTCAAGAATACTTCGCCTTATCATAAATAATGTCCCCACATAGTGCTTCTGTTCTATGACCATAGTTAAAGAGTTGAGAAAGGTCATCGTAAATGAAATGCACATTATCGAAGTCCAAGCGACTATTCTTTTGTTGTCCATTGGTCTATGGGGGAATGGCGTGCGAATACTAAGAAAGACAGATTGTACAAATTACAAATAATTTTTCTTTATCATTTCTGAGGGAAATTTTAACTTCTGTTCCAAGTATTAGCGACTATCACAATCGTTACCCGCAATTTAATGCTCACTTTGTTAATATTTATTAGTCCATTTGTCATCATTTTCGTTTCCATCCTGAGTCATTTTGTTCTTTTATTTATAATGATGTGTGTTTGCAATGGTACTTTGTTTTTCGTGTAATAATAATGACCAACGATATAAAACCAAGTGAGTACTGTATTTTATCGGAAAAGAAAACTACGAAACTTGAAAGATGAGAGGCAAGTGAAGGCACTAGAAAGGTTTCTTTCGACTTCTGGACAAAATTTCAAAAGTGATAAAACATACAAATGTTGAGGTGAGGGAGTTGCCCAAACCAGTCACTGGCAACCAACTTTTGAAACTCAGCTTATTTTGCTTGATTGCAGCAATTTAATAGTCCTGATTAAATTAAAATGGAATGGATTCGCCTTCTTCGGCTACGGGTCTGAGCGAAATGTAATGTATTTCAAAATTTGTTTGAATACAATTAGTTTTCACGCAGTATTTGTGTATATAACTCGAAAGGCTAATAATCGAAAGATCATTAGGATTGTAAGTAACACTGTCAATCACAGCAGCGTATACAAATGCTTTTTGTATTAGAACAGTGTAACAATCATTACCAATCCATTCTCTCGTATTAAATTTAGATGGAACGATATTTTTAAACAATAGTTCTAATGCAAAGTAGAGTTTTAGTTATTAGCTTCTCATGTTTAAGGATGCACCAATGGAGATGGTCCGAGAGTCTGGATCCCTGAGAACTTTTAAGAAAATTAGCACAATTTCAGAGGAGAAATTATTTGCAGTTTTGTAGGCTACTCCGAAAAATCTTCGGACTCAAAAGAGAAATCTTGCGTGCGCCACTCCTTCTGTTTACATTGTATTACTTATTGCTTGTTTTCGAATGTCTATGATGGAAAGAGACATGAAAGGACTGAATTGTTTTATAGGCCTATGGGGCCCTGAAAAGAATTTTTGCGGGGGGGCGAAACCTAATTTCGAATATCGATTAAGGCACCCACTTTTGACATTTGTTGTGTATTAAAAAAAAAAGTTCAGCTAAAATTAATAAAGAATTATTTGAAATCTACTATATCTCAAGAACTATTAAATGGACTAACTTTGATGGTGATTGAAAATTACATACTCAATGAAATAGACAGGATGAAATAATAAGGGATTTTGCTAAATTGAAAGCCAGAAAATTGTCTATATAACATGAACTTTTCAGTAACAAAGAAAACACAATATTAAGTTAATTACCATAATCGAATCCCTAGAAAATACTACATAAATATGCTTTCTATGAAGCAAAGAGGATACCTCTTTGTCAAAATCGAACTTGTGTTAATGTTAGACTTGAAGCTCATGAGTTTTGCTCTATTTGGACTTTTATGTTTCAATTGTACTTGTCAAAATACATCTTAGGTATTATACCTTAGTTGTGTTTTGTGCTTATTTAATAAAAAAATATGCTATCAATTATTAAAATTGGAACTTTGTTCAATATTCATTCATAGTCAATTAGTTATAATTCCGCAAATTTCCGCTAATATTTACAGGGAGACTACAGATATTAAAGAAATTTGCAATTGTAAAATTATTTGAAGAATTTTTGTCCATTACAACTTTGTACTCTTTAGGTGGGAGCGTCTAAATATTGTTTGCTTACACTTAAGAAATGTCTTGAACCGGCCTTGAGCATCAAGGATGTTATAAAATAACGTCCTTACTGAGCATGACGTTTCTACAACAGCGCGAAAACTATTGGCTAACCACTCACACATACTGACCACAGCGCTTTCACTGTGCGCAACTCATCCACGTGACAGCCCCGGTGGGAGCTCATGTGGTTCGGATTCCATGTTTATCAGTAGGTCTACGTCTCATATAGTCTGGCTGCTGAACGGGACGTCAGTGATGAAAATTTTCCGGAAAATTTTCTGATTCATAAACACATACTTCACTCATTCCTACATCGTTGTTTAGCGGTGATGTGAGGTGGAAAAGTTTCTTCTATATTTTTCCGGAAAATTTTCCGTTCTAAACAAATTGTTTAAAAAAAAAGTGAAAGATCGTTTAAAGAATCTGAAAATTTTCATGGCTTAGACAATTTTCAGTACTATGTAGGAACAAGTGAAACAATTTTTCATGAATCGAAATATTTTCTGTATTCTATGGAAAAATTGAAAAACTTTTTGAGTCGAAAAACTTTCATTATTTTGAAGCAAAAAGTGAAACAACTTTTCGTGAATCGGAAATTTTTATTGCTCTGTAGAAACAAGTGAAAGGAATTTTCATGGATCGGAAATTTTCATTGCGATGTAGAAACAAGTGGAAAAACTTTCATAAGCCGGACAGTTTTGGATATTATGTATAGTGATGTAAGGTGGAAAATTTTCCACTATATTTAACTGCACATTGAGATATAAAATTCAATTCCTGTAGAGGAAAATTAGACAACAACAAATTATAATTTTCCAATTAGCTTTCGGGAACCAGAAAATTTTCTAATATTTCAACTTGGGAAGTAAAAATTTACATAGTGTCTCTCTCTCTCTCTCTCTCTCTCTCTCTCTCTCTCTCTCTCTCTCTGTATATATATATATATATATATATATATATATATATATATATATATATATATATATATATATATATATATATATATATATATATGTGTGTGTGTGTGTGTGTGTGTGAAGTACAGGGTACATACAGCGAGTTCGTAGAGAACAAATATCAAATTCCAATATTCAAAATTTAACAAGAAATCGAAAACAAATCTTTGTGAATTTATTCAATTATTTGAAAAACAGAAAATTCCACTATTTCTTCACATATAGGCCTCTCTCCGTAATGAAATAAGTACATAAAAGTTCGTTATGAAGATTATTTTTGTAACAGAAAATAAGATGAAATGCTTTGATTTTATTGTGCTTAACACTCGTAAATTATAATTTCAATATTGGAATTTTGTATAATCAACATTTTAGAGCAGATACTGTATTGTTGAACTACCATTAATATGTATAAAACTGTATTGGAAATAATGACGATTCGATAGAACAAGTACATACAAATTGTTAACCTCCCTGGTTCAGTGTCTATATTTTGGAGATGAAATTGAACGCAGAAAAGTCACCTTCCATTCACCTTCTAAAATGAACGAGAATATTGAAGTAAACAAACTATGCGAGAGGTAATAATTTGCATGAAATAATAACTCGAATTTAGCCATTAATTTGATCATGTATTTTCAATTCGTGTGTAAATTCTAAGGTATTGTGTTGGATGTTAATATCGGATATATCATTCCTGCCAGATCGAATACGACATCTCTAAACATTGAATCGCTGACAACAGATTTAGAAAGTAACACATACCTCCAATGTTCCTTGTAGTCCTTGAAATGATGATCAGCTCTTCTGCGGCAATCCCAGAAGGTTGATATGATGAATGGACTTAAGTCTCCTGGACGTCGTGGGTGAATTTCACGAACAGCGAGTCGGACTCATTTACGTATTCACAATAACGACGATAGAATATAAATTCACCGAGTTCAACGTAAACTAATCGTTTTCCTACTTCGACTCTTCTCGGTGATTGTAAATGTAAAGTTTATAATCTTAGAATGCAACTGCGCGACTCCGCGCTCCGAAATTCCTCCGCCTCTGACCTCTGACTTCTCTCTCAATTCACTCCGTCTCGATTACTCTCCTAATCACTCCTGAGACCTTCCATCCTTGGGTTTTTGTTGACTTCCTCAAATCTGGAATCTGCCTTCTCAGCATGACGTCAGAAACGTGTTCTCTTTCTGCTTCAGGAAACTTCTCAGTTTCCTCATTGTTGTACAGCGATCACAATCCCTAGAATGCCTGTGTCAGCGATACTTGCCAATTCTGTCATACCCGAAATTGTGTCTGTGTTAACAAACATTCTACAAACTTCATGACATTAGATTTCTGTAATTCTTTCCAGTAATACATAATTTAGATTTTGTTCTCATTTTTAACAATTAGAATAATCTGTCAAATTTTAGTTACCTTATTGCCAATGTTATATAATCGTTTCATAAACAAAATGCAATGTCAAGCTTTTATGTAATCTGTTTGTTATTCGTTTCTTTCTTAACTCTGTTTTGCTGAATGTCATTTAATAAATTAATATCTGAAATTTACTTGTACATGGAAAGATAAAATCAAAATTTAAAAAAAATTAAATAATCAAAGATATGCGTTCTGCCCCACGCCCCCTGCCCAATTAGAGGTTGCTACGCTGACTCACTAGATCTCAAAGGAGATCGATTATTTACCAACACCCTGTATACAAAATTTCAATATTACAATAAAATATATACAATATGAAATATTACACAAATTATATTATAAACAGATAAGACATCTGATATGTAATTTAAATATCCCTATTTTCAAAATATTTTACTGATTCATTAATATTATTATTATTTTGTTTATTTACTTGTACATGGAAAGATAAAATCAAAAATACAAAATTAAATTAAATAAATGGTCAAATATATGCGTTCTGCCACAATATATAAAGAAGAAATATGTTTTTTTTATTTTGTAAATTAAAATGTAATTACTTGTTGCTTTTAGAACGCAGCGCTAATAGTGCACCTTTTTATGTTTCTTTTATTATTTTATTGGAAGAACAACTACACAAATAAGCTTCCTTATTAGCTGTATTTCACTTTCTCTTCTGAATGAATATATAAATAAATAAATGTTTATTTCCAGAAAATGGTCAGTATTTGTTTTCATGAGTTACTTAAACTCGAATTTTGGATAGTCAAAAATTTACAGTAGGCACTTTATATTATCTCTACTTATTTATAAATGTTGCCGTATGTAAATCTAGAAAAGTAGTAAAGCTATGAGAAAACTTCGTCTTACGCGTATTAAACTGACTAAATATAATTTTCTGAGATCAAAGGTGGATTCTGAGGGAAGAGCGCATTGAAGTTTTTAAAAAGTTTTTGAAGAAATGAAGAATCGTTAGATTTTCACTTCATGAAATTTTTTAAGACAATATTTATTACCAATAAATTTTATGGCTAACCAACGTTGTACGAGTAAGTGAAGTATGTTTTTATAAATCGGAAAATATTCATCACTTTTAACAAATTTAACTTTTAAATAATAGAATGGGATATTTGTACTGTACGAACTCGATGTATGTTCTCGGCACTTTACATTATATATATATATATATATATATATATATATATATATATATATATATATATATATATATATATATATATATATATATATACAGAGAGAGAGAGTTCAATTGAGTTGATTTTGAGTTTAACGTCCCTTTCAGCAGCGAGGCGGCTACATGAGACGGAACCAACTGCTTAACGTGGAATCCGAACTACATGAGCTCCCGCCGGGAATCGAAGCAGGTCTCTCATGCCAAAGGCGCATATGCTAACCGCTTAGCAACGAAGGAGCTCGCAGAGAGAGAGAGAGAGAGAGAGAGAAACACTATGTAAATTTTTACTTCCCAACTTGAAATATTAGAGAATTTCCCGTTTCCCGAAAGCTAATTGGAAAATTATAATTTGTTGCTGAGTAACTTTCCTCTACAGAAATTCAATTTTGTAGCTCAATGTGCAGTTACATATAGTGGAAAATTTTCCACCTAACATCACGATACATAATATCCAAAATTGTCCGGCTTGTAAAAAGTTTTTTCCACTTGTTTCTACATCCTAATGAAAATTTTCCGATTTATGAATATTCCTTTCACTTGTTTCTACAGAGCAATAAAACTTTCCGATTCACAAAAAGTTGTTTCACTTTTTGCTTCAAAATGATGAAAGTTTTCCGACTCATAAATAGTTCTTCAATTTTTCCATGGAATACAGAAAATATTTCGATTCATGAAAAATTATTTCGCTTGTTTCTACATAGTACTGAAAATTGTCTGAGCCATGAAAAGTTTGAGATTCTTTAAAGGATTTTTCACTTTTTAACATTTCTATACATGAATTCAATCAATTTTATGATTACTGAGGAATTGTTACTTGATTACTGATATTTTTTAGAACGGAAAATTTTCCCGAAAAATATAGCGGAAATTTTTCCACCTCTTATCACTACGGGACGTTAAACTCAAAATCAACTCAACTCATCACGTGACAGAATTTCCCCTCCCATGTTTCGGCTCGCTGACTAGCTTCGCGCCAGAAGTCATACCTGTTCCGAAAAGCGTTCGTTCAATATGATTGTGTGCTTTAACTGAAAAAATAATAATAAATAAAATTCAAAAACTATAAATTGAGGAAAACCAGCTTTTGTAACGTGCGGTATGTATTAAATTATTTTTCGTTTATATACGTATACATGTTTGTAATATAATACATGCTTCTTTGTAGGAAATGCCCGTGTGGGAAATTACTGGAGCCGAGTTTACGAAGGGTGATGGCCATACTGCAGATGGTATCTCCGTTAGATTCCCGAGGGTCACGAAAATTCGTGATGATAAAACATGGAAGGAGGCCACTTCTTTACCAGAATTGCGGGTTTGTATTTCAATTTATAATTAGATTTCTTCTTTAAGCAGGTTCAAATGGATATCAACATGGACTAGACAACGTACCATTTTTTAAAATATTGAGTTATCTATGCCAAAGTACGCGCAATATGCTAAAAATTTGTCCTGGCAAAGTAGACTAGTTCGGCGTTGAATAATACGGAAGCTGGTACATGTAATATAGTTTGCCATATGAATTTGTCTGTTTTTCCTACATGCCATAGTAGACCAAATGAGGCTAATCTACTTTGGCATGTTTCTCGGTTCAAAAAATCTGCAATTTCAATGTCGCACAGTAGACCACAATATCCATAAAAGTAACCAAGAAAGTTCTACGCTTTTTCACCCACCACTTTCGAACATCGATATGTCACTTAAGATGTACCTGGAAGATCAAAAATGGTCCCCATCAGCATCATTGTCTTCTGCCAACGTTCTAGAAGGCTATAGTTTCCATCGCGGTAGAATTTGGTGGGCCGTGAAGCGAAAAATTTATCAAGTGCATTTTGTATTTCTACTAGCCATTTGAACTGGACTCCTCTAAGGTGGTTGTCCAAGGAATAAAACACGTGATAATAGGACGATACAATGACCGGGGAGTATGGCGGATGCAATAATGTTTCCCATCCAAGGCGTAGAATGGTGTTCCGAGTCATCCTACCCACGTGGGGTTAGCGTTGTCCTGTAATAAGAGAGCCCCTTTGCGATTCAAAAGTACTGGCGCCAGAGTTTTGAGATTTCCTTGAACATAGCTCAATTGCTGATAGTACACAGTTGCATTGATCCTCTGACCAGCTGGTAGAAGTTCCCGATACACGATGCCATGAGCAGTCCACCAAAACACAGGGGAACCTGCTTCTGGTGCAGTGCTGGTTTCGGCTGTTTTGAAAGCGGTTCATTGGGTGCTAACGAATGATGACGATGCCGTGGAGCTTCCTACAGGACCCACTTCTCATCACATGTCAACACCCTGTCCTTCCTCAGACGAGACAACAAAGAAACACAAGTGTCTGCTCGTGTTGCCTTTTGGCCCGGAGTCAAATCATATGGGAATCATCGACCAAACTTGTAGTGCTTCCCAAATTGATGGAGGTGCTGCCGAATGGTTTCTCCACTCACGCTGAATTGTTGTCCCAGTTTCTCACATGTCTGGCTACGGTTCCCCTCAATTGCTGGCTGAAGATCTTCATTTTGTACATGTGTTGGTCTTCCGGTACGTGGTGCATCTTCGAGTGTATCGTAACCGTCCTTAACCCTTATCCGGGCAAGCCATTTTTGTAACGTAGACGGCAACTGGGGCCTTACCAACTCTATTAGCCTTACCAACTCGATATGTTCATGACTTTAACTTCGACTAAAGATAGAAGAATTCAGAATTTTATGTCATCGAAATATTTATGGTTATTGAGAAATTCGAAAAATAATATGTAGCTACTGGGCTTGAGAGGCCCCGCTTGCCCGGATAAGGGTTAAACTTGTTAAACTACCGCTACACTGTCCGCGTAGTCACGACACCTTCACCAAAGGCTTGGAATATCTTCCGTCCATGTTTGAACCCAGTTTAAACTCGTACAGCATACATGTCCTTATGACGCTCTGTGGAGGTCCCATAAGCATGTTCACGGTGTAACTGAACTGCCACATCCAGGTAGTATGTTGAATATACCCACACCAACAACTGATCTTCGCCTTATCTCCATTCGCATTCAACTCACGGTGTGAGGGCCAATGGGACACAGAGCTCCACAAAAAGCGACAGAACTTTCTTGGTTACCTTTATAATTACACTTACAAAAGCTATTAACTTTCACATAACATACACATATGAGACTTCAACTTTCGCCTATTCCAGATTTGCCTAATAACCTCAGGCAGTGAAATTTACAGATGCTAATTCAAGATTCGCCTTTCAAGATTTGCCTAATGCGAAATTATGTTGGTAATACTGACAAAAAATGACACAAACATTTGCAGTTCCTAATTATTAAAAGAAAAAAAAAAAGTACATCTTAAAACAGTGTAAGCACAATTACACTATATGACTTAATATTATAGTGTGTACATTTCACACCGAAATATGAAAATATTGTATGAAGTTACAAAATGTATTAGGGAAACATAACATGAAATAACATAAATTCTACGAGTGTTTGCATAAATCATAAAATTAAACAAAGCACCAAGAATCAGTATAAGCACAATTTCATGAAGCACAATTATATAAATAGATACTATATGCTTGACACCGAGCATCGACATTAGAAATGTTAATTTTTAATTAAATGCAAACTTTTTAGTCCAGTATGTAGGGGTCTGAACTCGGAAAAAAATAGTAAAGTAATGAAACTTGCACGATAACTTTTTTCCATCAAGTATAAGTATATCCTAAAAGTGCCCAGATATACATCCACCTTAAGCTTTACCCAATATGGCTCCAGTATCTAATTAGCCGCTGCCGTCTATAGAACAATCATATCTTATTTGATTTCTTACCTTAAGTTCAATTATATGGTCTTGGAACTTATAACAAAATATTTTGTAAACAAAATTTTCTTTTATTTCATGTTTATAATACATCTCTGTAGGTTAAACAGATATCTGGTGTAGTAAAAAGTAATTCATTATTTTGCCAATAAATGGCTTCAGTGATCTGTATCTCGCGTTGCATAAGTCCGATCGGGTTCAACGAGATGGCGTTCAAACGATGAGATTGCGTACTACAAACACTGTTCAGATAGTTGTGATGAATTGACTCAGTGTTGTGTGATCACGAGTCAAAATGGACACTAGCAAAGAGAAAATACGCTATATTTTACAGTTTTTCTTCGATAAAGGCGAAAACGCAAACCAGGCGGTTGCAAATGTGGATAGTGTTTATGGTCCTGATACTGTAACAGCCAATCACTCGCAATTTTGGTTTCATCGATTCCGTTCCGGTAATTTTGACGTCAAAGATGTACCACGCACTAGAAGGCCAAGTGTTTAAAATGTCGATAAAATCATGGACATTGTCGCGTCCGACCTCATGTAAGCACTGTGTCTATTGCCCAAGAGATAAACATTGCACAAAAATCCGTGTGGAACCATTTGCATAAGGCTGGATACAAAAAGAAGCTTGATGTATGGGTGCCACACGAGTTAAAAAAAAAAAAAAAAAAAAAATCATGGACCGAATTTCCATCTGCGAATCGCTGCTGAATCGCAACAAAATCGACCCATTTATGAAGCGGTTGGTGACTGGCGATGAAAAGTGGATCACTTACGACAACGTCACGCGAAAACGGTCGTGGTTGAAGAGTAGTGAGCCGGCGCAAACGGTGCCCAAACCAGGATTGACGGCCAGAAAGGTTTTGTTGTGTGTTTGGTGGGATTGGCAGAGAATTATCTACTATGAGCTGCTCCCCTACGGCCAAACCCTTAACTCGGAACTGTACTGTCAACAATTGGACCGACTGAAGGCAGCAATCGCCCAGAAGCGGCCAGCGTTGACCAATAGGAGAGACATTGTGTTCCACCAGGATAACGCCAGGCCATACACATCGATAGCTTGGTGGAAGGTTCTCCGGGAGCTTGGTTGGAAGGTTCTTATGCATCCACCCTATAATGCGGACCTGGCACCGAGTGATTACCATCTGTTCCTGTCCACGGCGAACATGTTTGCTGATGAAAAAGTCGCTTCAAGAGAGGCTTGTGAAAATCGACTGTCTCAATTTTTTGCCACTAGGGACAAGGGCTTCTATGAGAGAGGCATCATGATATTACCTTCCAAATGGCAACCCGTTATCGAACAAAACGGCGTATGTGTGACCTAAATCGGACCATTCTAACTATGGTAAGTCAAGCCTTCAATGTGATGCCAAAATAATGGATTACTTTTTACCACACCAGATATAAAGTTACAATTGATAGAGTAGACTTCAAAATCAAGGAAAAGCAGGGTTTATTTCTGAAAATTTTCTTACGCTTCAAGCGAGCCACGGTGGCGCTTAGCGGCTGGACTACCGACCTCACTTATATGTACGAGAGCGCCGTCGTATACTCTCGCCCCGGGCGCTGATTTTCCACGGCACGACACTGAGGATATAAAAACAGAAAAAGTGATCCTCATTTTATGTAAACACACATATAGTCGAGTTTTCCCCCTCTTTCCCATTTCCAGAGAAGTTGTTTTTTTCTAATGCACTTAGTTGCGGATCACTCAGTATGCATAAGTGTTCCAGCATTCCATTCATGCAAAGTTCGAATCATGTGAGAGCGCGAATTATGTCCCTGGCATATTGAAATACACTTCTTGTGCTGTTGCTATAGATAAACTAAAAAAATGCATCACTTCGTCTTCGGAAATTCAATGTAGCCTCTCTTGGGTTGAAATGCAGTCATCCCAAATAGCAAGAAAACTTTCGGCCAGTTGGCGCGTGCTTGGATTTTGGCTTTCTACCCTTGCCCTTTCAACGCGTGCTTTCATATGACTTTTGTTGTACTTGCGAGCGATGCTTTAGATCCTTTGCAGAGCGTCACTGCATCACTGGCCGTTCATTGGCTATTGACTTGCCGCCAGCGTAAAACGCTTGAGTCAAGCCTGAATGGAACACTGAATGCAAAGTTTCCCCATGTATCTTCGTTACTGGAATCTAGCTTGCAGAATGCTTTCCAATCAAGCCACATGCAAGCTTGCCGACTTCCAATGCAAGCAAGCTTACAGCAAGCGGTTTGGAAGTTGTCTCCGCTACTAGAATTCTGAACCAAAGGATCCATGTTCAGATAGTTGATTATTCAAAAATTGAGTAATTTTTTGCTGTAAACATGCAATTCTTGAAACTTTCGTATACTATTTATCAAACAAGGATCTTGGTGACATTTCCCTTTATAGGGTAGTACGATAATATACCGACAAACTCAAGAAGTTGATAATAAATGTAAAATTTTAAAAAAAAAATATCTAGCAAAAAGGCCCCTAGCCAGCCTGATTTCTTAGGGGGCGCAGAAACGAATACTGCGTGGGCAATGACAAAGACATCAAAGAACACCAAATAAAATTGTATATTTCGTTATTATTTACAGAATCTCTAACAGCTATAGCTTCTTTTATACATGATATCCTATATTGACAATATTACAGTACACAAATTCAAGATTAAGAACATAGATTATTAACATACAAAGTTTTAAAAAAAACTGAGATGCTATACAATTGGGGTGCTTGGGGAAATATAGTACTATGCTAAACGTAGATGAATAACGTCATTGTACCTGGCATTTACACTAAACAAAAGCTGATTAACTGAACTATAAGTGAGCACACGTCCCATTAATCAGGATCGTTCCATTTGCAGAAAACAAAATATTATAAACAGAATATTTTGACAGATTTTTTTTTGTCACAACGAAACACTCCAATTAACTTTTATTGTATAATGAAATAATTATATGTTCAGTAAAACTAATTTATTATGTTTCTATCTACATAAAAATCATTATTTTGTTTCGTATTTTCATTTTGTAGTAGACCAACGTGTTTGTTTGTTTGTTAAAGTTTAGCATCTTATTTTCAGCACAGAGGCTATAAAAAACGCGAATTTTATAGTTTAAAGTGGAATACGAACCACCACATTACTCTCGAATTTCAAGAATTCCACTCGTATCAAACCCGAGATCACGTTCAAACACGCGCGATCTATTCACTAGACCAGCGGCAAGGGCTATTTTGTAATAATGTTTTAAAAATTATTGATTTCTTGTAAGCCTTTACTGCAGCTTTTTTCTATTAAAGCCTAAAATTAATAACATAAAAATACTGAGTCTAAAGCACATGCTTTTATTAATAGTAAAAGCTTATAAGAGAATATATTATATATATATATATATATATATATATATATATATATATATATATATATATATATATATATATATATATATATATATGTACTATAATCGAACGTAATTTTCTGTTTCATTATTGTGTGCTTAATCCAAGCTCTTTGCGAGGTGCTTTGTTTCATATTAATTAAAACTGAAGTATTTTTTTAAACATTAGAAAAAATATATTACAGCAAGTTTAGATTATACCAATACAAAGTAGAAGTAATGTCTTATTCAAAGTTTGCACTCAATTTTCTACCTTCCAAAATAAGCGAGACACCACAGTTTATTTATATTCACAACTAACGTTGTGGACTATGATACTGTTGTTTGGAAGTGCTTCTGGTATCCTTGGCTGCTTATCATAGTTGCAATAGTAGGGTACGGTATGAAACTTGAAATCGGTAAAGGAAATGGAAGATGTTTGGCGCATCTAGCGAGATACATAATTTTACACAGAAATGATTAGAATTCGTGAAGTTGAGTTTAATTTGGTAAATATAATTGCAAATTTTATTGGTTTTGAGTCGGGTTGAAAATTCTCTTCAGCGTATTTTCTTAGAAAGGGCAAAAAGAAATTTAGTGGGCCAATACCCCCTCTAGCTCCTCCCTGGCTACGGGTCTGCTAATAAATATGGCTCGATAGCGGCATTATTTTATTGTGAAAGGCGTTCAAAAACCGGTGACGGCGCTGATATAATTCTGTATATTTCGTGAACACAGGTTGAATATCTTCGGGACAGAAATTACAGAAAATGTCGATACTAATAAATGCAATGACCGCACTGGTGGTAGCGGAATGGTTGTCGCATTACAGGGATTCCTACAACCAAATGGAAAATTCACATACGTATTCTCCATCTGTGAGGTCCCCATTGTGCCGCGACCAGTTCGTTACCATTGATGCGTCACTGCATTTCACTTTATGTGCAACCCTATGACCCGACAGCCATATCTTTCCGCGTTCCCAAGATGTTCGGTATTATATCAGCGCCTTCGTCCGGTTTTGAAAGCCTCTCTCGATAAAACTATGTTGCTTTCGATATGTGTTTGCTTTATTTCATGTCTATTATCACTTCCTTCAGTTTGTCGGTGTGTTATTGTACGAGGGGGAGTCCGAAAATAAGCTTCCCCTCTCGTTTTGCCAGGAAAGCAAACAGCAATGAGAGAAAGACGCATCCACCATACAGTCCTGATATTGCACCCACTGTCTTCCACCTGTTTCTGGCTTTGAAGAAAACTCTCGGCGGTATGCGCTTTGGAAGCAAAGCTGAAGTCACAGAAGGAGTTTGACACTTCTTCCATATGCAGAGCCCTGAATTTTTCTGGAAAGGTTTTGAAGTTTATAAACCGGTATGACAAATGTCTAAATGTACGTGGTATTTATGTAGAAAAATAAAGGTAGATACGTCTAATGTTGAATGTCGTATGCTAATTTTGGTCTTGTAACCCCACCTCTGTCCACAGTTGTCTGGAGAAACTTATTTTTGGACTCCTACTTGTACAACCCTGTTCAATGTGCAGTGTTACGAGCGAGTGGAGAAAATGAAGACATACAAGTCAGGTTTGGAGCGTGATGGCAAATTTTCGGATGGGGGCAGAAAAAGCACTTTCCCTTCTTTGATTATCGAGAAATTTTGAGAATTTTCCTCTGTTATTTCCTTGGTTTTGGAAGTATTCAAAACAAACTTATACCGAAGAAAATGCCACTTAACCGGAATTCAAATGAGGGCATATTTGATGGCTTGAGCTTGAAGCGTATCAGTAAAAGTTTACGATGTTGCTAGAAGAGCAAAATCTCATAAAGAAGCGGAAGTCTGAAATACATTTCTCTGCCTAACAGTGGCGGTCAATTTGCTTAAAATTGCATCAGCACTTATTTGGATAAGCTGAATACAAACAAGAAAAGAACTAAAACTGTCCCCATTCTAACTTGAAAATTTGAGCTTGTACTATGACTTCAGTGATCCAGTTATAATTTCTTTTGAATACTAACCAATACAAAAAGACTTTGGTTATTAATCTGAATGTGGACACAACTTACAAAATAACACCATTCACTATCTTAATAACTACATCTTCTAACCTCTATTCCACATACTCTATTACCTAACAAAGTTCTCGTTTTCCGAGATCAGCCAACCTTAAACAGAAGTCTATTTCACAATTCAACAGTAAGGTAATTCTAAGGATTTTCTTCTATAATACCGTATTTCTTCGAATATAAGGCACCATCGAATCTAAGGCGCACCTGAAATTTCACCTCATTTAAACTCATTTTAAAAAACCTCGACTCTAAGGCCTAGACATAATGTACAAATACATTATGGGAATAATTTCGATAAGCATTTTCTTATCAGCAAAACGAAATGTTCATTGTTTGCGAGCGATTACCATCTTTGTGCAGTCTGCCATTGTTGTAATACAACCAATTTTAAGCAAATTAGTATTAACTACCAGTATCAAAGACGGCAGTATATTCTATGTTGTAACTTACGTGCAATGAATAAATATGTATATTGCAGTATTTACATCGAATCCAAGACGCCGTCGAATCTAAGGCGCGCCTGAATTTTGGACGTCTAAAAGCTGACAAAAAGGTGCGTCTTATATTCGGAGAAATACGGTATATATTGCACTGACGAGGGGCAGTCAAAACGTTTCCGGAATTTCGTTGTAATTATTTATTATCACAACATATGTACACATTCAATTAATCGCCTTCATAATAGGCTCCTTGAGAACACACACACACTTATCCACCGCTTCTGCCATTGCTGGAAACAACACTGAAAGTCCTGTTTTGGTAGACCTATGTTCCGAAGTTCAGCCGTTGGAACATAGGTCGTTGGTCGGAACGGCTCACAGAAACGAACATTCTCCTCCTCTACCAGCCTCCATACTAACCATATTTAGCACCAGCATTCTGGCTCTTCCCCAAGATCAAAAAGGGCCTCAAAGGTAACCGTTTGGCCACCATCGAAGGCATCCAAACCAACACGACGTCTGAACTTCGTAACTTACTAAAACAGGACTTTCAGTGTTATTTCTAGCAATGGCAAGAGCGGTAGGACAAGCGTGTGTGTTCTCAATGAGCCTATTTTGAAGGCGATATATATTGCATTGGAATAGTAAATACATGGCTATTTATATTGTAGTGCAGAAGTTCTGATTATCTGATCCACAGTAGAAAGAATCAAGTACTTTTAAATCCACCTATACCTTGTATAAAATTCTTGATCATAACTTGTCAAATTTGATAAGAAACAAATTAATGACCTGCTAAAATTACTTTGTTTCACATGGTCTTCTGAAAAATCATGTTTTGTTTGACTTTCAGGATTTGTATAAGAAATCAAGAAGTGGAACAGATATTTCTGTGCCCAAGGAAGATGATAGAAATGATGATGAACAGGGCGATGATAGTGGTGATGATGAGCATCTGAAAGAATCTTCTTCCTCCGGCGAAGATGATGACGATTCAAAGAAAAGACGGAAGACGCAGCAGGTTTGGATATGAAACTCTTAATATAATACTAGCTGAACCTATGCTAATTACACAGCGCCCAGTTCTAATATGAGCGTGAATTTCCTTCCCACTTCTCACTATATCTTTGTAAGTCCCTTTACGGACACAAGTAAAGAACAGGAAGACTCTCAAAGGGAGTAAATTGCTATAGACAGACATATCATTGTAGTATTTTAATATATAGAATGTAGGGGTGAGTTTGTGGCAAATTTGGATAGATGATAGATGATACCAAATGCAATTTTTTTTCTTATAATTCCATATCAGAGTACGCCTCATTCTGGGTCCACAAGCCTTCGAAGTTTTCACCTTGCAATAGGTTTTGTCATTCGATTAAAGCAAAGCGCCTGAAATGTCCATCAACCCGCTATACGTAGCTTGTCCACTGGTTGCCCTTCACAAGGGTATTAACCTAGTTGAAATATTAAATTAACAAGGCCAAAACGACACCTAAAATGTAGAATGGAAAAATACAGTCTTTTTATGAAAATTTGAATGACAACTAGCAAATACGCGTATACATAAAATTTGGAATCGGCAAGCGAAAACGGTACGTTTCTAGCACTTCTGGTTTTCGAGATTTCATTGTCGGAAGGATTGGCCACAAACATGAAATTTTCTAACATTTTAATATATACAAAACTAGCTAAACCTGCCCTCTCTACACAGCGCATCATTCGCATATGAGCATAAATCTCCTTCTCATTCCTCACAATATATGTACATGTCCCTTTACAGACACAAGTGAAAGACGTCTTGATTTAAAAAAAAAATCGGCAAGGGGTATCATAAACGGAAGATTTTTCGATTATTTTTTCTCAATATCTCGCACCGTTTGCAAGATTTGAGCCTACTTCCGGTTAGAGTTTCTAATTCATGTATGACCAGTGTTTTCTTTCTTCGTGCATGCAGTATGTAATAAGCAATTACATTACATATACATTAATAATAATGCCAGTTATATATGGTGTTCATTGGGCAAAACACTCAAAAAATAAAAATTAATCTTAGACTCGAGAAATGGTTATCCTTCCTTTTTCATTATTATTTGACCTTGAAACAAACGCGTGAGACATATACAACCCCAATATACAACAATGTGGTGTTGGAATGTATGACGCATAGGATATGATGCTTTAGTTTTTTTTTTAATTTCAACGCTTCCTGTGTACCCTTAAAAAATGTACTAAAGAAATAATGGCCATGCTTTTTAAATATTCAATTAGAACTGGACAATCTACGCAAAATTTGCAATAGATCAGTGAAAACGTCATCTTTCTAGAACCTGTAGTTTTCGAGATCTCATTGTCGAAAGGATTGGCCACAAACAAATAAACATATAGTTTAAAATAACTCGGTAGATGGAAGCACAATTCACATGCATTGATTTTAGAAAAGGCTTATTAAAAGACGAAGGCTTTGAACAATAATTTTATATCATAAACTTTATGAAAAAGATATATTTAACTAATTTAGACTATTTAAAGTACAAATACTTAAAATGTTTGTCTCTGTTAAACGTGAAATCACACACAACCATAAATGAAAGATTTGAAAGCTAAAGTTATAGGTTGCAGCTCAGGTACATTTAATCAAATCATACTGAATCAAGTAGCCTAACCTCTCTTGTGCTAGTTAGTGTGCCAGCGAGGAACAAGTGTTGCAATACGCATTTGGGAGCAAAGCACACATACAACACTTAGAGGGTTGACGGAAGTTCTCACTTTCGAAGGGCGACTTGCTTTTTGAACTTCATCTCATCTCATCATCTTTTACTTCACTTTCATTTTCATTTGGGCTTCGGCCCTTGGCTACCTTTTTACGATGGCGGACTCTGGCAACACTAACGGACAATCGATTCTAGGACGACATTCCGGATTACCTGCTATTCTTCTTGAAAACTCAAGCTCTGCACTTGCACAACCGGCACCCATTGTACCTTCTCGTCGCACTCGGCACTTTTCTTGGGGAAGTCAACCAATCCCGTCTACATCTAGAGAGAGACATCCATCAAATGATTCAATACAGTCAGCAAAACGGATACGGTCACGGTCTCCAATAGAATCTATGGACATTCAAGTCAATCCACAGCGTAATAATACTGTTCCAGAGCTTCAAACTACTACTGCTGCACAGTCAAATACCAATCCTCTTTATCATTTCATTCTTACAGACTACGATACAAAGTTCACCAATCCTAAAATGATTTTTCTACAAATTATGAAATACGTTCCACGGGTACGGGATACTCTCGTTCAAATCGTCCCCACTAGAAACGGCTATATTCTGAAATCGAAAGATCCAGATTTTGGTATTACCATTCGCAACAAAGCATCCTACGAAATCTTCGGTAAGAGCGCCAAACTTACAAAATTAACAGATAAACGGCAGAAACAACCTCCACCACCTCGCAAACCACCATATCTCTCGGTTGTTATCAGGGGTGTTTCCCCTGAACTTACCGATGCTGAAATTCAAGAGGAGCTAAAACAGGAGGGGATTACAGTAGACAGATGCATTCGTATTCGAAATAATAATGGTCCGACCTACATGGTCCGGGTGCTTTCTAAGCAACAGGAGACAATCGATTATCTGTTACGATTCGGTGCTCCAATTTATAAGAAAATACATCGTGTCGAACCCTCTAAAACTCAGGGACCTTTACCTATACGCTGCGAAAAATGTCAGGTGTACAATGACCACATTACAGCAAATTGCTCTAATCCATCTAAGTGTGGATACTGCTCGGGTCTACATGAAACCAAAGCATGTCCAAACTTAAAAGGACCACCCAAGTGTAACACCTGTGGCAGTGGACTTCATCCAACCTACAGTTATCGCTGTAAAGCTAAACCAGAGCCAACTCCTGAGCATCCGGAGCTAACAGTACCGCTAAAAACGACTGACACGGCTACTAAACCAAGCCAATCTATCTTACCACCGCTAACAATCGAAGATTTTCTCCGCTACATCAGTCTGGTGCTTCAAAATATATTTCCCTTTCAGCGAGCCAATATTCTTCATCACATCGTTTCTGCCGCAAAATCCATCTTCCATATCAATCTACATGCAACATATTCTAACAACTATGTCCATTTTCATATTGGTTCTCTGGAAACTGCTGTTTAGTACAATCTGCATAGTATTTTTCATTATGGGGATTACTTTCTTATTTGTCAATATTCGATCCTTTTCGCAGCATAAACTGTTATTAGAAGCAATGTTGTTGGAGGAACATATCAATGTCTTTGCGCTTAATGAAACTGCTTTAAAACCGAGCATGGTAGCCCGCATTCCTGGCTATCAACTAGAACGTCATGATTATCATGATCACCTAGCTCGTGCTCAAGGCGGAGTTGCAATAGGCTTTCCTCCAAAGTATCCAGTTCGCTCGTACAACCCACAAGCTTTTAGTACTTTGCCGGAATACCTTCTTTGTTCCATATATTTTCCGTCCATAATCATAAATTTTAGTACGATCTATATTCGACCACGACAACCTATCCCGCTAGACTATTTCGAACATATTGCCAATAATTATCGAAATATTATTATCATGGCGGACATTAATATACATAGTCGAAGTGATCGTGAGAAAACAGAGTTTCATCAGTATTTAACTGACAATCTCCAACTACATCTCCATGTTCTTCCTTCGCACACCAGACCTATAAGTCAGACTACACCCGATGTTGTCATTACATCGCTAAATCTTCTTACTGACTGCCATCTTGAAGTTCTGGACTCAATCGGGAGCGATCACCATCCAGTGAAACTAACACTCACTCGAGGACAACGACCACGCCAAGAAATTGCACCTCGCTATGTTCCACGATATGATAAGGCAAATTGGCCTCTTTTCCGGCAAGACCTTGAGCGCAGACTTCACAGTGAAACGCCTCCAACTAATGAAACCGAGCTAGCTTCTTGTATTACAACTATCACCACGGCAATACAAACTAGTGCTAAGCATCATATTCCAACCGAACAAGTGCATCCGCACAAACCGAAATTACCGCCGACATATGTTCCACTCATACAGCAAGCTCGCCGCCATCTTCGAGAGTATTATAGAACTGGAAACGATGCATATTTACGCCTACATCACCAATGGCAAAGAGCGGTCCGTAATTATCTTGTTGCATATAAACGTCGCAACTGGATAAAATCTTGTAACAACTTATCCGAGGAAGCACATCCTTCTCGATATTGGAAGAGGTTTCACCAGCTTGTTGGCAAAAGCACTAAAATCACATATCCTCTAATAGCCGACGGTACTCCTCTCTTCTCTGACGCAGACAAAGCAAATGCATTTGCTGCTCAGTTACAGGACGTTTTTACGCCTACAGCTGTTTCTAATCGTTGTTAGCGGACCGATATCTCTTGTATTCCTACCTTACAACCATCCACGGAGCATATTATTAACCTAGATCATCCTCTTACTTCATCCATCACTGTCGATGAACTACACTCTGCACTAAAACGGAAAAGGAATACAGCACCTGGAATCGACACGATATCTTACCGACATATCAAAGAAGCCCCGCCATCTCTCTTACTACTCCTCGTCACAATATACAATTTCATCCTCAGAACCGGGTTTTACCCCTCAGATTGGAAAGTCTCCAAAATCTGTATGTTCCATAAACCGAATAAACCTGTACATTCAGTAACTTCTTACAGACCCATCCAACTCACCTCAGTTTTCAGTAAGATACTAGAAAAAATTCTCGTGTGCCGCCTCCATAAGTACCTTGATACCACTTCTCTGCTACCTGTTCATCAAGCGGGGTTTCGCCCTGGTTTTTCCATAAATGACCAGCTACTTCGCCTCAGCTCAATAATTACTAATCAGTATAACAAAGCATTTCCATCATGTCTCATTCTCATGGATTTAGAGAAGGCATTCGACAAGGTTTGGCATTATGGTCTCATTAAAAAATTGCAAACGTTTAATCTTCCTATATGCTATCTCAGACTAATATATTCTTTCATTTCAAATCGCATTGCTTATGTTACAGTTGGTACGGCACTTTCCTGGCCGATTTTTCCTCTTACTGGAGTACCCCAAGGATCAGCTCTCAGTCCTTTACTATATGTCCTGTATGCTTCCGACATCCCTTCTGTACCACGCAATGTCTTTACTTTTCAATATGCTGACGACACAGCTTTTCTAGCTCTCGGCAAAACGGTGCATCAGCTTAACATTGCTTTACAAACAACTCTCGATAATTTCGTCAAGTGGTGCAAGAAATGGCAGTTAAAGATCAACTCCGAGAAAACCCAAGCTCTGGTTTTTCTACCGCCTAAGCGTCGTTCCAAAGTCCATAGAAACCCAACTCTCTTACAACTAACTGTTGATGGGTATCATGTACGCCCATCCACCACTGCTACCTATCTAGGCGTGGTTTTCGATTCGAAGCTTAGCTGGAATGCTCACTTGAAAAAACTAACGGAGAAGGCTAATCTTAGATTAAATCTTCTGCGACGTCTCACAGGAACATCTTGGGGACTAAAAGCCGATGTTTTGCTTCATACATATAAAGCTTTCCTCCGTCCGATCCTTACTTTTGGGCATCCCGCTTGGTGCAATGCTTCTGTTTCTTTCTATGAAAAACTCAGCATATTGGAACGGCATGCTATTCGACTGGCGTATCGAATTAAACTTCCATACCCAACGTGGCTCACATATGAATATATAGACTTTCCAAAGATCACCGAGCATCTCGCACAACTTCGACTGAGATACATCAGCTCTCGCATCCAAACAGGCCATCCACTTTTCTTGGACATCCTTCACACAGACGCTCTTACCGACGCAGCCTATCGATACAAACATTCACCTTTAAATATTTTCATATCTCTATATGTGAAACACGAGCACCTTCCTGCGGCTGAAAGGGAAATATATGATATATACGTCATTGATCATCATATACCGCATCTTTTTCCATCTCAGCACTAGATCCTCACCATTAACAAGGGCTTCCCCATGTGTTCATTAGTCCCGAGTCGCCCCGGGACAGAAGATCTAACTCTGCATCCGTCTCACTAATCAAACTATGTTTGTGGCGTGTTAGCACTTCACCTCATTCATCATAATCATCATTATTCTTTATCATATTTATTATCATGTATTCTAATTCCTATTAGTACCTTAGCACCTGAATCTCATATCTGCACTCAACTTTAAATTATTACTTCCAAAAAAAATGTGACTTATCACGTGATTACTAATCCTTATGTTCATATTTTCTGCACTTAGCCCATCTTCAAATTATCTTATCAGCAATAGCAATTCTTTAAAAATCCTTGCCAAAGAGAGGGCGTAACCCTCTAATGGCTGGGAGTAGAGGACTCTTTTGCTCCTATAAAATAAAATGATGAATAAAGATTTATAAAGTTAACCCTATTCCCGTACCCTTAAAAAAAAATACATTTAATCTATCTCTACTGACAATATCTCGTCTGTCGTGAATCGCAAGCGTAATACAGCTCCTGGTTTGGATTGGATAACTTATCGCCACATCAAAGAAACACCTTACTGTCTTCTTCTTCTTCTTTCTTATATCTATACATTTATACTGCGTACCGGCTACTTCCCCTCAGACTGGAAAACATTCTCTACTTTAATGTTTCTAAAACCTAACAAACCTCCAGATTCTGTTGCATCTTACCGACCAATACAGCTAACCTCCGTATTTAGCAAAATTCTCGAGCGCATCATCGTCGCCAGACTTCATCTCCATCTCTCTACCCATCATTTACTTCCTGTGCATCAGGCTGTGGATTTAGACCTGATTTCAGCATCTATGATCAACTGCTCAGACTCTTAAATCTCATTACAAATCATTATAATACTGCTCGACCGTCTTGTCTCATCCTTTTCGATCTCGAAAATGCTTTTGATAAAGTTTGGCATTTAGCTCTCCTGTTCAAACTACATCGCTTCCGACTTCCGCTTTCTTATCTCCGATTCATATTTCACTTTCTTTCTAACCGCCTCTCTTATGTAACCATCAATAGCTCTTTCTCTCTCACCCGATTTTTATTCACTCTGGTGTACCCCAAGGCTCTGCTCTCTCACTCCTACTATATCTTCTGTTTATAGCTGACATGCCGGCACTTCCTCTCAATGTGCACACTTTTCAATATGCAGATGACACTGCCTTTCTCTGTACAGCCCGAACCATTCAACAGATTAATTCTTCTCCCCGCATAGCGATTGACTCCTTCTTTCGATGGTGCAATAAGTGGCGACTCCACATCAACTCCACTAAGACGCAGGCAATTGTCTTTATTCCACCTCGCAAGCGCTCTCGAGTACAAAAAAATCCGAATCTCCTCAACATCAATGTCGACGGTACACGAATTCAACCCACTAAACCGGTCACATACCTCGGTCTCACTATCGACCATCATCTAACTTGGCGGCCACATCTGAAAGAAATCACTCGCAAGGCCTATAATCGTTTAAACCTTCTTAAACGTCTTATTGGTACCACATGGGGATTGCAGCCTTCTACAGTACTCAATACCTACAAGATATTTTTGCGCCCCGTCTTAACATATGGACATCCCGCTTGGGTTAGTGCATTACCTTACTTCTACAACAAATTAAAAGTGCTCGAACGACATGCTTTTCGTCTAGCATACCGAATCAAGCTTCCGAGTCCAACGCAGGAGTTGTATGACCGCATAACGTTTCCTACCCTACTTCATCACATCGAAAAATTAAGGCTCAGATTCATTACTACCCGCTTTCAGCAACGGCATCCTCTACTTGTGGACACGATGGATATCGATCGCAACTACGATCTGGGATATAATTTCGTCACCTGCCCTTTATCTCTGCTCTTCTCCCTTTATCTCAAAACTCTTCCACCGGACCACCCCGACCATTTTGTCGCTTCTGCCTATTCTTCCGACCATCTTCTCCATCATGTTTCACCCACATATACTGCACTGTAAATCCATTATACTACCAGGGCTTCACATGTCTTCATCACTGTCCAGAGTAGCCCCTGGACAAGAAGATAACCAGCATTCGTCTTTTTAACAAATTGTTTGTGTTTGTCCTGTGAAGTGCACCTCACCATCATCTTTTTTCCTGCCCTAATGATTATGATCACAAGATCATAATGTCCAAATGGATACCGCAATTATGAAATAAAGATGTAATATAATAAAGTGCTATGTGTATAAAAGATATTCCAGATTTCCTCTTCATCCCATAGACCGGCTCCAATCTCCTTTCTGCACCAGTACTTTCACCTCTCACCCCGGATAGAGGGCGTAACCCGCGCAAGGGAGCTAGCCTTTGGCTAGCAAAAAAAATCACTTTTAAGCTCCTCACAGACTATCAAGTTCATGATCATCTTCCACTCATATTTCCATCATTTGCACGCTGAATCCATATGTCTACATTGAAGCCTAGAGCAGCCCCTAGGCGAGAAGATAACTTCATCTGTCTGACTAACACTTATAGTGTTGTGATGTGATAGCACACCTCGCCTCATTCTTCATGCTTATCGTTCACACTCTATATAAGTATGATATGCCTTACCACTAGGTACCCATTCTTACTATCATATTTCTGCTGTTCCAGTTCTGTACAATATTAAATTCACTGCAATTTCCTCGTTACTTTCCTACGAAATGTGAAGGATCGGAAAGATCCTTAAGACCTTAGCAATTATTATAATAAAGAACTTCTATGAGACCGTCACAAAATCCCTTAAATCTTCCATTTACGTAATACTCTTCCCTAAGAGAGGACATAACCCTCTAAAAGGGTGCTAGTCATTATGACTAGCTATGAACGAACGAACGCACTTTTAATTGCTATTGTAGCATTTTAATAGATAGATTGTTTATAATGGAAATACAAAGCAGTAAAAACTTTGTTATACGTATTCTAAAAATTTGCAGAAAACCGAATTATTTCGTTGAACGACCATTGACATCTTCAGCGTGATTGAAAAGCTAAAGCTGATAATCCGTCATGTTGCATGCTTGCACTCAACGAAAAAATATTGGAAGATCTATACAAATGGAATGGGTAAATTCTTGATACACTGTGTTCAGGTGAAAAAAATTAATCTTGATTTTAGAAGTCTTTTTATAGTACTTGAAACTACTGTTTCCTTCTGCAATGTTGCACAAGTTTGATCACACTTCGTTTTTCTTCAGTTTAATGAAACAAAAAGATATAAACGTTTTCGTTCGTATATATAGTGTGTTAAAAATTCGTCCGTTCCATTTTCATATGCTTTTTCATAATTTGTTTATTGGACCTTACTCTGGAATGTGACTAAATAAATACGTATTAACTGGCTCATTTGGATTCTTAGAATTCAATAAATATTTCATTTTCGACTGTTCTAATCGTAACTCGCTACAGTGATCTAAGCCTTTATATAAATTCACAATTCTCAGTTGAGTTTCAATCGCCATTAAGAGTAGCCGCGTTCTGTGGCTAATCTCTGCACTGTTGTTAACATTGTTTCCTATGACCTACGTGCGCTGTTTCTGATTTCATTTTTTTTTCAATTATGAACTTTTTTCTTTTGCGGACTTTTTCACTGTCAACGATAATGCATTGAAGAAAGAAACTGTGGAACACTTCTTCCAAATGATAGTGATTACATCAGTGGTAATGATAGACACTATGAACCTAGTGATCACAATAGTAACTCAGTTGAAGGTAAAGATGTGGTAATTATTGATGGTAGTTATACAAATAAGGGAGCAGATAGCACCCTAGTAGCAAGAAAGCTTTCGGCAAGTTGGCGCGTGATTGGCTTTTGGCTTCCTACGCTTGCACTTGAAACGCATGCTTTCATACAATCTGTCTTTTGTTGTACTTGCAAGCGATGTTTTAGACCCTTTGCAGAGCTTCATAGCATCACTGGCCGTTCATTGGCTATTGACTTGACTATTGTAAAACGCTTGCGTCAAGATTGAATGGAACACTGAATGCAAGGTTGCCCCCATGTAACTTCGTTACTGGAATCCGGCTTGCGGTATGCTTGTAGGTTTTCCAATCAAGCTGAATGCAAGCTTGGCCGACTTGCAATTCAAGCTTACAGCGAGCGGTTTGCAAATTATATCTGCTACTAGAGTAATGCCATGTATGGACGAAATCGATTTAAAAGGTCTAAAATTGGCCCAACACTTCCAGAAAAGACTTTTAGCACAAACATAATCTCTTTTATTCGTATATATATATTCGAGTACATTCAATTACTAGGGAAATATCCTTGCATTTTTCTTCCCTTATTTCCGATATTTGACAGTTTTTTTTAAGACATACATTTAAAGTACCATTGATTTTTTTTTTAAAAAAAAAGTCAGTGCTGAAATTTTAAAGTGATATTCAAATTTTCATTGAAATACGTAATAAATAATAAGTGTTTTAAATGTTAAATGTATCTTTCTTTGTTTTCGGGTATACTATTCACGTAAGGTACATTCAATATTTTTTCTTTTATAAATGTGCATGAATATAAATGTGTTTAACCTTAATATCCAGAAATGTGTCGTTCGTTTTACCTTTCAGTTTCTTTATTTCGTATTGACAATAAAAGGAGTGAATGAGTTGTAGTCACGTAAGCCTTATGTGTATTTCCTTTTAGATATGCCAGTTGAGGGTTAAGAATGTTTATCATTCCACTTACGATTTTTTTTTTCAATTCCTCAATATCACTAATACTTACAATATATGAGGAAATCACTGCATGGTTGGTAAGAAGTGGAATGAAGATGGTGTGCGGTAAAAAGAAAACGCGAACTATGACGGATTTTATTCCCAGGGTCTTGCATCTGTCTGGCCAACATTCGAACAGTGAACGAGTGTGTTGTTTTCCAGCAAGCGGACACCTTTTGTCAGCAAGCCACACTCTGGGATTTCACAGAATCCCGCAACGCATGTAGCAGTGATACATAGTATATACTGGTAAATGTAGTACCCTTTGCCTTGAAAGCAAGTAGTAATACCCCATGCTGATCACTAATAACATGTTCATCACCTTGGTCGCTCAGAGTTGAATACAGACTTCCTTCGGTGGTGGTACGTCGGTATGCTGTCATTGGTTTTACTAGGTTTTTCCTGGTTTCCTTCACTCCCACTAGGCGAAGGTAGGAATGGTACCTTCTAGAAGACCACGGACAGTTCCTCCCCAAATCCTAGATTCACTTAAAAGACAGATGTGACACTGGAGTTGGATAAGTCATTCGCTTCGGTAAATAAATAAATAAAGATTGAAAGAAAGAAACAAAATAGTAATCGAATACCTCGCTTTAATAACTCAAAACAAAATTATGACCATTGCCATACCAATTGCTACAATGACAACCTAATGTTATAAGCGTCCTATAAAGTAAAAATGTAAACCTTGGAAGGTCATAACAAAATAACACATTTCGCACTGTAGCACTAACAAAAACACTGTGAAAAATAGAAACAAAGCGTGGCGTGCTGACAAAAGGTGTCCGCCTCCTAGAAAACAACACACCCGTTCACTATTCGAATGTTGGCCAGACAGATGCATGACCCTGGGTATGAAATCCGCCGTAGTTCGCATTTTCTCTTCATCGCATACCATCTTCATTCCATCTCTTCCCAACCATGCATTCATTTCCTAGCGGCAAGTACTTCTGCAATGTTACAACGCTGCTTTCTGAATTGCAGTAATTGATTTTGGACCACTACACCTTACTTCACGTTCGGACTTATAACACAGCAACGGTGCAGAGTTACGAGCTGTACATTACCACATAACCTACATAGTTATGCAGAATTACACATGTAAAATTTCATCGTTCTACGGTATAAGGAAGTGGTTCAGGGTGAAATTTTCTCTCGCACCTCTCGTTAGCCGGCAAATTTCAAAGAAATTACATACATGCAAATTACTCAGAAACTGTTGATTTGCGGCCTCCGGCTCATATAGGTGATAATGTTCCAAAGTATTTATTTATTTATTTATTTATTTCATTTTCCGCCGTAAGAACTTAGCGTTCATGGCTTCGTCAAGAGATACAGTTACTATTACAAGTTATAATAATAATAATTGCAAGAGATACGCTACAATTAGTATTACAATTATTAAAAAATAATATATAATAATACAATATATAAAGTAATAATATAAAATATATACGTAACAATAAAACAAACTAAGTGTACTTTTAGAGAAAATATAAATTTACCTTGTTTTATATATTTTAAAATTCAAATAAATTTTGATATTTACATTATAAAGAAAGATCACAGTGAAGATATTCATCTAAACCATAGAAAAGATGTTTGAGTAACAGTAACTTGAGGTGTCTTTTAAACTGCAAGTTTGGCATTCGTTTGACACGATCTGGTAATTTATTATAAAGTTTTATTCCTATGTGGTGTAACGAATTTTGAGTTCTTGTTAGACGGAAATTTTGGATATGAATATGATTGGTTGTTCTTGTGTTGTATTCGTGTAGGTCCGAGTTGAGTTGAAAGTTTCTTTTATTCATATGTATAAATGATGTTGTTTCTAGAATGTATATACACGGCAATGGTAATATTTTAAGTTTCTGAAACAGTGGTCTACTTGGTGTATGAAACGGGACTGATAACATTATTCGTAACATTTTCTTCTGCATAGTAAACACTTTCTTTGCATAACAGGTATTACCCCAAAAAATGATTCCATACGATAGAATTGACTGAATCAATCCGAAATAAATTGTTTTCAATGTTTCTGTAGTTAGAATCTTACTAACTTTACGTATAAGATATATTTTCGCGCTTAGTTTCCTCAACAAATCATTCACGTGATCGTCCCATGTTAACTTAGAGTCCAATTTTATCCCTAAAAATTTACAAGAGTCAGATACCTGTATGAGTTCCCCGTCTATACGTATTTGATGTATATTTAGAGAGTTCAGTTTTCCTTCATTAAAACTCATTATAGTTGTTTTCGCTGCATTTAAGTTAAGTTGGTTTGCTTTTATCCATTCTGTAATTTTATCTGTCGTGTTCTTAAATATGATTTCCTCGGAGCAAATGTTATTTGGAATTTCAACTAAAATATTTGTATCATCCGCAAAAAGTACGCTTTTGTTTGGAACTATATAATCAGGAAGATCGTTAATGTAGATAAGGAAAAGTATAGGACCTAATATTGATCCTTGTGGAACTCCGTGCCTAGTGTGTCTTACCTCTGACTTGGTTGGACCTATTTCTACATATTGCATGCGGTTAGTCAAATAGGAGTGGAACCATAAATTAGCATGATCTCTAATACCATAATTACGCAATTTATTCAATAAAATTTTGTGATTAACAAGGTCAAAGGCTTTTGTGAGATCCAGAAAAATTCCATATATTTTATTTCTTCTCTCTCTCGCTTTATATATATCACTTAGAAAAGCAACTACAGCATTGTTAATTGATTTGCACTTTCTAAACCCGAATTGGCTCTTCGTGAAGATATTATTTTCCAAAAAGGGCACCAATCTGTTATACATAACTTTTTCTAAAATTTTGGAGAAAACAGATAGAATAGAGATAGGACGATAATTTCCTGGGTCAGTAGTTGATCCTTTTTTGTGTATAGGTCTTATTTTTGCAAGTTTAAGATCTTCTGGAAATGTTCCCGTTTCAAGAGAGGAATTGCATATATCAGTCAACGGTATAAGAAAATATTCGGCACACATTTTAAGCAAGTAATAAGGAATATCGTCGGGCCCAGAAGATTTTTTCGTCTTCATTTTTTTAATAATCGATCTTATTTCTAACTCTGTGGTAGGTATTAAGTATATAGATACAGAATTACTAGATAATTTTATGTTGTTAGTCTTTTCAGACTCAGAATTTGAGTATTTTTTCGCAACGTTGGCAAAAAAATCATTAAGTAGGTTTGCAATATGTTGTTTATTTGTTATTTCTCGGCCATGCTGAATTATTTTTTTTAATTTCTATTTTTTGCGTTTTTGATGCGGTTGATTGTTCATTTACTACTTGCCATAGTGTTTTGTTCTTGTTATCAGATTTAGATATCCTATTTGATGTGTGCATTTTCTTTGCTTCTTTTATTACACCTTTAAGAATACTCCTATATTTATTAAAATATTCTTTTAGTTTCCTATTATTCGTCCTTTTTACAATTGTATGTAGTTGTTTCTTTCTCATGCAGGAATTAATTATGCCTCGTGTTCTGATAGAATATCCTTTTGCAAGGAATGCATCACATACAGGGTGTTAATGAACTATACCGATAAACTGTAAAAGGTGATTCCTCACATAAAAATAAGAGAAAAAGTCCATATGGACCTATGGCGAAAAGTGCATAGTTTCAGAGCTAGAGTTGTCCAAAATCGCAAAAAAGTTAAATTTCAATAGGCTTTATTTCGAATGCGAGAGACTGTGGATGGTGGTCGTTATCAGCATAAAGGAAATCACGCATACGCAATCCAAAATTATATATTTCATTAATGATCAATGGGTGTGCTGAGTATTCCGTGCAAGGTGAAATTCCCAGACATGCCATCAACCGAATTTTGAGATATGCTCTGACTTTATGGTTGGTCCAAAGCAGGCAAACGATAAGCCTTGACAGCAGTGAACACGGAATATTTTAGCGTGATGTCGGGAGTGTTATAAGGATCGTCAGCAGCACGGTCACTTGTACTCGGAAAAACGCATGCTTCGATGTTTTGTTTCACGCTTGTAAGTGAAGAAAACGTGAAATATACCGTGAGGAAATACATATCATCGCACGTTATTCCGAACACAAAAAAGCATGGAGCTGCCGGTTCCTAACACTCCCGTCTTCCCCCCAAAGCATCGGATCCATTGTTGTCAAGGCTTACCTCCTGCCTAGCTTGAACCCTCCTTGAAATCAGGGTATATCTGAAATCTCTATTGAGAGCATATCTGAGAATTACACCCTGTAGGGAAGATCCTCCACATCTATTGACAATTGATGAAATATGCACTTTTGGATAGTGTATGGGTGGCTTCCTTTACGCTGATAAGAACCACCATCCACAGTTTCTGGAATTCGAAATAGTGTCTATTGAAATTTAGCTTTTTCGCGACTTTGGACAGCCCTAGCTCTAAAATTATGCAGTTTCCAATATAGGTCCGTATGAAGTTTTTCTCTTATTTTGATGTGACGAATCACCTCTTA
The DNA here is from genome assembly GCF_964235325.1 of Thermobia domestica. Taxonomy (NCBI): domain Eukaryota; kingdom Metazoa; phylum Arthropoda; class Insecta; order Zygentoma; family Lepismatidae; genus Thermobia; species Thermobia domestica. The sequence continues at coordinate 174,786,465 of NC_137468.1, read as the reverse complement.
CAGTTTGTCGTTATAGTTCATTAACACCCTGTGTACATACATAACTGTTATTCTCAGAATTCCAACAAAATGTAACAAGGAAACCGTCTCCAAACATGATGTTTCCAATCTAAAGTGGAGTAGTTTTTTTTTTTTTTTTTTTTTTTTAAATCGGACGAGCCGTATGGGTTTTACACTTTTTATGCGCCCAATGTTAAGTGAAAATGCAACGTTGATAAATTTTGTAAATGTGGACAAGTGGATAATTTTGGATTGCAAGGTGGATAAGTTTTGTAAGAGTATGGTGAATGGGGTCAGGTTTGAAATGAGGGCTGGCCATCAGCTCGTTAGCTTGATAGTAACTTCATTTACTTACGTTTTGGATCCAGGTAAATGGCAACGTGGCATTTTCATTTAACATTGGGCGCATAAAGAGTATACAGCCCAAACGGCTCGTTCGATATAAGAATTCCTTCACTGTGAAAACAACATATTTGGAGACGGTTTCCCCTCTCACATTTTATTGTAACTCTGGGAATAACAGTTACCCTATATCAGGGAATATTTAAGACACTTTGTGTATATATATATATATATATATATATATATATATATATATATATATATATATATATATATATATATATATATATATATATATATTGCATGGCAATAAATACTTAGGCATTTATATTGCAGTGCAGAAGTTCTGATTATCTGAATCCACAGTAGAAAGAATGAAGCACTTTTACTGTTGTACTTTTAAATCCACCTTCTTCTTCTTGTTCACCTCAATCATAGGTTGGTGGGCAACATGGAAATTTTAAAACCTTTCTCTCCCCTGTTAGAGCTCTTTTATACTTTGTAAAAAGAGAGAACTTCATCTACACTTTATATAAAATTCTTGGTCGTAACTTAACAATTAAATCTATTTTTATAAAATTTCATAAGAAACAACTTACAGCCTACTGAAATTACAGTAGAGCGTCGATTATCCGAACGTCGGTCAACCGAACGACCGCTTAACCGAACTGTGTACTCGCTAGCTTAAAGGATTTTTTTAAACGTTAATTTTGTGTACTGTGTGTATTGTTCATGCAAAATGCGTATGTAATATGTACATATTTTTGTTTAATAAACTGTACCACATACTATATACATCCTACTAAAGTTGCCTTTGTACGTTACTTTGTAATACTTAAAGAGATGCCTGTTTTTATGAATAAATTTACTGTACAGTACTTCTTTTTGGCAAATAAACATGTACAGTTCGATTATCCGAACAAACCAGTTTTCCGAACACCCATGTCCCCCAATTACTTCGGATAATCGACGCTCTACTGTACTTTGTTTCCACATGCTCTTCTGAAAATCATGTTTTGCCTGACTTTCAGAATTTGTGTAAGAAATCAGGATATGGGAAAGACAGTTCTGTGCCAAAGGGAAATGATGATGATGATGATGATGAAGAAGAAGAAGAAGAAGAAGAGGGCAGTGACAGTGATAATGATCAGAATTCAAAAGAAGATTCTTCCTCTGACGAAGATGACGATTCAAATTCAAAAAGAAAAAGGAAGCAGGTTTGAATATGAAATTATTAATACAATATTGTTTACAATGGAAATATAAAGCAGTTAAAAACTTAGCTTTTACACATCCTAAAAATTTGTAGAAAACTACAAATTATTTCGTTGAATTGCTATTGACTTGTTCAGTATGATTGAAAAGCCTGCACACTACTAAGAAATAATGGAAAGATCTATACAAGTGAAATACGTAAATTCTTGTTTCACTGTAGTGAGATCAAAAAGATTTATCCTTTTGTATAAGTTTCATCCCACTTCACTTTTCGTCAGTTTAAGCAAACAAGAAGATAAGCATTTTTATCCGTACATAATATGTAAAAAATCGTTCATTCCATATATATATATATATATATATATATATATATATACAGTGTGCGAATTGAAAAATTTTCCCAGGGGGGGATGAATTTCACCCATATGCGCACCCAGTCCTCCCCCCCATATATATATATATATATATATATATATATATATATATATATATATATATATATATATATATATATATATACACTAACAAGTACAAAACAGTTGAGATGTGAGACCTTTCATAAATTTTCACTCAAGTAATATTTAGGTTAGCTACGCAAAGTAGACCTACTTATCTTTATGTCCACTTAAAAATACTCTAGAGGGGGAAAAAGTTATCCCTGCCAGGAATAAAATTTTTCTTCTCCAGGGTGGGAAAGATTTTTGCCAGGGGGGAAATCCCTGGCATCCCCCCGCCAATTCGCACCCTGTATATATATATATATATACAGTATAACCTCGTTAACACGAACTCGCTTAAGCCGAACACTCGGTTAGGACGAACAAAATTTCGGTCCCGGCATCGCTGTACATATCTTATAGGAAGTTTTATCGGTTAACACGAATTTCGGTTAGCACGAATTACGAACTAATTTTTAGTACCTTGAGTCAATAATTGTTTTCATTTAACACGAACTTTCAATCCTTTATTTTTTTTCAGATCATTTTTCTTATTTTAGATTTCACTCCAGATCAGTTTTAGTCATACAGTATTTATACAGACAAAAATTGCCTTGTAAATAAGAGAAAAACCAGAAACGGGTATCTTTCCTCTCTTATGAGATGTTGATTCTGTCCTCCGTCAAGCGCTGAACATGCAGGTGCTTGGCAGACGAGCTGGTGACAGCAGTCATAAATACCTTTCCGTTACTAGCGGTACCCACCCTGCTAGCGGAGTTGTCAATTTTAAAAATTTGATCTTGATTTTCTGCGTGGGAATTCTATTTGCGGAGGGTGCTTATGCTCGCTATTTCTACACTTGACCTTCTGTGTTGTGTGTTGTTAAAAATTAATGTTATAAAAAGGATTGACGGACGTAGTAGCAATGTAAACTTTAAAAAAAATCTTCGAAGATAGGATAATAAACGTACTGTAGTGTTTTCACTTTTCAGAGGATGGTACCGGGGCCGAAACTAGTCTCGATCTCGATCTCGTCTCGAATTTGAGACCGAGCCATGCTTTTCGAAATCGAGACGAGACCGAGACTACTCAGTCTTGTCTCGATACCATCTCTAGTGTTTTCTATGACATACATAATATACTGTAGTTGTATGTATAGTCTGTATACTGTAGTGCGTATGTATGGAAAAAATGTATTCGAATAATAAAATTTAGATCCCCGGTTAACACGAATTTTTTAACACGAACTCCTGATTTTTCAGTCCCTTGGAATTCGTGTTAACGAGGGTTTACTATATATATATATATATATATATATATATATATATATATATCATGATTTCTTTATTGGATCTTATTATTGAATATGACTAATTAACCCTTAACTAGCACATTTGTATTCTAGTAACCCAATGGCATTTTATTTTCCACCGCTCGAATCGTAACTCACTATACTGATCTACTCATTTTATGTAAATTCTACAGTCTTAGTGGGTTTCATTTGCCATTAAGAGTGACAGCGTAGTGTTGCTAATCTCTGCGGTGTTATTAACATTGTTTCCTCGGACCTAGGTGTGCTGTTTCTGATTTTATTTTTCAATTATGAACTTTTTCTTTTGAAAAATTTTTCACTGTCCATGACAATGAATGAAAATGTAATTGTGGAGCACTTCCTGAAAATGATTCTGATGACATCAGTGATGATGATGGAGACTATGAACCTAGTGATCACAGTAATGACTCAGTTGAAAGTGAAGATGTTGTAAATATTAATGAGAGTTACACAAATCAGGAAATAGATAGTAATGCCATGTAGGGGCGAAATTGATTTAAAAGGCCTAAAACTGGACGAACATTTCCATCAAGACCTATTAGCACAAACCTCAGCCCTCCTGTTCAAATTTTTAAAATTTTCGTTTACGATTGCATTCAATTATTAAGAAAACATCGTTGCATTTTTTTCGTATTTTCGATATTTGACAAAATTTTATGACATACATTTAATGTGCTCATGCTTTTCAAAAAGTCAGTTCTGAAATTTTAAAGTGATATTCAAATTTTCATTGAAATACGTAGTAAATAACTAATATTATATTATATTTTAAAACAAAACGTATCTTTCTGCTGTTCAAGTGAGAAACATTCGATATTTTTTTTATAAGTGTGCATGAATATAAAGTACTTAGCTTTAATATTCAAAATTGTTTCGTTCCTTTTTTTCTTTTCTTTTATTTCGCATTGACAGTAAAAGGAGTGAGTCCCTAGACTCACGTACGTCTTATATGTATTTCTTAGTAGATGTGACAGTTAAGGGTTAAGAATTTTTTAGCATTCTATTTACTGGTTTTGGCAATTCCTCAATATCACTTGTACTTCAGAGATATCGACTCTCATCCTAAATCTAATCACAGAGGACAGCAACAGGAGAAGGAAAAATAAAAGGAATGGATTAACCAGATAGAAAATGAATAAGAAAGAAAACGTACTTATTTAGATCTCAATATAAGACACAACAACAAGTTCGTTATCAGTGTCTCTCATATGCTCACTGCTGAGACTCAGTGTATTCATTATATATTTGCTCATTGTGCGATGAGTAAAGCAAATATTTGAAAGAATTTCTTTTTACGTGCCATTCGACACACCTCTTTAGAATCAGATTTACAACTTGATATTCATCATTTATGGAAGCTTGGAAGTTTAAATGGGTATCCGTTCTATTATTAATCAATTAGTATAATCAGGTTAGAAGAAATTTGCGTTTCTATAGATCCGAAGACAAAATGAATGACCCAAAATGTGTGAGACTTTTTTATTTATTTATTTTACAAGATTGATAACATTATTGAAGATTTTTACAAACCACAAGTTTAAAACTTTCCATGACTTAACGAAGAACACAACTTAATTTGGAATTTATTTCGCAGATCTCAATAAGAAGTCAGTTATGCTATAAATAAAGTTCAGTTGCCATGCGAGTTACATAGGCAGGACTAAAAGAAACATCGAGGTCCGCATGAAGCTATTACACAGAAAGTTGAATCAAAAAGCCCGGTGTCAGATCTGTCGAAACATTTACAAGAAACTCAATACAATATAATAAATTCAAAATTTTTATTGGAGACTAAAAACGAAATAGAGAGACTTAATATTAAAAAATTGCTTATTCATTAAAAGTTAAATTTATAGAAGGATTGGTTAAGTGATGAATAAAAAGATAAGAAACCTCCAGCTATTTCATAGACTCTATTACCTAACAAAGTTCTTGTTTTCTGAGATCAGTTTAGACAGAAGTCTATTTGACAAAACAATAGTACTGTAGTATAAAACGTATTTCTAGGGATTTTCTTCCATAATATGTATATATATAGGATTGCAGTAATACATACTTGATTATTTATATTGCAGTGCAGAAATACTGATTATCTAATTTACAGTAGATACTATGAATCATTTTTACCGTTGTATTTTTAAATTCATCTATCTTTGTATAACATTCCTAATCATAGAATTGAATCTATTTTTGAGAAAATTTGATGAGAAATAAATTAATAGCCTGCTGAAATCAGTTTGTTTCTCATGTTCATCCTAAAATCATGTTTTGTTAAACTTTCAGAATTTATGCAGGAAATCAGAATGTGGAAAAGACATTTCTGTACCGCAGAGAAATAAGGACAATGCTGATGAACAGAACAGTGACAGTGACGATGAAGATGATGATGATGATGATGATGAGCAGTCAAGGGAATCATCCTTATCTGACGAAGATTCTGATTCAGAGAAATAAATAGAAAAACAAAGACTTAACAGGTTTAATTATGAAATTAAATAGGAGTATAAAGCAGTTAAAACCTTACCTTAACTATCCTAAACAAATGTAGAAACTAACAACTGTCTCGTCGAACCACTATCGACTTCTTCATTATTGGTTGTAAATCTATAGCTGCCTAATCCTTCACATTGCATATTGCCAATTAAGAAATGATGGAAAAGTATATTCAAATTGAGTGAAGTTAGGTGAAAAAGTCGACAGTGGATTGACGGAGCTGTTTGTAGCTTTTTTTTTTTTTTACAAATATTTAAAACGCTTTTAACTATACAATATTTGTCCAATAGTTTATGACATTTTTCAAAATATAAAGTACTTCCGTTTGTTTCTTCAAAAACACATTAAATTAACGTGCAGACGCTTGTCGAATAAGAGTAGTTAAGAAAGAGAGCGAAAAGTACCGTATTTATCCGTGTATGCCGCGCACCTTTTCTGCACAAAAACGAAGTCAAAATACAGAGTGCGCGGCATACACGAGGAAATGTACAATTGACTGAGCCACCAAGCATTTACAATCACGGGAAGTTTTTATTAACCTAATACTGGAATATTGTGAGTAATTTTGCAAGAGTAGAAAAGTTTTAATATAAAATGACAAGTTACAGCTCATATTTCCTCTTTGCATCAACCGGCCTTTCAAGAACCACTTGCGGCGACTGTACACTGAATGGATGGCAACTGCAGTACACGAAACTACGCCAACTGGACGTTTGTCAAGTCAAAATCGCCACTTACTAATAATTAAATGAAAAATATACTAATCGTTAGTACTACGTTAGTACTGGTTAGTACTCCAAGCACAACGTTAGTACTCACACCCATATAAAGTTATTAACGAATTAAAGTGGCGATATTCACTTGACGTCAAGCCAGAATCGCCACTTTTGTAAATCTTCTCCAAATTATACAAAAGTAGTGTCAATCGTTAGTACTACGTTAGTACTGGTTAGTACTCCAAGCACAACGTTAGTACTCACACCCATATAAAGTTATTAAAAAAATTAAAATGGCGATATTCACTTGACGTCAAGCCAGAATCGCCACTTTTGTAAATCTTCTCCAAATTATACAAAAGTAGTGTCAATCGTTAGTACTACGTTAGTACTGGTTAGTACTCCAAGCACAACGTTAGTACTCACACCCATATAAAGTTATTAACGAATTAAAGTGGCGATATTCACTTGACGTCAAGCCAGAATCGCCACTTTTGTAAATCTTCTCCAAATTATACAAAAGTAGTGTCAATCGTTAGTACTACGTTAGTACCGGTTAGTACTCCAAGCACAACGTTAGTACTCGCACCCATATAAAGTTATTAACGAATTAAAGTGGCGATATTCACTTGACGTCAAGCCAGAATCGCCACTTTTGTAAATCTTCTCCAAATTATACAAAAGTAGTGTCAATCGTTAGTACTACGTTAGTACTGGTTAGTACTCCAAGCACAACGTTAGTACTCCCACCCATATAAAGTTATTAACGAATTAAAGTGGCGATATTCACTTGACGTCAAGCCAGAATCGCCACTTTTGTAAATCTTCTCCAAATTATACAAAAGTAGTGTCAATCGTTAGTACTACGTTAGTACTGGTTAGTACTCCAAGCACAACGTTAGTACTCACACCCATATAAAGTTATTAAAAAAATTAAAATGGCGATATTCACTTGACGTCAAGCCAGAATCGCCACTTTTGTAAATCTTCTCCAAATTATACAAAAGTAGTGTCAATCGTTAGTACTACGTTAGTACTGGTTAGTACTCCAAGCACAACGTTAGTACTCACACCCATATAAAGTTATTTAAAAAATTAAAATGGCGATATTCACTTGACGTCAAGCCAGAATCGCCACTTTTGTAAATCTTCTCCAAATTATACAAAAGTAGTGTCAATCGTTAGTACTACGTTAGTACTGGTTAGTACTCCAAGCACAACGCTAGTACTCACACCCATATAAAGTTATTAACGAATTAAAGTGGCGATATTTACTTGACGTCAAGCCAGAATCGCCACTTTTGTAAATCTCCAAATTATACAAAAGTAGTGTCAATCGTTAGTACTACGTTAGTACTGGTTAGTACTCCAAGCACAACGTTAGTACTCACACCCATATAAAGTTATTAACGAATTAATGTGGCGATATTCACTTGACGTCAAGCCAGAATCGCCACTTTTGTAAATCTTCTCCAAATTATACAAAAGTAGTGTCAATCGTTAGTACTACCTTAGTACTGGTTAGTACTCCAAGCACAACGTTAGTACTCACACCCATATAAAGTTATTAACGAATTAAAGTGGCGATATTCACTTGACTTCAAGCCAGAATCGCCACTTTTGTAAATCTTCTCCAAATTATACAAAAGTAGTGTCAATCGTTAGTACTACGTTAGTACTGGTTAGTACTCCTAGCACAACGTTAGTACTCACACCCATATAAAGTTATTAACGAATTAAAGTGGCGATATTCACTTGACGTCAAGCCAGAATCGCCACTTTTGTAAATCTTCTCCAAATTATACAAAAGTAGTGTCAATCGTTAGTACTGGTTAGTACTCCAAGCACAACGTTAGTACTCACACCCATATAAAGTTATTAACGAATTAAAGTGGCGATATTCACTTGACGTCAAGCCAGAATCGCCACTTTTGTAAATCTTCTCCAAATTATACAAAAGTAGTGTCAATCGTTAGTACTACGTTAGTACTGGTTAGTACTCCAAGCACAACGTTAGTACTCACACCCATATAAAGTTATTAACGAATTAAAGTGGCGATATTCACTTGACGTCAAGCCAGAATCGCCACTTTTGTAAATCTTCTCCAATTTATACAAAAGTAGTGTCAATCGTTAGTACTACGTTAGTACTAGTTAGTACTCCAAGCACAACGTTAGTACTCACACCCATATAAAGTTATTAACGAATTAAAGTGGCGATATTCACTTGACGTCAAGCCAGAATCGCCACTTTTGTAAATCTTTTCCAAATTTTACAAAAGTAGTGTCAATCGTTAGTACTACGTTAGTACTGGTTAGTACTCCAAGCACAACGTTAGTACTCACACCCATATAAAGTTATTAACGAATTAAAGTGGCGATATTCACTTGACGTCAAGCCAGAATCGCCACTTTTGTAAATCTTCTCCAAATTATACAAAAGTAGTGTCAATCGTTAGTACTACGTTAGTACTGGTTAGTACTCCAAGCACAACGTTAGTACTCACACCCATATAAAGTTATTAACGAATTAAAGTGGCGATATTCACTTGACGTCAAGCCAGAATCGCCACTTTTGTAAATCTTCTCCAAATTATACAAAAGTAGTGTCAATCGTTAGTACTGGTTAGTACTCCAAGCACAACGTTAGTACTCACACCCATATAAAGTTATTAACGAATTAAAGTGGCGATATTCACTTGACGTCAAGCCAGAATCGCCACTTTTGTAAATCTTCTCCAAATTATACAAAAGTAGTGTCAATCGTTAGTACTTCGTTAGTACTGGTTAGTACTCCAAGCACAACGTTAGTACTCACACCCATATAAAGTTATTAACGAATTAAAGTGGCGATATTCACTTGACGTCAAGCCAGAATCGCCACTTTTGTAAATCTTCTCCAAATTATACAAAAGTAGTGTCAATCGTTAGTACTACGTTAGTACTGGTTAGTACTCCAAGCACAACGTTAGTACTCACACCCATATAAAGTTATTAACGAGTTAAAGTGGCGATATTCACTTGACGTCTAGCCAGAATCGCCACTTTTGTAAATCTTCTCCAAATTATACAAAAGTAGTGTCAATTGTTAGTACTACGTTAATAGTGGTTAGTACTGCAAGCACAACGTTAGTACTCACACCCATATAAAGTTATTAACGAATTAAAGTGGCGATATTCACTTGACGTCAAGTTAGAATCGCCACTTTTGTAAATCTTCTCCAAATTATACAAAAGTAGTGTCAATCGTTAGTACTACGTTAGTACTGGTTAGTACTCCAAGCACAACGTTAGTACTCACACCCATATAAAGTTATTAACGAGTTAAAGTGGCGATATTCACTTGACGTCTAGCCAGAATCGCCACTTTTGTAAATCTTCTCCAAATTATACAAAAGTAGTGTCAATTGTTAGTACTACGTTAATAGTGGTTAGTACTGCAAGCACAACGTTAGTACTCACACCCATATAAAGTTATTAACGAATTAAAGTGGCGATATTCACTTGACGTCAAGTTAGAATCGCCACTTTTGTAAATCTTCTCCAAATTATACAAAAGTAATGTCAATCGTTAGTACTACGTTAGTACTGGTTAGTACTCCAAGCACAACGTTAGTATTTTCATCCATGCAAAGTTATTAACTAATAAAAGTAGTGATATTTAGTTGACGTCAAGGGAGAAACGTCATTTTTGTGAATATTTTCCAAATTATACAATAGTGCTGTCAATCGTTAGTGTTTCCTCAGTGCTTGTAAGTGCTACAAATACACAATTAGGGCTTTCACGTACTTTAAATTGTTCACGAATTAATGTGACGATATTTAAATAACAATGGCAGAATCGGCACTGGGGACAGTTTCGTAGTGGGATATGGAGATGGTTTTTGGGATATGCTTTAGCTATGTTGGTATAATCTGGAAATTGTTAAACACTTTTAGTCGATAATTTAAAATGTATATTTATTTTTAAAAAATATTTATCTTTTTACATTCAATTTCTTTTGCCACTTAACCTTTTTGGTTTGTTTGATAATATTTATTTTCTATAATTTGATATTTTAAGTACATATTTCGTAATCTGATGTAAACTCATTTATAAACGCTACGCAACAATATATAGAATAACACTAACTCGTTCGATATTATTAAGGCATGTAGTATTGGCGAAAACTACCAAATAAGTGAGGACACACATGTGCAATTCACATTTATTTTCTTTCTTTTGGGGTGACTGAGGAAGATTCTTGTATTGGCTTTCAATATGAATGTCAACCATATTAATCAGTACTTGGTGTGGTGTAATTATCGATAATAAACTTCAATTTCATGGAAAATATAAAAAAATGAACTCGAAAATTTATGTAGAGCAAGAATGACTTATGAAAAAGAAATTTATCATATAAATGTAAATTTGTAGCATTTTTCCTTGTTACTAAATAGTGTTGAATTTTGCTATCTTGAACTTTTCTAACTGAAGTGCGTAAATAATAGACTACTAGACACTGACAAATACTAATTCTTCTAACTAAATGTGGGTGATGAAAGAAAAACATATAATGAATTCAAGAATTTCCTCAAACTTCCAAAATATAATTATAGAAAATCAATAGCACAAATCATGAAGAGAATTATACAAAATTCTACAAACAGTTAAGTAGCTGCAAAATGTACACTCATGTCCAAAATTATCGTCGCATGTCTATAAATATGTTGTTGTAGGAATATAATTTGATAATGAATTCGCCCGGTATTTCTTATAATATTAGTACGTGTTTAATCGGCAAAGACATGTATGTGACAAATTTCACGTCAAGAGAGCAGTAAATAAAAATAAAACGAAAATAAACTTTCTTGTCCATTTAGCAATATTTTGTTTTACTCATTCTAATTTTCATATTTATAATTCTTTTCCTATGAAATTTACCACAAATATACATTTTCCGATTATACACATAGTATCAGTATTAAAAGTACCCTGCAAAATCATTATCAAATTATATTCTTACAAGAAGACAATTATAGATATGAATCAATCATTTTGGACATGAGTGTACATTTTAAATCTTTAACAGTTGAAGCAAACATTACCCTACCCCCATCAGATATACATATGTATTCGAAACACCTTTAAGCTCCGTACTTTCTTTGTACGAGATAACAAGTGTAATATTGAAAACATTGTTTGAATGAGTGGTAAACTTCTCATTGTATAGGTACAAAGTATTACATTTTTTTTTTAGATAATCAGTCGAACCTGGTAAAAAAAAAGTTTCAAATAGGAGAAAATGCTAAGAATTTTAACATTTTTTAAAACATTGATTGACTGTTTTCATACTAATGATGTTACATCAGCTTACTTTATACATTTTCAACGATTTTTCATTTACAAACCTTCAGACTTTATGTTCTGTTGGCCTAATTTTATCCCCCCCAATATAGATTATCTAATTCGCACGCTGTATATATATATATATATATATATATAAGACGACAATTCAAGGGGAGGGTTATAGGGGCTATAGTTCCCTTGGGGCTTTAAGTTTCGCTTAATACCTCCTAGCTATGCAAATGAAAAATCAAAGCGATGACACAGAGTTAATTTCCTTGTTAGGCGAATGTTGTATTTTTTTTTTAACTTGGTTTAGCTCACATACGTTGATAGTTCTGCATCTCATTAATAGTTAACCTTTCCTATTTTCGCGCTCTTATTGAATAATACAGTATGTAGGGGAAAATTTTGACAAACCTAGCAAAAATTAGTATCTTAATGAAATTTGCAGGGTAATTTCCTTTCATCAAGTATAGTAATATCCTAAAGTCCCCGAATATCCTTCTTGAGCTGCATCCAATTTGGCTTAAATTTCCAATTTGACCGCCACCGTCTGTAGAACAATCATGTTTTAATTGATTTCTTAACTTATGTTCAATTCTACAGTCTTGAAACTTACAACAAAATATTTTGTAATTAAAATTTATTTTGTTTAATATATAGTTCATATTTGTAGGTCAGGTAGATAAAAAGTTACAAATGATAGAGAAGATTTGTATGATTTAATCTTGTATTTATTTCAAGCGTATTTTTCTGATTTCCTTATATTTTTATACATATAATATTGATATAAGGACAAAAATAAAGAAATGTGTCAACATGCCATAATTACAAATTATATATACAAAATATGGGACATTATACGGAACATAACTTATCAAGCAAAATAGTCTGTAGGGAAAACGTTATTTAAGCAAAATTCAGCTTTTTATAAACGATAGAAATAATTAATATTATATAAAGCACACAAAAATTAACCCATACCTGGCACGGTGCACTGTTGGGACATAAACGATCCGGTTGAATCAGACCCACTGCTACTTCAGATGAAAAAAAAAAAAAAAAAAAAAGTAGTTGAAACAACAAGTATTAAGGAGAGTGTTTATATTTTAGTAATTTAGGCTTCATATAATAATCTCTACTTCTTTCGGAACAGAAATGGTACCTATTACACTGAAAAACTAAAAAAGAAAACGAAAGGAAGAACTTCGAAAGATTCATAGAAATAACGCATAATTCGAGGATAGTTCAAGACTATAAGATAACGCCAACATGTCACTTCCTTCTGTTGTTTTCTGATTCCCAAAATATGATTTCGCTACAATTAATGCACATGTCTGAGTAAAACAATCTCGAAGATGAACAGTTGAACTAAGTACATGAGAGCTTTACATTTTCAATACACCAGCTTCAAAAAAGAGTTTGATGCTGGTATGTCCAAACAACTAATTGGGTAGCATTCTTCATTTTCCTTGGGGCCACGGTGGCTCAGTGGTGGAGCGTTCACCTCTGGTGCTTGGGGTCCTCGGTTCGATCCAAGCTTACGCCAAGTGAATTTTCTGGTAGACAAACACCTTGTGCGTGGGTTTTCTCGGAGTTCTCCCATTTCCTCACACTTTCTTCATTCCACCATTCCATCCACTTCTCATCACCGTCTCCTTTAGCCTAGCCGGCATAATCGTGGGACGTTAAACATCTCATTTCATTTTCTTCATTTTCCCCTCCGATCCTCAATAAATTGCTGGAATATCTTGCTCCAATCAAATTTGCTTATTATGTACACCTTCAATACGTGTCGTCTGCTCGCACTTGCTCTTATGGGTAAAACTGAAGGATAAGTGACTGGTGTGAAATAAGTCTTCTGTATGGGAAATATCGACAAAAAGCTAGCGTCACCACCATGCGATGCATAAATATATAATTGGAAATGTTATTCCCCTTTTACTAGTCATATTGGGTAAAGCTTAAGGCGGATATCTAAGCATTTTAAGATATGCATATACTTGATGGAAAGAAGCTGTCCTGCAAGTTTCATTAAGTTACTAATTTTTTCCGGATTCAGACCGCTACATACCGGTACTGGACTAAAAAATATATATTAATTTTTCAAATTTAGAAAATAAAAATTTTTGTTTCGTTTCTTGTCGGCACTACCAACATAATTTCACATTAGGCAAATCTGGAAAGTTGAATCTTGAATTCTAGAATCGCCTACACTTTCTCTTGAGTTAACATCTGTAAATTCCATTGCTTGAGGTTATTAGGCGAATCTTGAATAGGCGAAAGTTGAAGTCACCGCCTCCCTTGACTGGATAAAACGGAGATTTTAATTCTACTTTCTTAACACTGGATAAAGCTATGGTTGAGCCCCGCCCTTGATCATATATATATATATATATATATATATATATATATATATATATATATATATATATATATATATATATATATATATATAAGTTTCCTCTTCTGGGGGGCAATCGCCCCCTCCCCCTGGATCCGCCACTGCGCGGCTATAGCCTATATATATATAGGGCCGCATTTAAGGGATGAATCGGTGCGCGTGCACTCCCCTTCGTTGCAAATATACACTATCTAAAGTGAGAAGTTAGTAGTGAAAATAGCAACGTTTTCCGAAAATGTCTGTGGCCTTAAAAGAAAGCGCAGTTTTGTAAAAGCAATAGTTTAAGTTAATTTGCTGAAGGTTGAAGGAAAAGGATTCGCCGAGAACAGACAGCATTTCCGGGGCATTTCCTCACTCATATCACAGATGCTTAAAGGCATTTTAAAAATTCATATTTAATTCAAATGCACTGCTAGTTATTGGTGCACCCCCCGTCAGAAGATCATGGATGGGGGCCTGTATATATATATGCGAGAGAGAGAGGGGAGGAGAGAAGGCTATATACATCAGTAGTGGATTTTGTTTCGAGAGAGGCTTGAGGAACGGGTAAGAAAAACATTTGTGTTGTACGTGCAATGCGAAAAAAAATATCATAAATTTATTTCGGAAGGGGTATGAGCCCGATAGCCACCACCTAAATACGCCACTGTACATTAGTCAATCGTTTCCATATTATCTAACACAGCAACGAAACAAATGTTGACTACACTGACCTAAGTCTCGTCTCGATTAATAGATGTCTATTTCGGTCTCCGTCTGGTATCTGTTATGTAAAAGTCCGTCTCGGTCTCGGTACCAAACCCTAATAATGATTTACCACCTGTTAGCATCCTCCCACAAACTATTGTTTGCTGACAATCTAAAAATCTATCGCAGTATCTCCACGGAATTAGACGCTTTTTTTTTTTTTTTTTTTTTGCAAAGCGACATAAATTCTATTTTCCAATGATGTGAGTCAAACAAGTTGTTAAATATTCAAAAATGCAATGTAGTATCATACACCAGGAAAATGAACTATGTACGCAATGTGTGCACTATTAACAAACACCAATTGAGTTTATATAACCGATCTTGGAGTCACTCTACAGTCAAACCTATCATTCGATATTCATTTCAACAGAGTAAGGAGACTAATTTTTCCGAAAATCATCAGCGTTTTACTGACTCTAAAAATGACGTGTAAATAAGCTCAACAACAATTGATTTATGAGTGTGTTAACCCAGTATTTGAAAACTACGTAATTAATTAACATCCTTCGAGAAAATTACTTGAAAGAATTATGTAATAAAGAAAATGATAATCAATGAAACATTTTTTAATTTAACGTCGCACTCGTATACCGGCTAGGCTAAAGGAGACGGTTATAAGTAGAAATGAAGGTAATGGTGAAATGTATCGTGGGAGGGAACGAAATAATCCCAAGAAAACCCCCACACGTACGGTGTTTATCCACCACCAAATCTACTTCACTAGATCTGGGATCGAACGAGTGAGCTAAAGTGCCAGTAATGAATGCTCTACCACTGAGCCACCGCGGCCCCCTTCTTTAATAAATAAATATCACAGAACGTCTCGTATAGTTTTGAATGTTGAAATTTCCTGATTTGAGGAGAGAACACTACCTGAATTTTTAGCTCCGTAATAATATTTATAATGAACACAAAATTTGATGCTTTTATGCGATTCTCACGTGCACTTTTATCATAAAAGAGATCGATGTTATAGGTCTTATACCTAGTTTCGGTATCGGTTTTCGATTACGGACACTGACTGCAAGCACCCACCAAAGATAATAATACTAATATACTACTACTACTACTACTAATAATAATAATAATAATAATAATAATAATAATAATAATAATAATAATAATTATTATTATTATTATTATTATTATTATTATTATTATGTTCACCATCTTTCTTCCTAGCACGATAAAGGACTAAATTAGACACCCTTGTGACACGAATGAGCTATTAAAAAAATAGAACTATGATAAGTGATAGGAGTAAATAGTATTCTTCTCTCTCTTCTTTATGTATATCGTTTAGTGCTCTTAATATGTTTACTATTTTATTTTTGGATAGAAAGTACACCTCCGGAATATGTCATACGTATTCTCATGAGAATTTCGTGAAACCAGAATTGCTGAAAACTGAAGACCAGATGGTACAGGCTTGATCACATCTACGTGACATTATCGAAAGATTCGTTCTGCATAATGGTACGAAGCGGTAAACTTTGTGTACTGCAATTTTTGTCCTAATTTGTTCGTTGTTTTGTATTATATGTATAGGATCAGTATGATATTTATTTTTCTGATCATTGAAACAATAGAGTCGCCCGTGTGTGTGAATGTGGGTGTGCTAAAGCGCAAAAGTAACAGATTTGTTTAAGGAACATCAAATTCATCTCACGGTGCGAGTAAAATTGTAGCAAAGCGAAATTACCTGCTGTCTTCTCACGGTCAGTTCGCAGCAGGAATCCGTACTAGACCTTTTGTTTTATTGTGTTTTTGCCGACTTTTATCTCTTCCTTTCCAGCTTAGATGTATGCAAAGTTCGTGAACCTTGAGATGAGTCAGTGAGAGAATTGTGCGTGAGGGAGCCTGATCAATAGGGAAAATGAATTAATTACAACGCATAATACAATATATGAGAATGTCAGAATTTCCTGTTTACAGCCGATTTGAAATAACAATTCCCGCCAACTGTCATCACTGCTCTTGAATCAGGAAACTCAGTAGATGTAAGTTGTTGGCGGGAGAAGGGTGGAATAAGGATCTATCCATTCAATGTAATCTCTTGAAAATTACAGATGTTTATTCCTTTTTATGTGAACCGTATACATTGATGTCTATGCTGTCTATTCAAATTCATTTTCTACATTTGCACATTTGGTTGGTAGATTTATGGAACTATACATTCCTTTTTCCCCTTCTTTATAAAATATCTCTTTCGGAGAAGTTAAAGGAAATTTATGCCACCTGGCCGTGTGATTCAAGTAGTAAAATGCTCGATGCTAATCACTTTTGACCACACCCCACTACACTCAGTTTCTTTGCCGGTCAGTTTTTCCATATTTAAATCACCAAGCTGTGGGGAAGAGTTGTTTTCTTTCTTCTTTTATTTTGCTTCTTGAGGATGGAACAACATGAGTGTTTGGTGAATTCTCAATACATACCTATATCTATTTTTATTACATGAATGAGAGAAAAGATGTATAAGCAATTCTGCACATTAAATAATAGTTTTGAATGAAACTTAATATTATTCTTCGTGCGTTATACTGTACTGACTGATAACCAGGCCCGCAACCAGAGGTGGGCTAGGGTATCTGGTCCCCTAGACTTTTCATGGCTTCTCCAGACCTCAATACAAAAAACCCAATTTAGATATTTGTAAGAGAATTTTTAATGACTTGGCACCCCCTAACATACTCATGGCCACCCCAAAGCTCTGTGGCTGGTTTCGGGCTTGCTGATAACTCTACCGTAAATTGAAATTATTATGAACGCATTTCATTCTACCATGGACGAATTTAGGACAGAATGGCAGGAAATAAAGGCAGGAGGACGAAATGGCAGCGGACGAAATGGCAGGAGGACGAAATGGCAGCGGACAGAATGGCAGGAAGTTAATTTGGCAAAAAATATAACACTTACGGCTCGTATTTTTAGGTTTTACCTATTGTGTTTGTTAGTAGGTAACGGTTCTCGATTTAGTCATTTCTACCTCAAATGTCCAAAGCATATAAATACAGCTAAATTGAACCAAGAGCGTAAAAGAGGGTAAATATCAGTTATCCATGTCTTAAATTTTTTCTTAAATTTATTTCTTTTTAACCATCTTCCAATTGATATCTTCGTTTTATAACAATTCTAAGTAGTACAACCTTTATTTATGACGAAAGAATTTTCCCGTGGACTCCCTCTGAATTTCTCTCAGGGTCTAGCTATCATGTGACAAAGAATTAAATCTACTAACTGCTTTCACACACAGTATAATTTTGAAACTTGGGAGCCTAGTGGTATCTTTGTGTCTGTAGTATGTAATAATAATGATACGTTATTCTTTTGAACATCTTAATGGTATTTGTCGTTTGACTTCAGAAGACTGAGTTTAGCCTGCAAGTACAAGTTGCCTATAGTTAAAACATATCAGATGTGCGATCTTGTTTAATAAAACCTGCCCCTCCCCCTCCTCTATCTGAAAAGCCCTATATTGTTATTCCCATATGAAATTCAAAGACAAAGGCAATCGTCTTTATCCAGTCATATTTTTATTTCAAGTGTAAGTCTTAAAATGTGCTACGTATGGTTGCAGAGGCTGGGTGTTTTTTTTTTTTTTGTTTTGTTAATACTGAACTTCGGTGCCTAATATTGGAACTAATTTTCTTCATGAATTGATGTAAGAAGCGGCCGCGTGATTTTCGACCAATTATTTCATCACTAGTATCTATGAGCAATGAGAACAACAGTGGAAGACAAACTTCGTTCTTCTCAAACTTGATACTTTGAAAAACTTATGAAAGTAGTTTCGTTATCCAAATACATATTCAATCAAATCAGTTTCAGAAGTAGCATTAATCTTATAATAACGTAATGGCTGTAAGAGTTACCCTGAAAATGTATTTTGTATGTTTTCTTTTTTTCGTAATTCAGAGATTTTTTCCTGAATTTCACTGGAGTTATGAGGGACCTTAAATTATCAGGCATTCCACTTTAATCGCTCCCCTTTCACCCCCAATGCGATATTGGGTATATTTACAGCTTAGTGCAGCTTAAAGGAACCATGATCGTGCATATTTGATTTCTAACTTACTTGCTTATAGCGTTGCCCTCAAGACGAGATGAGAATTCAGGTTTTCTCGTCTCGTGTCGTAAATGTTTGTGAAAGTCCTGTCTGGAATCAAAATTTTCTTGTCTCGTTTTGTAAATTTATGTACAAAATGTGTACTGATTTCCGTCTTAGATTCATGTAGAATTTATCAGAATTCTTCAAGGTTACGACGAGTCCAAGAAAGATTGATATAATGACACTTAAATCATATTTATTAATGAAGTAAATTGTGGAATGACTTGCGTATATTTAAACGTTGCTAAATGCTCTTTCTTGTGTTCATACTATTACCTTATCAAATTGCATATGACATATATACAGTTAATCATATGACATATATACAATTAATCATAAGGCATATATACAATTAATCATATGACATATATACAATTAATCATATCCTATATTTTGAAAACGGGAGATCCTATGTCTACCGAAAGGTCTAGTGTTTCTTGTGAGTACTCCACAATTTGTTTCCTCCAAAGATTTTTGCCCCGAGCTTCCCTTGAATTTGTCCCTATGCATATTTTATAGACTTAAAAATACTAGAGACAGTCACCAGAAAATAATGAGTACACATCCTACATATCCTCTCGTCAAAAACTTCGGAACGAGTCGAATCGACCAATTTTAATTCGTTTTCTTTGCCACAGAAAGTATCTGATCCTTTGTACAATACCGAAGTTAGTTTATTCGCAAGTTAATATGGAGGATGTATGTATTTTCCTTTTTTTTTTTTTTTTTTTTTTTTGCTTGTTACTTAAAATGTTTTGCAAATAACTTCAATAACTTTTGAAACTGTTTGTCTTCACTTGAGCATATACAGATCACAGTGCGAAATAAAGATAAGAGCTGCTTCCTTCTAGTAATACCCGAAAAGATCTTAAATAATATATATAAAAAAGAAAACAACTAAAACTAATTTCTTTCATTAAGACACTGCTGGTATGAATAGAAAGCTTGCAATAGTAAGGTGTTTGTAAATGACTGGCAATTAGAATTGAAATATTATTAGCAGTTCGAATTTTGGAGCATAATGAATAAATCGAAAATTTGTGTTGAAATCTTCATTTATCAAGCAAGAAACAAAATAGTTTAAAACCCGACAATTCAACTTCCTGTCATTCTGTCCTCCTGCCATTTCGTCCTCTGCCATTTCGTCCGCCTGCCATTTTGTTCCCGGCCATTTCGTCCGCCTGCCATTTAGTCCTCTGCCATTTTGTCCTCCTGCCATTATTTCCTGCCATTATGTCCCCTGCCATTTTGTCCTCCTGCCATTCTGTCCGTTCCCCACCATGGACACATGATTTTACGATTCTATAGTTACCTCCTAGGGTTGTTCCGATAATCGAGTAATCGATAACAATTTGATAAAATTTCTAAACCGTTTCGTGGTTAAAAATTTTAATTTTATCTCCTTATCGAAATTCTCGAAATGTTAAACATTTGAAGTGTTCGAGATTTTAGAAATTTTCAAGTCACTCGGCCCGAGACTCTGGAAATGTTTGAGACACTCGAAGTGTTCGAGACTCTCTAAATGTTCGAGACACTGGAAGTGTTCCAGATTCTAGACATTTTCAAGACACTCGAAGTGTTGGATATTGTGGAAATGCTTGAGACACTCGAAGTGTTCGAGACTCGAAATTTTCAATACACTCTAAGTGTTCGAGGCTCGAAATGTTCGAGACACTTCAAGTGTTCGAGACTATGAAAATGTATTAAACACTTTAATGGTTCGAGACTCTCGAAATGTTCGAGACATTCTAAGTGTTCGATATTCTCTAAATTTTCAATACACTTCAAGTGTTCGAGACACTTGAAGTGTTCGAGACTCTGTAGGCCTAAATGTTTCAGACACTCTAAGTGTTCGAAACTCTCGAAATGTTCGAGACACTCGAAGTGTTCGAGATTCTCGAAATTTTCAATACACTTGAAGTGTTCGAGAATATGTAAATGTTTTAGACACTCTAAGTGTTCGATACTCTCGACATTTCCAATACACTTGAAGGTTCAAGACTCAAAATATTCGAGACACTTGAAGTGTTCGATACTGAAAATGTTTGAGACACTCTAAGTGTTCGATACTCTCGAAATATTCTTGAGTGTCGGATTGTTTGAAACAGGCTCGTAGCCAGGGAGGGGCAAGAGGGGGCACTGCTCCACATAAATTACGTTTTTTTCCTCTAAAAATAACGCAGAAGAGAATTTTCAAAGTGACTCAAAACCACTGAAATTCTTCCGATTATATTTACCAAATTAAATTCAACTTTACGAATTCTACTCATTTCTGTGTAAAATCAAGTGTTTCTTGCTAGATGCACCAAATATCTTTTATTGCCTTTACCAATTTCAAGAATTTCAAACATTACCCTATTATTGCAACCAAAACAAGCATCCAAGGATACCAGGTGCACCTCCAAACAACAATATCATAGTCCATAATGTTAGTTATGTATAGTAATAAACAGCAGTGTTCCGCTTATTTTGGAAGGTAGAAAATTGAGTGCAAACGTTGAATAAAGCATATATTTCTATTTTGAATTTTTATAACCTAAAATTGATTTAATATAATTTTGTTCTAATGTTAAAAAAATAAATACTTCCATTTTCATTATTAATATGAAACAAAGTACCTCGCAAAGAGCTTGTATTATGCACACAAAAATGAAACAAAAATTTACTTTTGCGATAATTTAAAAATGGAAATAATAAATAAAAATAAACGCACGTTTCAAGTCTTCCGGGTAGGTTGACGTCAAGTTGGCCGGGACATAATCTTGAAATTTTAAAATTGAATAATATGACTATGCCAATCGTTCCTGCTTCATTTCTGCTGTAAACTGCTCGAATTTGAACGTTATTGCTAAGTAAATAATGCTGTTATTTCTATAATTACGTATTAATGTTAGTGGAGTCGGGAAATTGAACAAAATTGCTAAATTTGAAAATCTGACTACGGAAATCGTTTCTGGTGTGTTGCTGGTGGACACTACTCGTATTTATTTGTTACTGTTAGATAAATAACGCCGTTGTTAAAGTTTCTATTATAACGTATTAACTTGAGTTGAGTTGATTTTGAGTTTAACGTCCCTTTTCAGCAGCGAGGCTATATGAGACGTGGACCTATTTATTAACGTGGAATCCGAACCACATGAGCTCCCGCCGGGAATCGAACCCGGGTCTCCCGCGCCAAAGGCGCGTACGCTAACCGCTTAGCCACGGAGGAGCTCTATAACGTATTAACTTTAAGTGAGCTGGGACATAGAAGCACAATTAGTAAATTGTCAATCTGACTTTGCAAATCGTATTTGTTTTGCTCTCCACAGAAACTGCTCGAATTTAGACGTTGCTGCTAGATACACAACGCTGTTGTTGTAGTTTCTATTTTCAGTATTTGTGTTAAGTGAGCCGAAATGTAAGAGCAAATTTACTAAATTTGATAATCTGACTACGTGAAGATTTACTTCTATGTTCCTGTTAAAAAGTGCTCGAATTTGAACGTTACTGTAGGTAAATAACGCCGTTAATCATGTTTCAAATTACCCTGTCAACTTGATGTCAAGTTAACAGGAACATAATCTTAAAAATCACAAAATTGAATAATATAAGTTTGCCTACCGTTCTGCTGAAAACTACTCAAATTTGAATTCTATTGCCAGGTTAATAACGCCATTATTCGTATTTCTATTATCATGTGTAAACGTTAAGTGAGCCGAGATATAGGGGCAAAATTACTAAATTTGGCAATCTAACTAAGCGAATCTTTGCAGTTACGTTCCTGCAGATAACTGCTCGAATGTGAACGTTATTGCTATGTAAATAACGATGTTATTAACATTCCAAATGTACTGGCCACCAACTTTTGAGGAAACAAGAGGAAGTAAGAAGAAGTAAGAGGACCCAAGTAGCGAATCTCTGATGTTTTTTGGCCATATCGAGTTAGGGGGATAAAGATAGGTAACTTCAGATCCTCTATATTATAAGATCCTTAGATAGCACTAACGCTGGTGTGTAGTACATTTTGCAGTGTCCGTGGGGTGTATAGTACATTAATAATAAGTTTGGATATTTTGTGCTGATAGGAATAGCATTTTCCAGAAGAACAGAATTGTTGGTCACTGCAATAATAATAATAATAATAATAATAATAATAATAATAATAATAATAATAATAATAATAATAATAATAATAATAATAATAATAATAATAATAATAATATTTCCACTATGGATTTCTTTTCTTATAGGTTAATTCTCATTTTCTTCCTTTTTCTCAAACATTTGAAATTGTGGGTTAACTTTGTCTTTCAACGCCCCTCAATTTCAAGCGTAGAAATGAAGCACTAACGTTAGGATTTGTAATACTAAGAAAAAGTAAAGAAGTACTACCATGATATTACCTGTATATGTGATTGCTAATCCTAATATGCGATGAATCTGATTCTTGGACGTGTTTAAGTAAATAGCTAAAATCTAATGTCTCAATTTTTCCATATTATAACTGTGTCCATACCCCTACTTTACCAGTCTCGATTGTCATTAAGTTTTAGTTTCATTCGAGCGTTTTGTACATTTTTAATATTTTTAAAAGGTATAAAAAAGCCTTTTATTTCTGCGGATATCAGATAAACAAATAAAAATTCGATATAAAACAAATTGTTAAAGAGAACGCTTTTAATCTACATCCATCGTAGGAAGACTAATTACATTGGACACATCTTGCGAAGAAACTGTATGTAAGAAACGTCATAGAGGGAAACATGGAAGGTATGACAGGAGTAGGAAGAAGAAGATTGCAACTGGTTGAAGATTTAAGAAACGGAAGAACGTATTGTAACGCTGGGGTTCCGGTATTGGAAGCCAAGTTTTGTAACGATTGAAAATTACTAATAATTAAAGGAAAATTTCTGCTCGGGCTGCCAAATAGAATTACTGCGTGATATTACGAATAAGCAGATCTTACGTATTTGGGCGACGAAGAATATGAAACGTATTGTTTTCGGAATTCGATTCCTTATCTCTAATTTGCATATTTAATCTGAACTAGAACGAATAATTAAGGCACTCACGGATGAGCCTAATATGCGTCAGAAAAATGAATACCTGAACTTGTACTTGAAAAGTGAATGGTATTGATGAGTGGCAACTCATCTGCCTATTACACAAATAACATTAAAAAAAAATGAATGAGAGTTTGGAGAATTGAAGTTGACTCCATGGGGCTCGAACTTCAGTTCTCCAAGGTAAAGATACAGTTTTGCTAAGATGGTTAGGAATTTAAAAAAATGATATATATATATATATATAACGAAAGATGACCTAATGTCTAATCGATCCTGTTTTCCCCATAACGGTGTCTCCAAGGCGCTAGGAAAACAGGTGCGTAGTTAATAGTTAAGTGATTTAAACATGCGGAGCAAAAATCTCACAAGCTGCAAAGCTGAAAGAAAGATTTTTCGCTAATGGCTTGTTCAGTTGGCTACACTGACTATCACTCTGTCACCGAAGTGTGTGGAGATAGCAAAAATAGTTAAAAAGCAACAAACAAGGAAAGTTTAATTTAGAGTTTTAAAAAAATGAGTTAATTTAGATAAAAATTGCTGATGGTCAATGTAACCATGCTTCAACTTTTTCAGTTAAGGGTAATTTGAAATAACTTCTAGGTATGCTAATATCAGTTAAAGAAATAGGCATATCTTTGAAATGATAACCACATAAATGCTTTGGTTCTAACGTCAAATAGACTTTTAATAAATTTAACGAGCAATAAGGTGATGTCTACAAAAATCAACAAGAAAGTTCATTTGGATTTACAAAAAAAAAAAAAAATGAATTAATTGACTTTACTGAAAATGAATCAGACTTTTGACTGTTTTGACCAAATAATATGATTTCTGTTAACACATTCTTCACTGTACAACGTAATATTCAAATTATTTTATCTTGACTGTAAAATTTAGCAACAATTTATTTCTACTCAACTAAACTGACAATATTCTAAACTTTATAATTACCATGACGTAGTTATACAAACAAAAATTTCTATTAAACTGAATATTAATAAGCAAGATGATTGATTGTTTTCCTCCTAGACATAACCGACTATTAAGTAATTCGCCCACAGTTATTACCTCTTTTTATTAATAAAAGAAATGGAAATAAGTTTAAGAATCGGATTGCGGAATGAAAGAATTAATGGTTTAGGTTGCTTGCAAGACTTACTGGAGAAATAGTTTAGAAGCGATAGTATGCTTTTGAGAAAATTTAGTGCACTGTTTCTAATGAACTCTAGTGAATTCTCAATTTTTAAAAGATTTGCATAAACAAGACATAACTTTGTACACATACTATATCAGTTGGAAAATAATACAATTCACAATAAAAATCGTTACACAACACTAACTACACAAGTATTTCATATTCAAATACACTACACAGAAATATATATATATATATATAGAGTACTACTATTATTATAATTTGGCCAATTGATCAAAATAATTACATTGTCGACGCTTTCTGATTTTCTCACTGATTCCTTATTTTGCGAATACACGTTTCTCCATAGCTATGGACCCTATCTGCGTTCGTTGCTCAGATAGGTACCTCCGAAGGGATTTACTCGAGTATCTTAAGTTGTTTACCTTATTTATGAGACTCTAACGATATTACGAGATAAGAGTATTTACACTTATTTGTCTGAAACTTACTCCACATAGCACGTCTTTGGAAGCTTTATATTGATTGTTTCTTTTAAGAATGAGTATAATAAAAATTGACAAGTTACAATAAAATCATATTAAGCCTGTTTATCGCTCTGACACATATTTCCCTAACACAACCTATACAAATGTTAAAATTTGAAAAACTAGACTTTAACGCTAAATCATAGTTTACTCAAAACAGAAATTACATTACATTCACACATCTTAAACGTGATTTATGTTTAAAAGAGAAATAATCCATACTTGATATAAATAAATACTGGATTGCATATAAATGATTATAATGACGGCTTCAAGGATCTAAATATTGACACATTACGATTACAAATAAATGCATGATTGAAGATCAAATCAATGTATACAAATTTCACTAGTAAAATAATCAAAAATTTTATGGTACTTATTCAAGAATGAAATTAACAGTTCCTATATCAGTGAATTAATTTCGGAAATGCAACCAAGGCATTAGGCTATTTGTTTACTTCTTTTAAAAAGAAGAAAAAAATGCTCTAAATGTTTACGGACAGTTCCGTATGAATAAACAATGTCCCGAAGTTTCTAGGAAAAGGTGAGTATGGAGATCACGAATCACGGAAATATTGGCCATAGTCCTTCTTCAATAAAGAAAATAGCAGAATACTTTGTCCTACCTTAATAAGTCTTTCCGCTTATATTTCCACACTTCAGAAGAAAACTGCACTGTACTTAACTGACCGTCACAATGCTTCCTAATGTCCCTTCTCAGACCCCGCTGTCCTCTGGATTCAACTCCCGGAGAAGAGGTCCTCGTTTGTCTGAAGCGTCTGGGTCTTCCTGTGGCAAGGCATCTGTCTCGAGTATCGGGGATCGAACCCGTGCCTCCGTCCTTCATCTCCATGTTGTTGAAATGCAACGATGCGTCACTTATCAAATCCATCTGCCTTTAAATTTCACTCGCACAGTTTATATATATATCCGCCATACATCGCACTACTTTTCCTGTTTTTGCACTTTATGCGGGAAATCAACGTCTATAGAATCACAGACTTACTTCAAAATCACCAATTTTTGCACTTTATGCGGGAAATCAACGTCTATAGAATCACAGACTTACTTCAAAATCACCAATTAGGTAGCGTTACCGTAAGATGATAAGAATTATGTCTCTCTGTCGATGTTTTAAATATTTGTATAAATAATCTTGTAACGACGAAGTTGCTGTGGATAACGCGTGGTTTAAGTAGCTGGCTGCTAACGGGTCTTTAGCTAGCCATTTTTCTGATATATATATATATATATATATATATATATATATATATATACATATATATATATATGAGTTGACGTATGCTTATGAATCGCGTGTTGGTGATGTTTTCACGATGAAGTGTCGACTTAGAGTAAATCTCTCTTCCGTGTAGGCGTTCTCCCAGCTTTCTTTCTTTTTTTTTTTTTAAAAAAAATAGACGCTTCATTCTTCTCTTTGTGAATTTTGAATTTCGGATTCTGATTCGCCGCTTTAAGTTCGTGACACCATTTCCCAAAAATCGGTTGATAATTTGGCTTGGGTTTCTAGCGTCTCTTTTGGGCTAGTACGTGATGTTAAAGAGTTTCATAAGCACTTGCGAAGATTGTAGATAAAAAATTTTGGTTCCTGTGTGTCTGTGACGTGATATTTGCGATATCGAGGTACTTAGGTAGTGCGACAGTATGGCTAGAGTAACAATAGCAAATTCCATTACCGTTTACTGGCGAGGTAGAAAAGTGGGTGGTCAATTAGTGCGGTTACCGTCTTATGTTTTTTTTTTCTGAAAAGCAGAGAAACTTCTTTACCTGGGAGAAATGAAAGAGGTTCGCTTGGCTGCTAAATGAAACAAAATAAAATTTTCCTTGACTTTTAAACTAAGTTGAATTTCTACATAAAAATGTTTTTAATTTGAATATATGAACAATTAATTGAGTGTCTGAGCGTAATTGTCACAATACCCCCCTCCCAAGATGTAGCAAGTGCTGCAACAGAGTGAAGCACGGCTGCATCTAAGGAGAAGTAACATTTGATAAATATAAAAGTTCAAATTTTGACAAAAAGTACAAATACATGAAAATCCTAACCCTAATCTATGTTGAAGAAGAAAATTTATATATTCACCAAAAATCCGAACCTTAATGTTAAAATTTCGTGCATGCTGAGAGAGATAATCTCAATCTAGATGAGAGGTCTCAGGTATTGAGTTGGTGGTCAGTTCAAGCTGCTGGACACAAGCTTATGAGGCATGTTTTAAATAATATGACCTTATTCTTAATCGTCTCTTGGAGTTCTTCTTTAATTTCTCTGCGCGGGATACAACTTCTTCTATTTCTTCCAATGTTCTGGCTGCCCTAGGTAACAAAACAACAAAACAACAATATTATATAATTTTCAGCGTCTTGTATCATCGGGAAAGAGAGCATTGGTTACAGAGGGTGGCATGGAGCTTCAATTCCTCCATGTGCGAGGGCAAGGCCACTGCTCGCACTTTTGCTTTTATTCTTCGGCCATGATTCATCTTCAGTAACATAACTTTAAAATATAAGGAGAGTAAAATGATAAAGGCAAAGTTCCATGTCGCGAACATCCAACTGTGGGAACTTGCAAACATCTTGGTGGATTTGTCATCTGCTCGCAGCTCGTAGCTCACTATTCTTAGGCTCGGCGCGTTTTCGCAGGTATCATCACCAAGGCGAAGGGGTGCGTTGAGTCTCTGCTCTAAACGCAAAACTCCACTTCAGAGAGCTCAAATCGGGAATCCATCTCTACCGATTGCTCCGTATACAGGCACTTCTTCGCGCATAACAAAAATTACATCTCCTGGGCCGGTTTCAATGCTGGGTTGCGCACATTGGTGATCATCTTTTTCCAATCTTCCTCTGTAATTTTGATTGCCTCACATCCGATATCTGAAATAAAGTTAAAACAAATGCTGGTAAGCAAATTCATTTCTGGGCATTATGCTTCCATATAGTACATATTCTTATTCTTTATGTTTATCTTCTAGGGTTAGCCGCTTGGACAAGAGATGCAGGTACATTCAACTGAGCTATAGACACAATTCTCTTATCTTTCTTTCATCAGTTTCCTGCTAAGTTTTCTTTCTTCGCGCTAGTA
This sequence comes from Thermobia domestica, assembly GCF_964235325.1. Lineage (NCBI taxonomy): Eukaryota > Metazoa > Arthropoda > Insecta > Zygentoma > Lepismatidae > Thermobia > Thermobia domestica. The sequence goes on along the minus strand of NC_137468.1, from coordinate 174,757,504 downwards.
CTTTATTCTTGACTTATACTTTTCTTGCAATATCTTCTTGCAATTTTTCCTTACTTCTTGCCTACAATCATTGTATTTCTATGCTTCCATTAGTTTTCATGCCATTGTGTGTCTTAGTCTTTTTTTTTAGCAAGCTGTCACGTAACCTCGACTCGAACCTGGACCGTTGAAGTCAATTTTTAGTTTTCCTGCTGCTGCTCTGCCTGCAGGACCAGTGGGTTGGTAGCATTGCTGCTGTCTGGTGTACTGCTACCTCTCCCTCGTGACCCACGATTATTTTCTCTGGTGTGACCTCTTCGCTCCGAGCTGTTCCCTCGATGCGTGGTCACTTGTCGGACTTGTATCTCTTCATTTCTTGACCTGTCTCCTCTGTTTCTTTGATTGCGGCGGAAACGGTGCTGCGCGCGACCTCTTGTCGGTGCTCCTGTACTTCTCTCGCTGCCGGAACCGTCTTCATCAGTCCGCTGTGATGGCTGGTGAGTTTTGCGCAACCGATTGTTCTCTCTTCGATAAGGATGGTGCCGTTGTCTCCTATTTCCGGAGTCCCTATATACGGTTTCCTCCGTTGACTGCCTACGCACATTCTGTACTCTCCGTTGGCCTGTCGTACCACTGTTATTCCTTTGGGCATTTCGGTCTCTCTGGAAACTCTCTATCCTGTCCAGCTCCTCGCTGTCCCAGAGGATCATTGACAGTTGCTCCGTATCCTCCAGCTGAACTCCGATGAGCTGTCTTTGGATGCGTAACGGTAGCATGTTCTTCACGTTTGAGAGAACTTCTGCTTCCGACATAGAAGGACTTAGTTCTCGGAACGCCTTGACTTGCTCCCAAAAGAATTCACGCAGGGACTTACGTGAATCAGCCCTATAGCGTGTGTTTCTGAGGCGAGTGAGCTTTCGCTGAATAATGGCTTCGCTTTGGAAATTCCTCAGAAAGGCACGACGGAAGTCTTCAAAAATTCTGAACTGTTGGATGTGATTGTCTATCCACATCTTTGCTGCTCCACGTAGGATACGTGGAATTATGTGGAGAAGTTCTTCCTGCGCTATTCCGTATAGCCTGCAGTCATCCAACAACCGCTCAAGGAAGGTTGATGGCAGTCCCACATCCGTGTCCGGGTCAAACGATGGCAATTCATCTATTTTAGGAGCTCGAAGAAAACTTCTGCAGCTAGCGTGAGAGTCCACAGATCTTCCACTCTCCTGATTCCCTTGACTGAGGTCTTCTAAAATTGGATTTGAAACCGGAGGCGTCGGAGTCCTTCGAGGTGGTTCCATTCCTGAGAAGGCGGGTTGAGGTATGTTTCTTACTGCTTCCCCAACTCTCCTTTCTACCAACTCGGACATCTTCTCCGTTAGGGATGCTGTCAGTTGGTCCACCGTCTGCTGAATAGCTCCTGCTTTCTCCCGTTCGACATCTTGGATTTGCCGGAGTTCCTCAATCCTGGTGCTCTGATTAGTGAGGCTCTCTATTAGCTCCTCTTGTCGTACAGTCATGGAATGTTCAATATTCTCCATCCTTGTCTGCAGCTCTATCCTTTGTGCTTGGGTCTGCGTCTCCAAGTCCATCCGCATGCGCTGCATATCTTCTAGGACCTGTCCCTGCCTTTCCTCCATTTGCCTGACCATCCTCTCTTCCATTTGGCCAGCTTGTGCCGTGAGACGTTCTTCTGTCTCCTGCAACTGTCTGTGCTGCCGCTCTCTCTGTTCCTCCAGACTTTGGGAGATGGTGCGCTTGAAGTCCTCCAGCGCTTCCGTGTTTGACTTCTCGTGTTCGTCCAGCCTCCTGGCTTGCTCCTGTAGTTTCCTCGAGAGGTCTTCTGCCAAATGGTCTTGTTTTTCCATGAGCTTGTCAAGTTTTCTATCTTGTTCTTCTCTAAATTCTTCGTTTTTCTTGTTCTGTTCTTCTATATTCTTCCTCTGTTCTTCTATATTCTTCCTCTGTTCTTCTATATTCTTCCTCTGTTCTTCTCTAAATTCTTCGTTTTTCTTGTTCTGTTCTTCTATATTCTTCCTCTGTTCTTCTATATTCTTCCTCTGTTCTTCTCTAAATTCTTCCTCTTTCCGGTCCCGTTCTGCAAGCCACTTTTGTATCATTGATAGAAGAGATTCCTGAAAATCAACATTAGTGCTGTTCGGCCCGTGATGCTGTTGAATGTTGTCTCTACTTCCTTGAGTGACATCATTTTCCGTAACTGGACTTGCATCCCTCTGGTCACCACATTCGGGACAATTTCGAGCCTCATCCGTGGGATCCAAATCCTGTTCCCATAGGTCACGTCCACACGTGTGACAACGTTGTGCTTCTTCCATTGCAGACATCCTGTTTCTTGGTCGTTGCCTCAAGGTAGATGGCCTCAACTGTGGCATCTGCAAGTAGACTTAATAACTGGATTGTCAGAATGATTCTTATTAAAATTTGTCTAAAATTAATTCTAATTATCTGACCTATGCTGTCAATCACTCTAAATTTCGTACTCTAAGTTCACCTTAATACGCAAAAATATTACTATTTCATCAATGTAGCATGCCAAGCTACTTTAGCACCACACGTTTTCCACAACAACTTAGTTCATTCTTTTTTTTTTTTTTTTACTATATTCATGTGGATATTTATGTGTATATACAAATAGTGTATTAATTAACAGATAACATGTCTAAAACACAATAATATGTAAGTAATAAAATGCATGTGTAAATAAAAGTATTAAATCTGACCTATTCTAAACCTATATCTATATATGAATATATAATTATGTTAATACTAATGTTATTCACTAGAAACACACTTAGCTAAATTTATGCATCAATATGCCAAGAATTTGCATGTTCACTTATATTAGTCGCTTACCTGGTGCATTACCTTTTTGTTTTCTTCTTTCCTTCTTTTCTTCTCTTTTTTTTAAACAAACAAAATGGTGTATCTCCTTTCTCTTCCAATCAAACAAACCAACAAACAAACATGAGGTAAGAACAATTATTATTATTATTATTATTATTTTACGCATGTGCTGAAATGAAATAAAATTGGATGCGAGGGGAAGTAGAACGCTTAATCGTTCCCTACGGGTAATCTCGAAATAATGATTCTTTGAATACAAAGTTACCTAATTTCATATCACGCTTCCCATTCTTACTTTTAGTATTACGGAATAGACTTGATTACTGTTTTCGTTCGCTGTTCAAAATTTACTATGTATGCTTCTCCAAACTAGATTTCCTACTTTTTTTTTTTGTAAAGCTTACTACGCTTTTCGGTCCTGAAATAAAATTAACTACGCATGTTGGTCCTTCAAATCAGATTAACTACGCATTCGGGTTCCTGTTCGGGAAGCCATTTCTTGTAACGCTGGGGTGCCGGTATTGGAAGCCAAGTTTTGTAACGATTGAAAATTACTAATAATTAAAGGAAAATTTCTGCTCGGGCTGCCAAATAGAATTACTGCGTGATATTACGAATAAGCAGATCTTACGTATTTGGGCGACGAAGAATATGAAACGTATTGTTTTCGGAATTCGATTCCTTATCTCTAATTTGCATATTTAATCTGAACTAGAACGAATAATTAAGGCACTCACGGATGAGCCTAATATGCGTCAGAAAAATGAATACCTGAACTTGTACTTGAAAAGTGAATGGTATTGATGAGTGGCAACTCATCTGCCTATTACACAAATAACATTAAAAAAAATGAATGAGAGTTTGGAGAATTGAAGTTGACTCCACGGGGCTCGAACTTCAGTTCTCCAAGGTAAAGATACAGTTTTGCTAAGATGGTTAGGAATTAAAAAAAAATGATATATATATATATAACGAAAGATGACCTAATGTCTAATCGATCCTGTTTTCCCCATAACGGTGTCTCCAAGGCGCTAGGAAAACAGGTGCGTAGTTAATAGTTAAGTGATTTAAACATGCGGAGCAAAAATCTCACAAGCTGCAAAGCTGAAAGAAAGATTTTTCGCTAATGGCTTGTTCAGTTGGCTACACTGACTATCACTCTGTCACCGAAGTGTGTGGAGATAGCAAAAATAGTTAAAAAGCAACAAACAAGGAAAGTTTAATTTAGAGTTTAAAAAAAATGAGTTAATTTAGATAAAAATTGCTGATGGTCAATGTAACCGTGCTTCAACTTTTTCAGTTAAGGGTAATTTGAAATAACTTCTAGGTATGCTAATATCAGTTAAAGAAATAGGCATATCTTTGAAATGATAACCACATAAATGCTTTGGTTCTAACGTCAAATAGACTTTTAATAAATTTAACGAGCAATAAGGTGATGTCTACAAAAATCAACAAGAAAGTTCATTTGGATTTACAAAAAAAAAAAAAAAAAAAAATGAATTAATTGACTTTACTGAAAATGAATCAGACTTTTGACTGTTTTGACCAAATAATATGATTTCTGTTAACACATTCTTCACTGTACAACGTAATATTCAAATTATTTTATCTTGACTGTAAAATTTAGCAACAATTTATTTCTACTCAACTAAACTGACAATATTCTAAACTTTATAATTACCATGATGTAGTTATACAAACAAAAATTTCTATTAAACTGAATATTAATAAGCAAGATGATTGATTGTTTTCCTCCTAGACATAACCGACTATTAAGTAATTCGCCCACAGTTATTACCTCTTTTTATTAATAAAAGAAATGGAAATAAGTTTAAGAATCGGATTGCGGAATGAAAGAATTAATGGTTTAGGTTGCTTGCAAGACTTACTGGAGAAATAGTTTAGAAGCGATAGTATGCTTTTGAGAAAATTTAGTGCACTGTTTCTAATGAACTCTAGTGAATTCTCAATTTTTAAAAGATTTGCATAAACAAGACATAACTTTGTACACATACTATATCAGTTGGAAAATAATACAATTCACAATAAAAATCGTTACACAACACTAACTACACAAGTATTTCATATTCAAATACACTACACAGAAATATATATATATATATAGAGTACTACTATTATTATAATTTGGCCAATTGATCAAAATAATTACATTGTCGACGCTTTCTGATTTTCTCACTGATTCCTTATTTTGCGAATACACGTTTCTCCATAGCTATGGACCCTATCTGCGTTCGTTGCTCAGATAGGTACCTCCGAAGGGATTTACTCGAGTATCTTAAGTTGTTTACCTTATTTATGAGACTCTAACGATATTACGAGATAAGAGTATTTACACTTATTTGTCTGAAACTTACTCCACATAGCACGTCTTTGGAAGCTTTATATTGATTGTTTCTTTTAAGAATGAGTATAATAAAAATTGACAAGTTACAATAAAATCATATTAAGCCTGTTTACCGCTCTGACACATATTTCCCTAACACAACCTATACAAATGTTAAAATTTGAAAAACTAGACTTTGATGCTAAATCATAGTTTACTCAAAACAGAAATTACATTACATTCACACATCTTAAACGTGATTTATGTTTAAAAGAGAAATAATCCATACTTGATATAAATAAATACTGGATTGCATATAAATGATTATAATGACGGCTTCAAGGATCTAAATATTGACACATTACGATTACAAATAAATGCATGATTGAAGATCAAATCAATGTATACAAATTTCACTAGTAAAATAATCAAAAATTTTATGGTACTTATTCAAGAATGAAATTAACAGTTCCTATATCAGTGAATTAATTTCGGAAATGCAACCAAGGCATTAGGCTATTTGTTTACTTCTTTTAAAAAGAAGAAAAAAATGCTCTAAATGTTTACGGACAGTTCCGTATGAATAAACAATGTCCCGAAGTTTCTAGGAAAAGGTGAGTATGGAGATCACGAATCACGGAAATATTGGCCATAGTCCTTCTTCAATAAAGAAAATAGCAGAATACTTTGTCCTACCTTAATAAGTCTTTCCGCTTATATTTCCACACTTCAGAAGAAAACTGCACTGTACTTAACTGACCGTCACAATGCTTCCTAATGTCCCTTCTCAGACCCCGCTGTCCTCTGGATTCAACTCCCGGAGAAGAGGTCCTCGTTTGTCTGAAGCGTCTGGGTCTTCCTGTGGCAAGGCATCTGTCTCGAGTATTGGGGATCGAACCCGTGTCTCCGTCCTTCATCTCCATGTTGTTGAAATGCAACGATGCGTCACTTATCAAATCCATCTGCCTTTAAATTTCACTCGCACAGTTTATATATATATCCGCCATACATCGCACTACTTTTCCTGTTTTTGCACTTTATGCGGGAAATCAACGTCTATAGAATCACAGACTTACTTCAAAATCACCAATTAGGTAGCGTTACCGTAAGATGATAAGAATTATGTCTCTCTGTCGATGTTTTAAATATTTGTATAAATAATCTTGTAACGACGAAGTTGCTGTGGATAACGCGTGGTTTAAGTAGCTGGCTGCTAACGGGTCTTTAGCTAGCCATTTTTTTGAAATTTAAACACTTATATATATATATATATATATATATATATATATATATATATATATATATATATATATGAGTTGACGTATGCTTATGAATCGCGTGTTGGTGATGTTTTCACGATGAAGTGTCGACTTAGAGTAAATCTCTCTTCCGTGTAGGCGTTCTCCCAGCTTTCTTTCTTTTTTTTCTTTTTTTTTTTTTTTTTTAAATATACGCTTCATTCTTCTCTTTGTGAATTTTGAATTTCGGATTCTGATTCGCCGCTTTAAGTTCGTGACACCATTTCCCAAAAATCGGTTGATAATTTGGCTTGGGTTTCTAGCGTCTCTTTTGGGCTAGTACGTGATGTTAAAGAGTTTCATAAGCACTTGCGAAGATTGTAGATAAAAAATTTTGGTTCCTGTGTGTCTGTGACGTGATATTTGCGATATCGAGGTACTTAGGTAGTGCGACAGTATGGCTGGAGTAACAATAGCAAATTCCATTACCGTTTACTGGCGAGGTAGAAAAGTGGGTGGTCAATTAGTGCGGTTTCCGTCTTATGTTTTTTTTTTCTGAAAAGCAGAGAAACTTCTTTACCTGGGAGAAATGAAAGAGGTTCGCTTGGCTGCTAAATGAAACAAAATAAAATTTTCCTTGACTTTTAAACTAAGTTGAATTTCTACATAAAAATGTTTTTAATTTGAATATATGAACAATTAATTGAGTGTCTGAGCGTAATTGTCACAGTATTGGGAGTTGAAAGAGGAAACTGAAGATCAATAAAAGTGGAGGAAACATTTCGAGACATATTTAGAAAAGTGACAATTTTGGCTTGACGTCAAAGGAATATCGCCACTTTAATTAGTTAATAACTTTATATGGGTGATAGTACTAACGTTGTGCTTGGAGTACTAACCAGTACTAACGAAGTACTAACAATCGACACCACTTTTGTATACTTTGGTCAATATTTAGAAAAGTGGCAATTCTGGCTTGACGTCAAGTGAATATCCCTACTTTAATTAGTTAATAACTTTATATGGGTGTGAGTACTAACGTTGTGCTTGGAGTACTAACCAGTACTAACGAAGTACTAACAATCGACACCACTTTTGTATACTTTGGTCAATATTTAGAAAAGTGGCAATTCTGGCTTGACGTCAAGTGAATATCGCCACTTTAATTAGTTAATAACTTTATATGGGTGTGAGTACTAACGTTGTGCTTGGAGTACTAACCAGTACTAACGAAGTACTGACAATCGACACCACTTTTGTATACTTTGGTCAATATTTAGAAAAGTGGCAATTCTGGCTTGACGTCAAGTGAATATCGCCACTTTAATTCGTTAATAACTTTATATGGGTGTCAGTACTAACGTTGTGCTTCGAGTACTAACCAGTACTAACGAAGTACTAACAATCGACACCACTTTTGTATACTTTGGTCAATATTTAGAAAAGTGGCAATTCTGGCTTGACGTCAAGTGAATATCGCCACTTTAATTCGTTAATAACTTTATATGGGTGTGAGTACTAACGTTGTGCTTGGAGTACTAATCAGTACTAACGAAGTACTAACAATCGACACCACTTTTGTATACTTTGGTCAATATTTAGAAAAGTGGCAATTCTGGCTTGACGTCAAGTGAATATCGCCACTTTAATTAGTTAATAACTTTATATGGGTGTGAGTACTAACGTTGTGCTTGGAGTACTAACCAGTACTAACGAAGTACTAACAATCGACACCACTTTTGTATACTTTGGTCAATATTTAGAAAAGTGGCAATTCTGGCTTGACGTCAAGTGAATATCGCCACTTTAATTCGTTAATAACTTTATATGGGTGTGAGTACTAACGTTGTGCTTGGAGTACTAACCAGTACTAACGTAGTACTAACGATTGACACCACTTTTGTATAATTTGGAGAAGATTTACAAAAGTGGCGATTCTGGCTTGACGTCAAGTGAATATCGCCACTTTAATTCGTTAATAACTTTATATGGGTGTGAGTACTAACGTTGTGCTTGGAGTACTAACCAGTACTAACGTAGTACTAACGATTGACACTACTTAGTATAATTTGGAGAAGATTTACAAAAGTGGCGATTCTGGCTTGACGTCAAGTGAATATCGCCACTTTAATTCGTTAATAACTTTATATGGGTGTGAGTACTAACGTTGTGCTTGGAGTACTAACCAGTACTAACGTAGTACTAACGATTGACACTACTTTAGTATAATTCGGAGAAGATTTACAAAAGTGGCGATTCTGGCTTGACGTCAAGTGAATATCGCCACTTTAATTCGTTAATAACTTTATATGGGTGTGAGTACTAACGTTGTGCTTGGAGTACTAACCAGTACTAACGTAGTACTAACGATTGACACTACTTTTGTATAATTTGGAGAAGATTTACAAAAGTGGCGATTCTGGCTTGACGTCAAGTGAATATCGCCACTTTAATTTTTTTAATAACTTTATATGGGCGTGAGTACTAACGTTGTGCTTGGAGTACTAACCAGTACTAACGTAGTACTAACGATTGACACTAGTTTTGTACAATTCGGAGAAGATTTACAAAAGTGGCGATTCTGGCTTGACGTCAAGTGAATATCGCCACTTTAATTCGTTAATAACTTTATATGGGTGTGAGTACTAACGTTGTGCTAGGAGTACTCACCAGTACTAACGTAGTACTAACGATTGACACTTCTTTTGTATAATTTGAAGAAGATTTACAAAAGTGGCGATTCTGGCTTGACGTCAAGTGAATATCGCCACTTTAATTCGTTAATAACTTTATATGGGTGTGAGTACTAACGTTGTGCTTGGAGTACTAACCAGTACTAACGTAGTACTAACGATTGACACTACTTTTGTATAATTCGGAGAAGATTTTCAAAAGTGGCGATTCTGGCTTGACGTCAAGTGAATATCGCCACTTTAATTCGTTTATAACTTTATATGGGTGTGAGTACTAACGTTGTGCTTGGAGTACTAACCAGTACTAACGAAGTACTAACGATTGACACTACTTTTGTATAATTCGGAGAAGATTTACAAAAGTGGCGATTCTGGCTTGACGTCAAGTGAATATCGCCACTTTAATTCGTTAATAACTTTATATGGGTGTGAGTACTAACGTTGTGCTTGGAGTACTAACCAGTACTAACGTAGTACTAACGATTGACACTACTTTTGTATAATTTGGAGAAGATTTACAAAAGTGGCGATTCTGGCTTGACGTCAAGTGAATATCGCCACTTTAATTCGTTAATAACTTTATATGGGTGTGAGTACTAACCTTGTGCTTGGAGTATTAACCAGTACTAACGTAGTACTAACGATTGACACTACTTTTGTATAATTTGGAGAAGATTTACACAAGTGGCGATTCTGGCTTGACGTCAAGTGAATATCGCCACTTTAATTTTTTTAATAACTTTATATGGGTGTGAGTACTAACGTTGTGCTTGGAGTACTAACCAGTACTAACGTAGTACTAACGATTGACACTAGTTTTGTATAATTCGGAGAAGATTTACAAAAGTGGCGATTCTGGCTTGACGTCAAGTGAATATCGCCACTTTAATTCGTTAATAACTTTATATGGGTGTGAGTACTAACGTTGTGCTTGGAGTACTAACCAGTACTAACGTAGTACTAACGATTAGTATATTTTTCATTTAATTATTAGTATGTGGCGATTTTGACTTGACAAACGTGCCAACTGGCCGAATTAAGAAACCTGCACTTCGCCTTTTGTGCGAATGGATTATTGAAGCATGGAATTCAATTCCAGAGGATCTTGTCGTCCGCAGCTTTAAAAAAATGCTGCCTTTCCAATGCCAGCGATGAGAGCGAAGACTTTATTTAGTCCGATGGTGATACGTGCTCCAGCTCCTCGGCGTCGAAGAAAGCTAGGCACAGGAGTGATTTCTGTTAATAACTGTGCATAACAATTTTAATGATTAAAAGTAGGATGAAAAATACATTGTACCGTTTTTTTTTTTTTTTTAGAAAATTGATGTGCGCTGCTTACACGAGTTTTTTTCTTTCTTTTTTTTCCAATTTTAACGTTACAGAAATTGGGGGTGCGCGGCTTACACGGGGGCGCGGCATGCACGCGTAAATACGGTAATTGATATATGAATACCAGAAGAAGGAGGGAAGTGAAAGATCAACTTTTCTTTACTGTAAAAGAATTGAATTTTGAACGTTCAAATCACAACCTATTTAGTATATAGCACGAACAAAAACTATTCACTGTAAACAACGTACCCACTATTTGTTTATGATATTAGGACAGAAGATGCTACTCTTTGAAGCGTACACACTGATATCTATACTTCCAATTCGACCAAAAATTGACATCTTACCTTTCTTCCTTGTGGTCTTCATATGTTATCAAGAAAGTAAATCATTATCTGTTCTCCAGCTTGCATTTTGCACACATTGTAATGCATTAGTAATTTTCATCTTATATAGTTATCCGAATTATAAATATTACTCTTGAATTCGCAGTGGTATTAACAACGGCAGGCCTGATAGTTAGGTATATATGTGAATAAAATATTAAAGGGGCCTAGACAACTATATCTACCTTGGTATAGTAAGGTTGCCAAGATATACTTACTTAATTGTAAATCCGGTGCAATATTGGTCTAACCAATGTTACCATCATTCTTGGGATTTTTATTGATTTTAAATATGTGTGTCTGTGTGTGTCTATTTGACGTACTAATGTTTTTATATATACAGGGTGATTTATTTAAAACTCACGGATTTAATTTGGGTCTGGAATTTCTAACTGAAGTGCGATTTTCATGCAGTTTGTGGTAAACGATCAAGGAAGAATGGAACTATGTTTACTGATTTAAATTCATCCGGGGTAATATCGACCATGCCTCAAGTAAAAAAAGCAAATATTTGCCAGTATACTTTATAATTGGAGTGAGGTACAGTGCGGTGTGAAGATTTCAGTTATCTTAGATGACAACCTTGCCAAGATCAATAAGAAACAGGAAACTGGGCCTTTGTATTGGGCATTCTGCTGTACAGTTTTGTGCTACTGTGTGATCAGGTCACAGTGAGAATAGTGTACTCTTTGGAGCAAGATGAGCTTATTGTTAAAAGTTTTTGGAGAACGGAATCTGTTGTTGCTACGCAAAGGGCATTTAGAAACAAATTCTGCCCAGACAGGAACATAATGTGGTCGCTAGTGAATAAATTGGAAATAACAGGATTGCTTCTGAATGAAAGAGGGAAGCATCGGATCCCACAGCCGGGTGTTGTGGAAGATGTCAGCTATCGACTCCTTAGGTCGTTCAAGAAATCTCTCAGTCGTTTGTCGCAAGAAACCGGACGTAGCTGTCCAACATGTCAAAAGCTAACACTTAATTTGTATTCTCACTAACACTTCATGTGTATTCTGCAATTTCGCTTCAAAAATCCAAAACCATTCCAATTGTAAGATACACTGGCCGATATTTGCTGTTTTTCTTGAGGCAAAGTCGATATTACCTCGGATGAATTTAAACCAGTAAACATAGTCTCATAAATCTTCCATCCTTCCTTGATCATTTGACAAAAATCGCACGAAAATCGGACTTCAGTTAGAAACTCTAAACCTAAATGAAATTCGTAAGTATTTTAAAAAATTCTCCCCGTGTTATTATTATTAATTTTTAAATGAAAATATTACAAGAGCTTCCTGGTCGAAATTGATAGTGATCCATCGAGTAGATCTAGAAATTTTTTGTCTCTCGGACAGACAAGGTAAATATATAAAGTAGTTTGGTAAACCTTCTTTCTCATCTCAAATACAGGTTAGTGGGCAACATGGAAATTTTAAAAATTTTCTCTCTCGTATGAGAGCTGTTTTATACTTTGATACGGTCTTTTCTTCGTAACTGCATCTAAATATTCTATCCTTGGTCTTCCTCTTCCTGGTTTTCCTTCTGCCTTTCCCTCTATCAACACGGTGATCCAACCAGACTGCTGAATAAGAAGGACATGCATGCTATTTCTTCTTTTTCCTATTATCTTCGTGATCTGTCATAACTTCATATCCTTCATTAGCTTCCTTTAGTAAGTCTTCAATTCTTTTCTTTTCGGCCATCGTATGCGCGGCATTCTGACCAAACTCCTTAAATAGAGTATTTATCATCTTGAGTCTTGATTTGTTCTTTCCTATTTTACACAAATACCCTATATCATTTTAGATTTTAGATTTCTATTTCTCTCCTCGTTCGATTAAGTTCACAGGACTATTGTTTACGACCTTACTACGCAAGGTTCACACTAGTTTACTTAACAGAAGTCTAGTTTAGGCAGGGATCTAGCATGTGAGAGTCAAATATCTTACTATAATACAAACTGGTATTTACTTTATAATTAGTTATTTCTAAAAATATTATTACTAGATCTATGTTATCACTGTGTTCCAAGCGGTAATCATATTTAGAAAAACGTAAGCAAAATTCTAATACTGCAGAAGACTAACCACTCCTCTAGAAAGTACTTTCGGAGAACCCGGATATAAGCCTAATCACAATTCGAAAAGGATTTAAAACATGGGGAGAAATGTGGAAGGGTAAAATTGATTTAAAAAAATATTTAAAATATTGTAAACATAATTCTTCTTGTCGGACATAAATAGGATTTAAAACATGGGGCGAAATGTGAATGGGTAAAATTGGTTAAAAAATATTTAAAATATTGTAAGCATAATTCTTCTCGTCGTACATAAATAGGTTTTAAAACATGGGGAGAAATGTAGATGGGTAAAATTGGCTAAAATATATTTAAAATATTGTAAGCATAATTCTTCTTGTCGGACATAAACAGGATTTAAAACATGGGGAGAAATGTGGAGGGGTAAAATTGGTTAAAAATACTTAAAATATTGTAAGCTTAATTCTTGTTTTCGGACATAAACAGGATATAAAACATGGGGAGAAATGTGGATGGGTAAAATTGGTTAAAAGTATTTAAAATATTTTAAGCGTAATTCTTCTTGTCGGACATAAACAGGGTTTAAAACATGCTGAGAAATGTGGATGGATAAAATTGGTTAAAAATAATTTAAAATATGCGGAATGTAATTCTTCTTATCACATATTTTAAATCTCTTTTAACCAATTTTACCTATCCATATTTCTCCCCATGCTTCAAATACTTTTCGAATTGTGACTAGGCTGAAGATGGAGATGTAAGCAAAATTATGAGCACAATGTTGTCCACCACAAACTTACTTGACCGGGGATTGAACCAAGGACTGCACGCACCAGAGGTAAGCGTTCTACCACTGAGCCACCGTGTCCCCCAGAAGCTTCCTTGATGCATATAGCTAGACAAAGAGTTAATGAAGGATATAAAGTGTATAATAAGTAACTCCCTATTTTCAAGCTTTACATCACCTTGTTTGTCATAAGTAAATTATTCCAATTACTAGGGCTGTCCAGAAAGTCCCAGACGCTTTGGCCTATCCCGGCAGTGGGTGGGGCTAAACGGCGTGACAAACATCTTGGTATTTGAAGGCGGCGCTCCAAGTTACCTTTAAATGCTGCTAGCAAATGAGAGGCCTGCGGTATTGCCACGTTTATTTTGTACACATTCACTTCAACCTATTCCCTGCCACCTGATCGCGCTGTAGTGCGTCTTAGCCAAGTCATAGCCGCACCCCTTTACCACTTGGCAACGTCGCGTCAGAGCTTGAGTTTTATTTGTTTAGCTGAAATGCCAAGATGTTTGTCACAGGCTTTAGATTCGCCCTCTTGGTGTCAGAACGTTGCCACACTCCATACGCATCCAGCTGTAGTAGCATGAGGACTGTGACACTCTTACTGTGCTTTCTGTGACGTGTTACAATGTGTGCTGCAATAGAAAATCCTTTAAAATTTAAAATATGCCCCTCTTGTGAGGTGCGTTCTGTGATTAGGTTTTTGTTGACAAAAAAATCACAAGCTAATTAAAATCCATCGCCAACTTTGTGAACTCTACGAACATGGAATAATGAGTGAAGGCGAAATGAGGCGATAGTGCATGGATTTTAAAAACGGCAGTACCAATGTTCACGATGAGGACCGCAAAAGTATGCCTCGCCTTGTATCTGATGAGCCAGCTTGGATTTGGCGTCGAGCGACTACCACCTCTTCTCAGGAATGAAGACATGGCTCGCTACACAACGCTTTGATAGTGACGCCAAACTGCATGCCGGTGTAAACCAGTGGTTGAAATCGGAGGTGGCAGATTTCTATCGCTATAGTATTGAAAAACTTGTGCCACGGTATGACAAGTGCCTTAATTTGCATGACGATTATGTGGAAAAATGGCTTAGAAGTGTTACTTTCAAAAGGTATATAATACAATTTGGTTTGTTTATTCTGTTACTTTCTTTATTTTAAAACGTCTGTTACTTTCTTTATTTTGAAACGTCTGTTACTTTCTTTATTTTAAAACTTCTGTTACTTTCTTTATTTTAAAACGTCTGTTACTTTTTTTATTTTAAAACGTATTTTACTTTATTTTAAAACGTCTGTTACTTCTTTATTTTAAAACGCCTGTTTCTTTCTTTATTTTAAAACTTCTGTTACTTTATTTTAAAACTACTGTTACTTTCTTTATTTTAAAATGTCTGTTACTTTCTGGATAACCCTCGCACAATGGAACAGTAAGTTTATGAGATCTACTTCTTTCCATATTTCAGGTAGACGGTGCCTTAACTTTTGTGTGTGGACGACAGAATTTGGCCAAGTATGACGTATGGCGTTCTTACATAGATGGAAAAATTAATTCGCATTTCAGGGGTACACATCTCTTCTCGTCATTTCCATCAGAAGTTCTGCTCCTTCACTGAAGATCGCTCCACGCTAATGAGTATATCAGCCTCTAATGAGTTAGTCATACTTGATTTTTGTCCCACTTTCACATATTCGCTATAGATGTTATCAGTGCCTTACCCGAGGCGGTAAGACTCATACAATCCTAATTCAAGGGGACAGATTATTACAATTACAATCCAGAGTTTTCACTATATTCCATTAAAATTAAAGTATAAGAGTTAATAATAATTTTAGGTTATTGTATCTTTAACCATCGTGTGCACTGATCTCTCGGTACTGTCATAATGAAAGGCTTTATGGTGATTTAATATATCAGTTTCATTTTAATAGGTGTAATGTTATAGAGTCTGTTATTGTTGGGCACTAATAACTTTTTAGCACCATAAATATCCATTTTTGTAGCTTTTCTCGAAAACTTCACATAAGGTTCCTCAGGCATGTAATTTTCTTCCGTTTAATGAGATTTATGAATTGAAATTTATCGATCGAAAGAGATAATAAAGTTGTTTTAGAAATGAGATGAAATCTAAGTTATACGTCCCACAGTTATGCCGCCTACGCTAAAAAAGACGGTGATGATGAGAAATGAATGAAATGGAATGAAGGAAGAGGGATGAAACGTGAGAACCCCGAGAAAACGCACACGGTGTTTGTCCACCACAAAGCTTACTTAGTTGTTTTAGAAATATATTAATGTGAACATTTTATAAGTCTGAAGTGAAGAACTAGATTATTACACAAAAAATTACTGTAAAATTTCCTGTAGTTACATCCTTCCATGAGTTTCGGTGTAAACAAGTGTATACAGGAACGAAAGTCAACTCATAGAACAAAATGTTCCTGCTGGGAGTAATATTAATGGTAAATTCTTCCCTGCGAAAACGCATTTTAAACATTGAGTATTTTCATGATATTTTATTTTTTTTCAGTAAACACATTAGGTACAAATGTAAAAATAGGCTACTATCGAAACACTGTACTCGGTGTTCAAATTACTGAGGAGGTGTGAGGAATACCTATCTGTGTAAGTAAATAAAGCTATCGCGTGGAAGGGGGTTTCATGTGAGTTGCAAAATACCAGTACTGCAAGTGTGGTAATTTTTTTTCTCTAGTACGCGTCATTGTTATATAGAGCTCCATACTGCTCATACTAACTGTACCAACAGTAAAACTAATGTAATAAAAACATCCAATATTATTATTACATGCTGAAAATCTATTGTGGAGAAGGGAAATAAACAAATTTCAACTTGAAACTGATCTAGATGCTGATTTGACAAGTCGACTTACAACACATTTTTCGGGGAAGGAATGTTCTGTCTCCTGTTTGCATCACAGATTTATTACTTTTAAACTATCGGAAGATTTTCTGTGTTAAGTACGAATGAAAACAGAATAATTCATCTTAGTTACGAAGAGATTAATAAAACTATGAGCAGAGAAAAGACCTGTACACAGTGGCGTATTTACGATTTTGTTTCGGGAGGGGCTTTGCTAACTTTCGGGGGAGGGCTTTACCTGGAAATGTGAAAATTCTGCAAGATATTTAATTTATTTTATAATACTAAGTAAGATTTCGGGAGGGGCTTAAGCCCGGAAGCCACCCCCCTAAATACGCCACTGCCTGTACATGTCCGTAAAAGAGAGAGTTGTCTCCCTTAGTAATTAATAGGCTCTATTTTTGACGAAAAAAAAAATCATTCTTCAGTTATTGAAGCGAGTGTATTAAGCTTTTACCACTCGATTCCACCGGAATTTCTGTGTAGGTCTGTTCCACGAGAACTATCGTAAACCGTATCTAATTCAAATAAAACTTAGTATATATCTTCTGCCAGCCTTCCTAAATAGACTTAATTTTTAGGGTTCCAATCTATGTAGGATAAAGGGTGAAAGGCGGAAACCTCATTTTGTAAATCTACAAAAAAATAAAGATAAGATATGTAAAAAATATTCGTTTTTGAATTAACATATTATAAAGTTTCTTTAGGAAATTGTGATGATACCCTAGTTTGCCGTTAAAATTTGCCAAGAATGAAAGAGTGAATTTATACCTCATATAAAAAATGTGTTCCACGATCATTTTTCTTTTAAGAAATGTTTGACGAAATATAGTGTATATTTTCTTTAAGTCCCCCTGGGAGGAGCTGAAATCAGTGAAGAATAAAGAAATTGATTAGACCCTCTCCGACAATTAGCGTAGCCGTAGTTTACGGTGAAGGAGTGAAAGGTGGATCAAAGGCAAGGGCGCCGATTTCTCTGTAAATTTGTGGAGGGGGATAATCAGATGAGGGCATGTATGAGGATTTTAAGACAAATTGCGTTCAAATTATGCCACATATTGTAATTATATTCTTAAATACAATAAGGAGGCCCACATCAGCTTTGGGGGGCCTGGGCCCCCTCGGCCCCCCAGGATCGGCGCCCTTGATCAAAGGAATCTCATGTTCTAAACATACAAAATAATTTTGCAGGATAAGCTATATAGGTTCAAGATAACTTTCGTGAAATAAATAAATAAATATAGGTAATATTATTTGAAGCTTCACAATCATTTCCACTACTTGGATTTAAAATCCATCGAGAACTACTAAGTGAAATTATCTCCTCCTTCCCCAATGTAAAAAAAAAAAAAAAAAAAAAAAAAGTGTTCACAATTACATAACGTAAAATGGTTCTATTTTAACACATGTCAGTAATGAGGGAGTGAATCTCTCCTGATTGTAAATAAAATGTTTTCACGGTAGTTTCGTAAAGAACTCCTACTTTTAAAAATCATAGTCTAATGTGTATTCTATTGGAGATTAGAAACTCACTCAAATGGGAATAGGTTGAGAATATGGAGGAAAGGTAAACCTGAGAAAACGCACGAACACAATATTTTTTAAAGTTAACTTTACGCACCAAGATTAAGGGAAACGGGATGATGATAATGAACGAAATTGTGTGATGAAGATGAGCGTAAACTGAAGAATTCCTAAAAATTTTCTACACACAATGATTGCCACTACAAAATCATTTAGTGAAAGTCAGGATCGTACCAGGAACCCTTTGCACCAGAGATAAGCGCTTTATCATTAAGCCTCATTGAACATTAATAGTTGAGTTTTTTTTCCAACTTAGCGAAAAATGAATTATACTCATATTAAAAGTCTAAATTTATGTTTTCTATTAAAATAATAAATACTACAGAAATTAAATATATTGGTAAG
Source organism: Thermobia domestica (assembly GCF_964235325.1). Classification (NCBI taxonomy): domain Eukaryota; kingdom Metazoa; phylum Arthropoda; class Insecta; order Zygentoma; family Lepismatidae; genus Thermobia; species Thermobia domestica. The sequence goes on along the minus strand of NC_137468.1, from coordinate 174,739,033 downwards.
AAAATACAGTACCTTTCATAGTCACACCTTAAAATTAACATCGTGATGGGAAATGCACTTGAAGTATGTATTTTTTAAAGAGCAATTCAAGCACATAGCAGTGCACTTAAATTTTCTAATTTTCTAAGCGTCCTGTTAATTTCAAACTTCAATTTAAAAGTTGGGCCGCGGTGGCACAGTGGTAGAGCGTTCACCTCTGGTGCCTGGGGTCCTTGGTTAGATCACAGCTCGTGCCAAGTGAACTTTGTGGTGGACAAACACCATGTGCGAGGGTTTCCTCGGGGTTCTCCCGTTTCCTCCCACTTTATTTATTCCACCATTTCCTTCATTTTTCATCATCACCGTCTCCTTTAGCCTAGTTGGCATAATCGTGGGACGTAAAACTTAAAGATTTCATTTAATTTCACTTTTCCATTAAAAAGTTAAACGTATCTTTAGTTTGTATTATTAACAACCAAACAAGTATTGACTAATATGAAAGTGTTATCATTTAGAAATCCTAATCCAAAATATAACTTTGCGACTATTGCAAGATAACTATACCAATAAAACTATATTGACACACTTCCATGACAACTCATTAAAATGTGTACCCCTGAAATGAGATTGTGTAAAAGAATCATGTCAAACGAATGGGAGGGGGTGTAGCCAGTTGCGTGGGAAAAATAAAATATGATGAACTAGTCAGGTGGAACGATTTCCGGAGAAAAAGAAAAGAAGCATATCTTCTGATGGAAATGACGATAAGAGATGTGTACCCCTGAAATGCAATTTACCCATTAAATATTTAACGGATGAAAATTTAAAGTTAGGGTAAAGAAAAAAATAATAATCAAAACTCAACTTAAGAAAAAGTAACGGTTAAAGTTTACCCTCAAAATGAATCAATTAAAATTAAAATTAAACATGATTATTTTCATTATTATGCAATGAGAATTGCCTTGAGTTGCAAAATTGAATGTAAAATTTAATGGATAATAAAGAATATTAGGAAACTAAGAGATTATTATGAAAATTTTCCATTTCCAAATAAAGGTTATAACTAATTAAGACAAAAAGAAGTAAAATTGAAAAAAGCTAAATGTATATATTTTAATATTAACCTTTGTGTATATATATATATATATATATATATATATATATATATATATATATATATATATATATATATATATATATGTGTGTGTGTGTGTGTGTGTAGGGTGTCCCAAAAGTAATGGCGAAAAATGAAACCACAAATTTCTGGCAACCAAACAAGCAAAAAAAGTTTATATGACATATTGTCCGGAAGGAGATAGGGATGTAGCTAGACAGGTTCGAATGTGCAGGGAAAGGAACTTCACACCTGCCTACCGGGATAATGATAGGAGCTGGATAAACCACAGTTTCCATATAGCTTGGCCTCCCAGATCACCGGATTTGATTCCTCTTGACTTTTTGTGTTTGGGAACATCTCGAAACGTTGTTTAGAACTCTCCTATTGACTCTTTCCGACTTACAAAACCACATTGAAGATACTTGTAAACAGTTACGCAACACACCGGTAGTGATGGAACGTATTCGAAACTCACTGCAGCTACGATTAGTAAGTTGCATAGATGTGGGAGGATAACACTATACGACTGACCTGGTAGTTTGTAGTGCTATTCTGTGTTAGATACTACGTTACAAGTATAGTGCGTCTTTGTGTATTCTGCCTGTTATTTCATTACATTACTCGACTAGTTATACTTGTTACGTCTTTGTGTATTCTGCCTGTTATTTCATTACATTACTCGACTAGTTACACTTGTTACGTCTTTGTGTATTCTGCCTGTTATTTCATTACATTACTCGACTAGTTACACTTGTTACGTCTTTGTGTATTCCGCCTGTTATTTCATTACATTACTCGACTAGTTACACTTGTTACGTCTTTGTGTATTCTGCCTGTTATTTCATTACATTACTCGACTAGTTACACTTGTTCTTATTTCTACAACTTATCTGCAAGTTTCTATCTGGTATACCACTTTCCATTGGCCCCTGAGATTATGCAACCATGCTAAGTGATCTTTGCTTTGATTCCCATTGTACATGTGCGTGTAATCGTGCCATGGATAATAACTTTGTTTCTGCATAGTTTTCATCTTTACTGCACCGTATCATTACCCCTGCCGTACATACATTCATTGAATTACTAAATGACGTTATGGAAAATCTCTGGCGCAATTATGTAACATGCGTTTAACAGATTAAACCGATATGATCTTTATGTATTTCTGAACCCTCTTTCTAGCTTTTACCATTATTCCGTTAAGCAGGTGTGAAGTTCCTCATATCATTATAAGCATACTCGACGAAAGGTAGCTCCGTCTTCTCCTCTGAAGATAACATTGGTCTGGTTTCTATTGTTATGGATGATGTTTCACTGGTAACACGCGATTAAATGTTAGAGGTGGGAAAACTTGGCTTCATATAAGTCGAAAACCGGTTTCTAGAAAAACTGGAAACAGAAAAACTGACATTTCGGTTTTCTCCAAAACTGATTTCGGTTTTTCAAAAACTGGTTAGGTTTTAAAATCGAAACCGGTTTTGATAGAAACCGAACTGATTTTAAAACCAAAGCTACTTTTAGTAGAAAATTGAACCGGTTTTTGTCCCCATCAGTACTAAATGGTCCATCAGCACTCATATAACCATTACAGTTAATGACAACGGTTTTCGCACCACTATTGACACACTCAGTGCAATATAGATTGAAATAAGAATGTAACAGTGTTTAGATGCCCAGAGGCACGCAATAAAGGTCCAATTTATTGATGTATCGAAGTGGACTGTTCAAGGTCTAATAAAGAATGATAACACGTGTGTGAACATAAAATTATGTTAGAAATGTGGTCGCTGAAACATCCTAACCCAGAAGGACTGCTGACGACTTTCAGGACTACCTAGGCAGTCAAAGAAAATTATTTCCAAAACAGCAAGGAATAGTTGCCGTTCGTGAATACAAATCCATCTTAACAGATTTCCCACAGAACATTATGAAAGGAACTTCATGTAATGACCATTAGGAGTAGACTATCATGAAAGTGATTACTCAATGAGGTGCAAGAGCTTCATGTCTTCAAAGAGCTCTAGAACACAGATGATTGACTGGAACTAGCGAACTGAGAACGTGTTGTACGTTCTGGTGAGTCGCATTTTTGTCTGTATTCCAATGATGTATAATATCGAATACACTGAAAGCCCATTGAAGCCGTGATGGTGTTTTTAGTACTATGAGTTGGGCACACACGTACAAGTGAATGTGAACATGAACCAAGAAGTTTATTTGGACATTTTCAGTGACCGGGTGTTGGCATTTTGTTTAACATCTTCATGATAAATATGTAGTATAAATTCCTACCTTCCAAGATAAAAAATGTCGTGTTCACAGAACTCGAATCGTTCGCGCATAGTTTGAGGAACATTCAGCTATTTTAATCGCACTTGATCTAGCCTGCAAAATTTTCAGTTAGAAAATAAATACAATTGAAAACCTTGTATAAGCAAATGAATCACAGAAATAGGTATTCCCATATTTGGGTGATGCTACGAAAGCAACTGATGAATGACTGGCTTCATATCGACATGCTGCATATCGACTTGTAATACCTCATAGAGAAACTACTAAACAGAATCCAGGGTGTATCCAGCTCTGATCCGATATTAAGTAAGTTCTATGGAGGTAACTAATTTTTGTCTGATATACCTAGTTCTTATTTTTAAAATTCGGAATTTTTCCTTCAAAGGAAGACAATGTAGAATTTAGAACTAAACCAAAGGACCTAAGTGTGTATGATAAAGTTTTACTTTTTCACTTTTAGCTCCAGGCGAACCACACTGAAGCTTAGTTTCACTCCACGTGTATGTTGTGCTTTATTTCTCGGTAACTATTGGCAGTATATAAACCAAATTTAGTGAGTAAGTTAGTCCATCGTGTAGGGAATTATGATCGCTTTACTTGGTGGCCGAGTTCGGGCAGGGACAGGTTCTGCTTGTATGTAATACTTTATTTCTTGATAATTACTGGACGAATCTCAAAAGTTTCTGGACATTTCAGAAGTTGCGTTCTTTGTGAGACACCACACCTTTTAGATGTGGTGTACGATAACCACTCCACCTACGGGTTTTCAATTAACCTGCAATTTGTTTTCGCTGTCTCTGAGATAATCTCGTATGTTCATACATCAAAGATGGAAGGGGGAGGTGAAGGGAGGGGTCCTAGGAATTTACCATATTGGTCATCGCAATGATCAGTCGTCTTTTCAAAATTGTCCATGGGTAACCTCGCGAGTCTTCTATTGTCTAGCATATTTTCGTTCCCTCAGTCTTTTCAGTTTTCTTTAATTATCCGCTCCTTTAGCCTAAGAGGCAACACTGTGGAATGTTAATTTGTTTCAAACAAATCTGAAAGAATAAGTTACTAACTCTTTTCAAGATATCTACCTTCTTTTTACGGATTTTCCCGTTTCTTGTTATGTAACCAATATCGTAGCTTTTATCCCAGTTCCCATATGTTGTAAATAATCTGTTGTTCGCTACGTGGGAGGGGGAAAAGGGATACATGGTAACTCAGTGTTAGTGTTCACCTATATGGCAAAGAGTTCCACTTTAGATCTACGACCAAGTGAGTTTGTGATAATGAACATTGTATCTAATTTTTCTGGGGATACTCCCATTTTTTCTGAAATCCTCATTCGATCAATTCTTCCATTACGTATTATTAATGTCTGTCTCTTTAAATACACAGATTATGACTGTGTGTCATGAACCTGCAGATGTAATAATTTTATTTAATTTCCTTTTATCCACTAAATTTAGCAACAACTGTAGTTATGCAACCATACACAACACACCAAAAACCTTCGCCATCTTGATTTTGATCAAAATATTGATGGTCTTTAAACGACTTTTTGTTACTTGGTGGTACATTGTTCTATCTGTCCTGGCTCGGACCCATCTGTCCTAACGGAATATCCGGACCACCTACTTCCTGTGGTGTACTCCCTTGCGCCACCACTGAACGATTCAGAATCATGCATTTTTGGATAGAGCAGATTACCAGTCTAAGACAATAACATGCCGTCCCAGCTCAATAGCTAATAGTTTTGGAGATATTTTCCCCCAAAATTCATTTTCCCAAGGTTTTGGACATTCCTAGCTCTGAAACTATTCACTTTTGACCACGGATCCATATGAACTTTTTCCCTTATTTTGATGTGAGGAATCACCTGTTTCAGTTTGTTCGTCTAGTTCATTAACACCCTGTATATATATGAAATATATATGGTCTATTGTAAAAATCCAGCGTAAACAATGATTATATAATTATTAAAAATTTTTAGGATGTCTTGAAGGTAAAGTAACATTGGTGCAAGAAGGTAAAAATATCCTAAATATTTTATTTTTTCCTTGTACAAGTTGGCGACTAAACATTAAGAGACATGGTTAAGCAAGCCTGAACAAAGCATATAAGGTAATGATAAGTTTGTGCAAGTCTCTTATGGATTAATTAATTTCTATCTAATATGAGCTTATATACGTGGGCTGAAACAAGTAATACGAACAATGTCACTAATCGAGTATACCCATACTTGACGGTAACATTGGTTTAGATATTGGTAGTTTGTATCATTGTCGAGTTGCGCAGTTCTGAAAGCAGTAGGCAAAGTGATTAGTTGAAATATTATATTTGGTTGAAATGATCGGTATTGTGTGAGGAGCTCAAAACTTGTTTACAAAATTTGAACAATTTTCTTGGATTTAAAAATAAATAAATAAAAATAAAGAAATTCAAATGGTCCATCGCAAAATCCACGTCAGTTTATGAAGGGTTGCAGAAACATGCAACAATGTGGTAAGTATTGAATAGCTTCATGATGAATTAGTGTGTTTCTTTCAGGGCCAGAAAAATAAGCTTATTGGACGACTTGAAGCGTTCGTCCGTCCGCTACAAAGTAACAAGTGGAGTTACTACGAGGTCAGCTCGAAATTAGCCGTCATTGGATTATCAGGAAGATATTTATAGAAGTTGGAAATGAAATGAAATCTCTGAGTTTTACGTCCCAGGGTTATGCAGGTTAGGTTAAAGGAAATGGTGATAATGAGAAGTAAATGAAATGGTGGAATGAAGAAAGTGGAAGGAAATGGGAGAACTCCGAGGAAACCCACGCACAAGGTGTTTGTCCACCACAAAGTTCACTTGGCGCGAGCTGGGATCGAACCAAAGACCCCATGTACCAGAGGTGAACGCTCTACCACTGAGCCACCGCGGCGACAGAAGCTGGCCTGTCGTCGAGCTGTATGGCATAGCCTAAAAGAGAAACTGCACATAAGGAAAATCACGGCAAACTAAGTTACTCATCACGTCTTTAAGTAAAAGTGGGGTCTGGGTTAAATACAAAAACAGTAACAATATCTGGTAGCTATGTCCATCTGGACAAAAACCATATCGAAGGAACGAATTCTTGCAGAGTATTATTGGTTGTTAAGTCCTGAGCAGAGGCATGCAAATCAGAATTAAAGCGCTCGAAGTTTCTCGATAATGGTTTTCCACAACTACAAAAATTGCGACGGGAACTCAAGTTATGAGTCTTTACAGTTTGTTTCCACGTCTGAAACGCTAATTGAAGGAAAGATGATTTTTAAATATTCTGCCATTGCTATGCGCCGTAGAGTAGTCCATCGCTGAGATTGATAAAGACAGCTTTATAAATAGCACACAATGGTAACCCCAGATTTGCAAGACAGTGCAGAACAACACAATAGATAAGTCCAATAACATAACTGCACTAACTGCATTTGCCACGACTCTTTTCTCTATTTTCTAGTTAATATACTTGAAATGTAAATAATGACATACACACTAAGAAAGATATCTAATAAGCACTTTCGCTAAATTCTTCATCAGATTACCGGACGAGGGGGAGTACAATTAAAAGATCAGGGAAACGGAATGAAATTAATTTCTTCGTTAATTTCTCTTCTCTTTTCTTTTACTCCTACTTCTTCTATCTTATTTGATAAAACATTTAGCAGGAATTCATACAGCATACTATCACTATTGTACCCAATTACGTTCTCATTATTCTCTCTTATGAGATTTATTTTTATTTTCTTTTTGCGAAACATTTGTTTCAAATATTTGGAAGAATGTAATCAAGAATCATGGAGAAACAAACAAAAATAAAAACAGTATATGAAGACATATAAATGTTAACCGTAAGCACTTTCTCTTAATCTTCATTCATCAAGTAAGGAAAAGAAGAAAGTAGAAAAGAAATATTTGAAAAGACAGCGATAACTCAGGAGCACGAAGTTCGGAGCCGTACTCAGTTCTAAATTATCTTTTGTTTTACGTGGGTGATTCAGAAAGTAATGCCTCCAAGCCTACTACTGGCCAATAGTACTGCAAGCATTCTGAACTGTTCCTCATTAATGCATTGATGTTTAGAGGTTTAGATCACCACCCGGAAGTCAGTACATATTTTAGCTCATTCCCTTAATTATTGCGCAATGTAACGTTACATATAAATAATTATTGTACTATAACATAGAGTTATGTTTCAGCCACAACACAAGACACTGATTCATTTGGTTGAGTCTTCTGATATCGAAAAAGGTAACAAATAAAAGAAAAAATTTGATTCGTTTTACAATGAGCACACAAGATGGCACTTGCTGTTAAATCTTACTAGAGGTGCGCACTTTTATGAAATGTTTATTTGTATGTATAAAGTATTTTAAAGCAACGATTTTATTACGAAATAGATATATTGTTTGACCGTTTTTCGTGTTATGTTTCACATTTTATTTAAATATTAGTTCACATTTAAGGAAATAGATTTTGAGAAGAAACTTGCGCAAAACGCCATAATACGTTGTTGCCAAATTTGTAGGTTTAATTCCTGGATTCTAGCGTTGCAGTTCGAGAAGCGGAACTTAGTTGTGAATTGCGGTAAGGGTCGAAAACTAATTTCTCCAGTAAGTATCCAAGCAGAAATCCATGATTACCTCTTTTTTTATCTGGCACCAGTAAACACTCGACACTACCTGACAACGCTGCACTATTCAAGCAGAGCTTAGCATAGCACAGAGGACATCTAGTGATCCACCTTAAGCTATAGAATGTCACTTGTTTCACCTTCCTGTATCTTTTCGTTCAAGAGTAATGGAGCAGTCCTTGGTATCCAATTTTGACATCTGGTTGAAACAGCGGGCTGTCACTGAATTTCTGACTGCGGAAGATTGTGCGCCCAGGGACATTCAATACCCGACGACAGTAGCGAATACGTGTTCTATTTTGTTAATTAGCACAGTTAATTATTTTGTTAATTTTGATAGGAAAACTAGTTTTGTCTTTGTCACAAGCAAGTTCCTTGTCATTGAAGGCGGAAACAAGTTTTTTTTTTTTTTCAATCAACAGATGTACAAGCAAAATCAAAAAATAAAGATAAAATAGTTAGTTGCACTGGAATTGCAAACTGAAATATTGAGCTTGAATTCTGTAAAAAGGATTACCACTTTTCCTCTACAAGTGTTTGTCTTATGTTTCACTAACATAATAGATTATTATTTAAAGAAAAAGCAGACACAACGAGATTGTATTTGTATTGGTTTAGGCCTTTCTGAGTACGAGTGCTTTTTTCCCTCCCCTTCGTTGTTTATGATGTGGAAGCATACTTAAAATCGTAGCTTTTAAGATTTGTTCTTTCTGAAGAAAGGAGACAGCAAACTATGCCGTTGCAAGGTGGCAAATTGCCTAAGGCCGACCCTGCTCACGTCACAATGCTAATAGGCCTAGGTACATGTAGTCTATGGGTCAGACAAGATTTTACTATAATTTGGGGGTAGCAGCTTTCTTTCAAACCACAATTGTATTGGTACCTGAGGACCACGAAAAACTATGATGGCCGTCTCGGAACAGTAGCTTTTCAAGATGACGACCAACCAAAAATGTCGCCCGAGTCGATTTATAAAACTGGCAATATCTAGGCTCCTAATTATCGAATTTTAACGGTCTTTTCTTTAAACGATAGATCATTATATTTGCAAGAAATATTGTTCTCATCATTTTCCCCGTATCTTTGACGATATGTGAGGAAAATAACAAAAAATGAATTTCGATATGCTTTAAGCTTCGTTTAATCTATACTAATCGTGACAATAAAAGATTATATGAAAAAACTATTTTGAACAAAAGAAAAGAGAAATTAATTAACTTTCGTTTGATGCATTTGTGAATATTCTAACAATAATACAGTCGAAAATACCAAGATTTAAATGCTCAAAGGTCTGCGGCGTTCAGAAATCTCAATTTTTTTAAAAATCTAATTTTTAAATAAAATTTTCTCTTCTGAAAAAAGCACTTAACACGAGCTACATTTCATATATTTTACTCTCTCAACTCTTTCCGGCCCAGTGGTTTCAATGTGAAACCATATCTTTAACTTTTTTCTCCATGCAGCCCTCTTGTTTTAGAATGAAACCACCTTTTAGTGTAAACTTTGCGAGCTATTTAGGGACAGGACTTTAAATTATTTCCAGGATTTTCTTTGGCGCTGAAACTGTAACGCCAGTTGACGTTCCGAGTTTGTTGTTTGTAGCAGCTTTATTGAGTAATTGGAGAAATTGAACTATTTTACTCCTTTCGGGATAAAGTTTTCAGGAGGAAAGGTAATAATATTTCAATATTTTTATTCCATATTGCTGATACTGTGTTTTTGTCGAATTATCTATCCTAAATATGTTATATTGTTTTGAAAATATATGTGGTTTCAGATTGAAACCACATGTCAACAATGACATGTTACAACACACTTTCTTTTCCGTAGCCTAGGATTTATCAAATCCATACATTTCCTTCGAATATTTGTTTGTATTTCTTATAGAAATTAATATTCCTCAGTGACGGAAACTGTATATAGTGTGAGCAAATTTGATGTAACTTCTGACGGCGGTGTGGGGCGTGGAGAGAGGGAAAATTTTGTGGCTTCTCCTTGATGTGACTGTTGCCACATTTCTGATTCATAATGAACAGTGCGACAAGTCATTCTCTTTGAAACAGTTCCGATTTGCTGTATTTTTGGGATGTTCGGAACACCAAAATCACCAAACTCCCGGAATGGAGAACGAAAGCAATGTCTCAGTAAACGTAAGACTTATGTTCCACCTGAAACAAATTTCCAAAAACTTTACATATCCCAGTAAGAGGAACATATTGCAGATGTGCATTCTCCAGCACTGCCCAGGAGCCTCATCGAAGGCAAACAACATGCAATACCTGCAATATTGGACTCTGTATAACATAAACTATTATAAGACCTGCTTTTATCACTACCACCATAAGAAAGTGCAAGGCTCGATATGACCTGGGCCTGGTGGTTGTAAGATAAACCATAACATTTGGCAACCCTGTGAATGTTGCCCCAATATATATATATGAGACACACATTATTGTAGTGAAACCATACCCTCAAGAAAGTTCTCTAGTGCAGCTTTATTAGTTTTTCTTAAAGTACCATCAGGATTTGCTAGGCCTACATTATTGTGCTGCTTTTCGATTAGTATAATCAAATACGTTTACTTTAGTATATTAAAAATGTAATTGCAGTTATTGCCTAGTGGTTTCAGAGTGAAACCACGGCATTTGACAACACTGTAATTACTGCTACAAAATTTTATTGTGATATTTTTTCTTTTAGTAACATAATAAACATATATTTCATAAAAGGTTTTCTTTCTCTTTATAAATTCATTCCTTGAGAAGCAAAGGGTTAAAATGTGAACTTATTTTGGAAATTTTAGTTCTTCTCTACGCTGTCTGAAAACTCAATCTCTTCGTTAACTGTATACTCATCAGGATCTTTTAAGGTAGGTTTCAGAGTTGGCAAGCTTACAAGCAGGTGTGAACTTCATGTTATTAAGAAAAAAAGAAAGCTAGATAGCTTGCAGGAATGAGAACAAGGACAACTCAAAAGGCTCAAGATAGCTTCTGGAACTGATAATCTGGTCATCCACTCTCATGAATTGGCCAATCATAATTTTCAGGCTCGAGAATTTCAGGAAAGTTCTCCAGGCATCGTTTCCAAATAGCAGATTGGTAATTTGCTCTGGGGTCATGCTGATAGAGGCAATCTTCGCAGAGAGAAAGTTGAACAGAATCGATTATACCTCATTTGCTTCGAAATAATTGGTAGCGTGCTTCATTTACTTGATCAATACGCTTATTTCTCAAATACAAGAAGCAAACAAACTTTTTTAGTTCGCTGGAAAGTTCACTGTTTATATTACAGTCTCTTCCAAAGGAAGAGAATAAATGTGTAAATTCATCATCATTTCGTAACAGTTTAATTGCCTTTAATTCTCCTTGACTACACATAGCACTAACTGAATCACAACCAGTCATTGCGTGAAGGGAAGGTAAAGCAGATGCTAAAGGAGATCCGAAAACTGAGATAAGTTTCCTTACATTAATAAGTCGAATTCGGTTTTCTATTTCAAGTTTAATGTAAATATTACTTTGATTTTCAATGTGCACAGACGCATACGCACACAGAACGAATACATCAGTGTCATCTGATTTATAAATGAAATTTGAAAACTTTTGTGAGGCATGTTTAATATCATTCTCATATCAGCTTCTTCTTGAGAAGATAACAGTTCTAGCACTTCATTGATATCTTCTGCTTTAATTTTTAAACACTTGTTTCCATATGTTACGAACAAAATTTTTCCTTTCAAATCCATTCTTTTTTCCCTTGTGCTGCCAACTTCCTGCATCTCGTTAGCTTATTCTTGCGGTCATTACTTCATTTAAAAATGCCTGGGACATGTGGTCTTGATAGTAGCAATTCAACAACAAATAACACTCGTAGATGCCAAACCGTAGACTTTAGCGAAAATTGTTTCCTATAAAAGTTGTTTCTTTTTCAATAATACTTCCATAGAAATTGAAGTTGATACCACTTTCTATTTGAAATTTTGAAGTTGACACCCCGTGGAAATATTTCCGCTACGCCACTGGATATGGAAGTATCACCATTTGATTCTCCACCTACGATTTGGTCATTCAATTTTCTGTTTGAAGTATCTACGTGCACTACGAGCCGAGAAAAATGCCTGGGACGGGTGGTCTGATACACCCTGTATACAAGTTATGTATAAGCATGGAAACACTGTCAGATTTATTAATAAGGGGTCATTTCTTCTTTAATAGGATCGTTAGTGGAATCAGAATTAGACCAAATTAAAATTCGCATTTAACCTAATAGGGCGGATGAGATTTTTATCTGATAAAAAATTAGGTGAAATGACGAGTAGCGTATTGTACATTGCAAATCACAGTAAAGAAATAAACTTCAATACGAACATATTTTGTCTTTTTCGTATACAAGATATATATATGAGATTTCGGATTAAATGAAAACGGGGAACGGGAGAAAGTTTAATAAGCAGCAGCATCACCTGTACTCCACGTCAAGAAGTTTGGTTTGTATTTCTTAGTATTTTCTTCTTTAATATAGAAGCAAGAAGTGGTAGTGGATTGCTACAATTTCCACTATTATTTGTGAGACTACAGTGCAGATGGAATATATTCCTAGGACTCTTAATTAATTGAAGAAAACCACTAGGTATTACCGTTTTACACTATAGCAATCAACGATAAAACTGGGAGTGGTTTATTTCTGCTCTTCCGATTTGAATAGAGTTAGACGATACCTATTATTAGAATGCTAAATGGACTCCAAAGAACTGCTTCTCCTAATGTATTAATGTTTTTGCTCTATGAAGATCAATAATGAAACCGGAAATTGTAGTGAATTTCTATGATTTCCGTTTCAGTAAAGTTAAAGATGGGGATGAAATATATTCTTTGGAAGTTTAATCGATTGCAGGAAATTCTATTTCGCTATCTGTTACTGCTTTTGCTCTACAGTGATCAACGTTAAAACCGGAAATGATTGATTTCTACCACTTCCGGTGGGTGAATCACCTCCATCAACATATTCTAGTCCTAATTTTTAGCCCCCTAAATTCTGGCCAAAATTGATTATAATCCCGACGTAGTTCTTTAGATTTGTTGCCTTCTGGACGGAGTTTTGGTAAACCAACTCCTTAAAAACTGCAAACACTGAGGCTCTTATATAATAATGAATTTCTAAAACTCCCTTCCAGGGAATACTCAAACAAAGCAAACACTATCGGCTTCATATAGACCGAGGTATAGTCATAACACACCATTGGTGTTAAATGGGCTGACGTAAGAATCCATGAAAAGATAAAAGCAAGCTAAGTGACTTACGTTTGATTGAGTGATGCGAACTCAATGCATTAATTCCTTGCACCAGTATTACTATCTTTGTAGTAGCTGAATAGTTTTCTAGTTGCTTTACAATGCTATATTAATGAAAAGAAACTGGCACTTTTCCATTAGAAACAAACACATTCGGTTCCAGAGGAACATCAAGTCATAATTTAAATGTTAATTCTTATGTAACTTAATACTAATTATAAATAAATCAAAGTACCAGAAGTTCAAATCGTCTGCAGACAACTGCTTTGAGTAGAAAACAAAAAAGAAATGCATTACCACACTTAAAGAAAAACACTAAGAAGTAAAAAATTATAAAAAGCACTTAAAAAACTAACAAATAGAAATGCTCTAAAATGCAGAAGATAATAATGCGCTAAAAGCAGAAAATAATAGAAGAGGACTAAACAGTTATTATTATCAAAACATTTTAAAGTGACAAACCAAAAAAGAAAGAAAGAAAGAAAAAGGAAAAATACTTACCTTAAAATTATATTAAATTTAAGAGTGTGTTTTTATTACATATTAATTAGTTTGGCTTGGCACAAACTCAGCGACTCAAATATGCTAGTTATCGCCCGGGGCAACAACTTGCCTTAGCGCCCCATTGACCAACCAAACCAAAACGCTCCCCCAAATATTTGCCCAATTTTGCGCCATCCCAATCCAGCGCCCGGAGCACAAGCCTCTTTGCCTCCCCCTCCCCTATTTACATCACTGCACAAACTTTAAAATTTTATTTCAAGGACCTTGTAGTCCTTGTGCAATTAGTTTATACTTTTCAAAACTTTTTAAAATATTTTCTGCTTTTGAACTTTTTAAAAGACGATTAGTATTTTTAAAGCTTATTTTCCACTTTCTTTTTATCCCAGTACTTTAGATAAGCACTTAAAGTATAGATAGGACACTAAATCTCTATAAATGGGAGGCTTACGAGAGAAAAAAAAGTGTAATTATGTCGAAATTATGCACGAAGATACGCACAATATACATACGCTTTGAATTGATAACTTTCTTTTACCTTTAAGTTGACTGAAAGAAGGAAATGACATAGTTTTCCAGTTTATTAAAATAATTTTATACTGATGACATATGTATTAATGTCACATTACAGTTAGTTTTCACTATTATGTGAAGTGTTAAATGTACATACATTTATGTTCAAGTAATGAAGATGCAGTGCTCAAGTAAAATTCACACTTAATTTAGATCTACAGATGATTTGTTAAACAAACAATACTTTGATTTTAAAAATCTCCACCGGATTTTTTTTTTTTCAAAATCAACAAAGTCAAACAGGCTTCAGTTTTTGAGCTTTTAAAATCTTTGCACAAATAGTGTAAGATGTTTCCACTAAACGATTCGATCTTTATGTAAACGAGTTATTCTACCTGTTAAAAAAAAACACTACAGAATAAATAGCTGAAATAATTAAGAAAAACTCTTTTAGACACAACTAAACGAAGTAAGTGTTCCAGTTATTACTTTTGAAATATTAAAAAAAAGGTGTCAATATCTTTACATAAACTTCAATTATGAGGTGTAACTCATTACTTTTCTTTAAAAGTAAATTAATTCAATTACTATTTCTAGAAATTTTCCAATTACGCGTTATGCTTAGTTGATAGCGTACAAGACTTCTTGTATTTCTTCCCAATAACGAACATTTAACATATTCAAAATTGTGTCATAGTTAAAATAAACCCTAGCCTACACTTTTTTTTTCCTTCTTTAATCTTGTTGTATACAATTCATTTACATTATGAGAACAATATTTTTGATAAGTTAATTCATTTCTGCTCTCAGTGATCGAATTTATTCTACTTTAAATATTATACTTTATAGTGTATACTAATGATTTAAATGAACGAACATAATATAAAATGAACTGAGTAATATGCCAGTTTCGTAATATACAGACAGCTTCGATAACTGTTTCATATAACTGTTTCAATCAAATGTCTTTCTTCGAATCTGAGCATTTTCTTCATGACATATGTTACTTTGAAAAGTTACCATAACTCGTCAACGCAAGCACTTCCACTTCTGAAACGTTACTTCGATGACAAACAAGACAACACTCAAAGTTGCACCTATGCCAATCACATAGAATGCAGTTTGAAGATGGTCTAAAGACAATGATGTATCTGGGTCAATATCGATGTACATTATTCGCGTTTTTTCATTTGTTGACTCGAACATCCATTTTTTAATAACACCAGCTTCGAATAGTCTTGAAATAATTACGTTTACTCTTGGCACATAAGGAGAAAATTTTGGTAGAATGAAAGATGATTGATAGAAACCGAGTAATTGTTTTGATATATGTATGGGATTATAACCAGTTTTTGATCTTAAAAGGTCTTGGTCAAACTTGAAACTAAAACTGTTTCCAAACAATACTGTTTTTCTCTTATATGCAATATCTTCCAACATAGCGCTTATGTTTAAACTTACACTAGTTTTGGAAATTAATTTTGTCATCAAAGCAGAATTAAACATTTTTAACACTTGTAGAAATGGTGGTATGGTTACAACTCCTACATCTGAATTTACTATATCTTCCAAGGAATCCAAATCTCTTTCATATTGTGGTGTCACCAAGTAACCAACCAAAGATGCTTCATACAATGAATGTATAATTATCACACCAAGAAGACAAAGCATTAAAACAGTCTTTAAAATTCTGTTTCTAGGCATCACTGAAACACTTCGTTGCAAAAATATGGAAAGTGTATGTAATAACGAGTCCATTAGATTTGAGAACATTTCTTTCTTTGACGAAATGCACACAACAAACACTTCAGACACGAAACTATATAGTAATGTACAGAAAATTAACATCCATATTTTTTTACTGAACGGCAGAAACACACACTTCCACTGAGGTAGCTTTAGAGCTTTAGGACAAAGAAATCCATATCTACCAAAAAAGAAAAAAGTGGCGTATTCAACAACCTTGAATCTTTCAGGCAGGAGTATCATCGTCATAGGCAATATATCAGACACTGAAGTAACAATTTCCCCTAAAGCTCCACCCCATGTCCCATTTGGTAGTTTAATATTAACTTGTCTTGGTTGATTTATTTCAACAAGCACAGGTGTGAAATTCATATTTGTACTGATTGTTTCCATTAATTTACCACAAAAATAAAAATACTCAATTGTACCATTTTTAGACTGAACTAATTTAGCATAAGGCGAAACGTTTAGCAAGCTGACTTTGAAGTCATGGCCACGAAGATTTTTTGTTATTTCTATTAAGTTAGAATTATGGATTATTGTATTAGTATGTTTCAAGTAGATTACATTTCGTGATTTATATGTCTGAGTAAAGGGATTATACGATGTCAAATAAAAAGATGACGTCGTGTTTTCTTCTTTTAAAATAACATGTGCACTCAATATTTTGTGGGTCCAAAAATGGCGGTATATATTATGTAAGTCATTAGAGTTCAAATGCTGGTTAAGGAACATAACCAAGATTGTGGCTCTTCCATTTCAATAAAATAACTTCTTTGCCTTTGAAACTACAGCAGAAACATACGAAGGATCACTTAAGAACCAGAGAAAATGGGACATCTTTAAATTTTGACTATCGTCGAAAGGGCATGATAATCTGTCATCAAGATCTTGGATAATTAACGGTATCTTACATGCTTGAAACAAACTTGTCATATGCATATTAAGGACATTTGTGTTGGTTAGTTTATAAAGCACTGATAGCTGTATATTATGTCTGTAATAAACACATATGCTGTTGAATAAGCGAAAATAATCTACTGTGGACGTATCGCCTGTTTGATTCCATTCACTAAAGCAGATTGATCCATGTATTAGAAAAATATTCAACATAAGTAGATAAATGGGTTGCATCCTTATTGATCCTGGCTTAACTTAGTATAGCTTACCAGTACCTGAAAAGAAAATATGTCTTTATAAATACATATAGCAGGCAAAGAGGATTATATATATATACATATATTGGGATGTACAAAAAATCTAAAACGTTTGCAAAAGTGTGAAAATCATACCTAGTATGGTGTGGGGCCTCCTTTTGCGTCCAAAACAGCTTGGATCCGACGTGGAATGGACGTATACAGCTCCTGAATCGTGGTGTGTGGAATTTTGCACCATTGTTCCTCCAAAAACATGCTCCAGTTCCTTAAGGGTTGCTGATGGAGGGTAATGAGACCGAAGACGCCTTTCTAACTCAGACCACAATGGCTCAATGATGTTCAGATCTGGTGACTGTGGAACCCAGGAGAGGTGTGATAGCTCCTGGTCATGCTCCTCAAACCATGATTTCACAGTTTTTGCAGCATGACAGGGTGCCAAATCATCTTGGTAGATGCCATCACCATCAGGGGAAAATATTTGGACCATGGGGAGAACCTGGTCCCCAAAAATGGCCTCATACGCCTTAGCATTCATCATTCCATGCAGGGCTATGATAGGACCTGAAGAAAACCACGATATCACTGTCCATACTGTAACAGAACCACCCCCATGCTTTACAGTTGAGAGCAGACAGTCTGTATCATAGTCCTGGGACGGTGTTCTCCATACGTTAACACGACTGGTTGTTGGAAACAAGGTGAAGGTCGATTCATCGGACCACATTACGTGTTTCCACTGCTCATGAGTCCACGCCTTGTGGTCCTTGCACCACTGGATACGCCTCTTTGCATTTACTGCTGTGACCAGGGGTTTAGCGATAGAAGCCCTGCCATGAATTTTCATTTTATGAAGTTCCCGTCGCACTGTTTTCGATGAAACCGGGTTCTGTAGACCGGAATTGAGTTCAGACGTAATTTTCATTGCGGTTGTCTTCTTTTTATCTGTTACAATCCGTTTTAATGCCTTCCGGTCCCTATCTGACGCCTTTCGATACCCCCGCAATGTTCGCCATTGTTGCCACTGAAGCTCCATCCAGACGGGCACCAATGATCATGCCTCTTTGGAAGTCTGTCAGGTCGCCCATTTTACCGCACCACTTTCACACCACGACATTCACAGGTGAACTGGTTACTGCTGATGGAAGAGGAAGGTCCACATGGCACATTGGAAACAAAAAACGATCGGCAACCGCAGTACGTGTTGTACAGTGGATGGCCAAACTTACGTGTCCTGTATGAAGTGTTTTTAGATTTTTTTGTCAACCCCTGTATATATTTTACTGCTTCTTTCAGTTTTATGTTGAACAGTTATGCCCTGCAGAAAAAAGGAAACAATTACAATGAATGATTAAAAGGAAAGCATTGAGAGACAATGTGGAGGGAAACTGGAGAACTAGGAGAAAATCCACAAATACCATATCCACCATAACCTAACTTGGCCCTGCATTGAAGCAGGGACTCTTTGCACCAATGGTAGACATGAGCGCTCTAGCAATGAGCCACTGTGTCTATAGAGGTTTTTAAAGTAAGAAGCAATATTTCATTTATTTGCTAAAACTCAAACTTAGCGCTTCATTATAGATATTACAGTGGAGTCCAGCTAATCCGAACTAACTGGAACTGAACCCTGTTCGGATTAGAGGGAATAACATTAAAATCGCGGTTTGAAGCGGATGAGCAAGTATATTGTGTTGTAATATATAACGTATAGTATTTCAAAACACATTTTCTGACTACAGTATTTGTAATGTACTGGGAAAATTTGGAAAACCTTGATGCCTTTATTTTTCCACGTACAGTACGTACAGTAGTTGCAAATCTTTTCGTTAGGGGTATTATTATATTTGTGTGGTTCGCTCTACAGCGGTCGGCAATTTGTCAGCTGTTTTCATTCTTTCAGTTACTAATTTTCTAAAACTGTGTATTTTCATAAAAAAAATCTCTCAGTCCTGTTCAGATTAACCGGATGTTCGAATTAAACGTGTTCGGATTACCTGGACTCCACTGTATTCTCCTTTTAATAATATCTACAGTCAAGATATTATTAGCTAGCTAAAAGCATTTTTATTTTGCATAAAATGTCTCGTGTTAATTTTAAGAGAATGAATATTAATATTAGTAGAGTAGTGTGTGATTTAGCTACTGTGAGGGTTTCTAGCTTGGATATTGTGTAGTTGTACTTACTCTACATTTGATTGCCACATACATTAATCGCTAGTGGTGTTAATGACATATGTACTCTAAAAATAAGATATACTACTTATATGCAATTAATATGAAAATCAGCTGTATTGTTTCACAGTGTGAACTATGCTAGACTTCTAAACTGTTTACAATCAATCTTCCCATTAAAAAAAAAAAAAAAAAAAAAAAAAAAAAAGATCGCTTTTCCTGACTTTCTCTGACATTGTCTAACACAAATTCTTGTTTTCCTTTACATAAATTGTTGAATATAAATGAGAAAATAAGATAGTTAAGTTCTATCAAATACTTTTATAACGGCCTCCTACAACCCCATAGCCGTGTTCAATATGAGTAATTGCTATTTACACAAAATTTAACATGTACATAATACTGTACCACATACCTTGTCATTGCAAATTACAAGTAGATTTTTTTTTTTCTGCTTGAGAAATAATAAAAAGCAATATAACATGCTGTCAAGAATATACTGCCAACTCTCCCTAAAATCTAATGCTATCAGTCCTAAAATGAAAAAAAAAAGTCATTGTTTTACGTTCCTCGGTTATGACGGCTAGGCGAAAGGAGACAGTGATGGGAAATGAATGAAATATTGGAATGAAGAAAGTTTGGGGGAGGAAGGGGGGACGGGAGAACTCCGAGAAAACCCACGTACACGGTGTTTGTCTATCACAAAGTTCATCTGGCGCGAGCTGGGATTGAACCAAGGACCCTATGCACTAGAGGTGAACGCTTTACCACTGAGCGACCGCGGCCTACTATCAGTCCTAATGTTGCCAACTCTGAGACATGTTAATCCTCACATTTATATTATTAAACAGTAGTATTTGAATATGTTCTACGAGAGCATCTCTTTCTTGTTTTTAGCCTAATTCCATTTGTTTCTCCTTTGCTTCCAATTTCTTAATTTCAGCACTTAGTTTACTTTTTTTCTTTTTTTCACCTTTTTATTTTACTTTCCTCTATACTTTTGATTAGTTTCTATTCAAGATATTCATCATAGGGTCTCCGAGCTGAAGGAACTGAGAGAACCATTCTTCGATCAAGAGGAACAGATTCCACACCTCCATAGTATATAATTGCATCATGCACCCGCCTCTGTGCTACCAGAGAATCTTCGATTTGATTTTCTACAATGAGTGTCTTATTCACTGAGAACCCACCCTCCACTGAGGCATTGTCGCGGGATGAAATTAAACATATTTTCACAACATGCCACAAATCAGAATATTCTTGTTTCTTGGTCATTACTTTTGTCATCTAACCGGGATACGAAAATAAAAAAGAACGTACCTATTTGCCCTTGTACTTTATATGCTATAGCGCATTACATTATATGCAACAAGGATTTTGGTCTGCATCATGATATAAATTTAAAAATATTTAACATTTTTCGAATCGAAATCAACAAAATTTATTCTAGAAAGTAAAAATAGAATGTTAAGCACATATAATGAAGACAACGCAGTGATTTAATTTGGTAACGTATAAATATATAATATGAAGTATCCTCGCGCACGGAAGACAGGGGGTTCTCATCTATACTATTACCAAAGCGACTTTCATTTACTTATCGACTGAAACTTGTACATGACATACCACCATTTCTGTACGTGGTGCAAGAGTTAGGACTATCCTCGAGTACGGTGCACTTTATGTCCGCCTCTGTAGTGCCCTTGTACTTTACATTTCACTATGTGTGTGTGTAGGGGGGGACTTGAACGCATATTGCATGTTTCGTGCTCGTGGATAGTTCTTACTGTTGTATTACGTACAAACGTGATGGTATTTCATGTAGAAGTTGTAATAGCACACATAAGAAACGCAGATCACGGTGTAATCATACTGCATATTCCAGTGTGAGTACAACATGATCTGGGTTTGTTATGTGTTCTATTACCACTTGTACATGGCATGCCACCATTTCTGTACGTGGTGCAAGAGTAAGAACTATCCTCGAGTACGGAACACGATGAGGAACTGTTGTATACTATTACCAATTTAACTTCATGAATTAAGAAATAATTCTTAGCCAAATTCTAGTATTTTATAATAATCTTTTGGTCAATATGGAAGCTAGTCCGGATGATATTCAACCTACTATGTATTTCATTGGTGCAATATTTACTGTCAGAAAGATCTATGACAATTTATCAGCATAATATGTCTGATAAATGAGATGATATCCATAGCGCATAGCAACACAGCACTGCTTATTTCTATTTAAGTTGTAAATTCAGACTACCCGAACGTTTCTTCTCTATGCAGTTTTGAAGTCATGTCTATTTGGCAACGAGGTAAGGATATTTACAACATAGGCAGAAGGCTTGATTTAATATACGAGATTATGATAATAATTTAAATATATATGTATTAAAGAGTAAATAAAATGATGCTATTATTATATAGTGAATAAATATGTCCCGTGGGGAAAATATTGTCTTTTGCTGAACTGTTATAACCTGACTATGCTAACTGAAACAGGACATGTACAGAAACTGAAAGAAGAATTTTAATATCATTATAAATAACATGGTGCTGGTTTCTACCGCTTGGTAATCTATCTATATGTAGATATAATGAAATATCGGAACAAGACCAATATATGTACTGCATCATTATATAAACAATATTCATAGACATAATATTTAAAATACATATTACGTAGTTTTCTGGTCTGCGATTTCATATGAAAACATGAGATAAACAAATACTTACCAAATTGATCATACTATAAAATTTGTACGAGGAAATTCATGTATATGTAATATTGGTATTCGTTACTCAATTATATTCTCCTTTCTACAGTTAATTCTATGTATGATGTTTTAATTACTCATCTTTATAAACAAGCTAAAACAAGATTTTGCCTTCTTACTTATATTTAATTTCTGAGAATTTGAATGTTCCTCCAATGACTGTATTCATTCATATCGTCAGTCACGGTAGTTATCTAGTCCCGTGCGGTGTGATTGAGAAATCTTCATGACTGCATTTACATCCTCATCACCGAACTTGGATCTAAAATACAAAATCTTTCCACGGTTTTCATTCGTGGTGGCGACTCAGTCTACATGCAAGGGCCAAACGGTTCAGTTGTCATAATATCGCCGTCGGTCGACGGAATGGATGATCGATGTACCGGAAGAACAAAGTGGAGCATTACAAGCTAGTTTATCTTTATCTGACACTTTCAGTATGTTCAGTTTTTCTGTCTTAAAACCGATGTCCAGGATCAATTATCCCCCCTGTCTATCTCACACACAAATACACACACACACACACACACACACACACACACACACACACACACAGTACCTCACTCAGCACGAAATAGCAATAATGCATCACTGTCATCATTGGAAATGCTGTATCATTGTGGTCGTCTTCACATGTCAATCTGTACAACTGATAGAGAGGAAACAACGTTAGATAAAAAAAAAAAATGATACAGTTGCACATTTACGTTCCTTGACTTTCAATAGCATTTTACGCAAAGTCCTGATCTTGCCTGACATGTTTTCATTTCCTTGACTTTCCCTGATTTTCCAGAATGTAGGAATTCTGACAATCCTAAACTAGTATATTTATAACTCCTGGTTGCAACAGAGTAAAAAAAAAAAAAAAATCAAAAATAGAACCTGTTCCCCGGACGTTGAATCCGTACCAAGATGCCATTACTAGCTATTCCTTATTCTTTTTGTTTTGTAACAATTAAGGTTGAAACCAAAAATCGTTAATTTCAACCATTTATGGTTTGAATAAAGGGTTAAGAGAGGAGATAGGATCTATTATTTGGGTTCTGGATATAATGAAAAAAAAAAAAAAAACTTCTCGATGAAAATCAGTATTGAAATCAGAAGTGATGCTGTATCGACTGAAAAAAACAAACTGTTTGTCACTATTACAATTTCTGTTCTATGGGAATAAGTGTCGAAATCGGGTAGAACAAGTTTGAACCATTTCCTGGTTTGAGTAGAGGGTTAACAGAAAAGATGGATCCTAACCTTTGCAAGTTGAATCGATTGAAATAAACATCTCGATATATCTTACTATTTTTGTTGTATGGCGATAAATGTTGAAATCGGAAATAATTAATTGTAACCATTTCCAGTTTAAATAAAGGTTAATTGTGATGAAGGAAAATATTCCTGGGAAGTTTAATCGATTGCAAACAGCTGAATCTCGATATCTCTTACACATTTTGCTCCCTGGAAATCAGTGTTAAAACCGAAAGTAATTTGGTAGAGTGTTTCGGGTAATTCTATTATGTTGTCTTAAGATGCTAAATGGTTTGCAAAAAAAAAAAAAAAAAAAAAAAAAAAAACGCTATTCGTTGTTGTATTCGTTCTATGGTGTTAAAGACTGAAACCAGAAATGGCGTAGTACTACAGCGACGCATAGTGGGAGTCCAGAAAGTAAAAGAATAAAATCCGCCAGATTCTTCTGGTCCATACTTTATACAAATTTTCTAACCGAAAATACTAATTTTCTTTATTGTAACAGACTTACAGATTCAGTACAACTCTCTTTACCAGTTTATTAGATATTATTACAAAACACATCTGATTATATTCTCAGCTGCATACTTATATCTCTCAGATTATTCTTAAGAGTTCCCCATCTGCCCCACTTACGTCAAAAACATTGACGTCGCGAACAAATCAACGCGGGAAAAAGACACGAATCAAAGTACATGTTGATCAACTTTTTATTTCAAAGTGTCTATCACTTGATTGTGGAGTATCTAACAAGTATTCAATAACGTTAATCTTAGCGCTATTCTTTGTTCCACAAGAAAATTTCACATACGTATCTGTACTCTATCGTGGCTTATCATACAATGAAGCGCCAAAATTTAGTGACTCTTGACGCACACTTACTTTCTGTACATTTTTGTCAAGTTTGCTTTAGTAAATTACGTCACTAAGCAAAAACAAGAATTTCTTATTTACAGTAAAATGACTGTTTTATCACTCTTACTTGGCTTTCTCAACACACTTCCCTACGCCGTAAACGTCGCCAACACCTAGTGGCCCACTTAACCGGTAAACGTTGATCGTCGACATGGCGACGCGTCGGATTGCCGCTAGTATGCCACTGGAGGCAGAATTTCGTCGAGGCGAAACAGATATCTAGAATCAGGGTGTTAAAGTTACCACCGCGTAGCAGTGAGGACTTCATTTTTGTCCGCGCTCCTTCGATTCGTCGCGGAGAATCGTGAAGGGACCAACACGAACTATCGCCGGTCATACGCATGCAGTTATTGTTATATATTATTTTTTACTGACGAATTGTTCCTAACGTAACCTCAGGGGTCAAGAGCAACCCCTGCCTGTACATCATGAAGTGAAACATCTTGAGATGAGTGCGTATAATTGTATGATTTTAGATGGCAACTGTCGCCGATCATTAGAAAGTGAATATGGGAGAACTATTAACTAAAGTAAATAGATACGCATAATTTTATTATAAAATTACATGGCGAATGTATTTTACCTGATCCCAAACGGTTATTGCCGAATATACACGGTTAAAGAACAGTCTGATAAGTCACATTAAAAAGGTCTTAACAATTTATGTCTCTAAAAGTGAGGTATTCTTGATTGCCTCCGTGGCGAAGTCGGAAGAACACTTGCCTAGTCATCATAAGGTTCATGGTTCGTACCCACCCCGGAGTACCTTTTTGTTAGTGTTTTCTAGACTTACTGTAATGTAGACAAATCACTCATATAGGCGATTTAACA
This sequence comes from Thermobia domestica, assembly GCF_964235325.1. Classification (NCBI taxonomy): domain Eukaryota; kingdom Metazoa; phylum Arthropoda; class Insecta; order Zygentoma; family Lepismatidae; genus Thermobia; species Thermobia domestica. The sequence continues at coordinate 174,713,849 of NC_137468.1, read as the reverse complement.
TATTTTGGGAGAGTAATTTTGTGGTTCATTGGCGTTTCGTCGCCTCTCTGCCACTGGGGGTATAATTTTCAAAATGGAAGTGGGCTCACCGTGGATCGTCGCTGCGGAGCCGCCAATTTTTGGCGAGATATCGCTAGTTGCCCATCGATGGTCCACCAACGCTTACAGCATTGGGTTAAATATGAGTTTAATCACTTTGTTTTAATGAATTTAGATATCCTTTTATTTTTGGTATCGAGAATAACTTTTAGGGAGTGATGTGCAACTTTTGAATTTATGTCACTGATAATACTCACACATATACACACCCTGTTACCATGAGCATAACTTCACCTTTCTTTTTCCGTTTATTCAAACTGTTAACTTTCGTCACCAAGTGCCCGTACGATAGAAAAAAAAAAAAAAAAAAAAACAGAACACTATCATACAACTTATACAGAGACTTTATAGGGAAGTACTTTACTTCACTTAATTTCCACTTTTATGGACGAAAGAAATTAGGTGAAAATCAGATCAGTTATAAGCCATCAATGGAAACACCCCAACTCTCTCCCGCCAAAGAAATCCAAAGCTGTTCACCGAAGTTCCCGTAAAGTCATGATGACCTCCTTCGACTGCAGGAATCTCCTGCTTGTTCACTTCCTCGAACGTGGGTCACAATAATGCGAAGCGCTACGAAGACTCTTTGCAGTAACTGAGACGAACCATAAAGTTAAAACGCCCTGGAATGCTTGCGGACGGAGTCATTCTTTGGATGATAATGCCCGTACCAATACTGCCAATTTGGTGAGGGATACGCTTCAGAGCTTTGACTGGGAAACACTTCAACATCCTCCGTACAGTCCAGATTTTCTCCTTGTGATTTTCATATTTCTGGCGACCTGAGGAAAGACGTATGTGGACGTCGGTTCCAGTCGAACGTGGAATCGTCAGCGACATAACTTCTACAAGACTGGAATTGATTGTCTCGTGTCCCAGTAGGATAAATGTATTAACGCGTCTGGTAATTACTTTTGAATAGAAAACATTCGATTGGTAATTTTTCGCGTGTGCCATAATATGTCATTTCCGTATTTCTAAAAAGTTCACCAAGTAATTTTCCATGGAGGGGGAGAGAAAAAAAAAGTCCATATACAAAGCTCCGTGAACATTATTATTTTCTTAAACAAGGTTATCAATTTCTGTAGCTTGTTAAAACGCATCCTTTAAGATTTCATATTTACAAAAATAGATCACATTATGAGCGTAATAACTAACTGCTATAACAACGAACTGCTAAAAGAAAAAAACGCTCCATCTACGTATACTAAACAAACATATTTTAACAAACATTAGTTTCTCCTTGAGTGGTGGTCTTTCAGAGATTACCATACTTCTTCAATATGGTTAACCAAATAGAAAATCTATTTTTTTTATTGGCAGCACCATAACTTAGTTTTTTTCTAGGAAGGCAAGCATTAAAATATTTGTTCCCCTAGAAAAAGTTGTTTTGGGCCCTCCCGCAAATTCGAAAATAGGGAACTTCTTTCATCTTTCTCTTCCTCTTTCTGGGCCCGCCGGAGCCTATAGGCCCTCCGCTCTCCACTGGGCTCGTTCCATACATGACAAATTAATTAAGGGGACAATATTCATAAATCTCAAAGTTATATGAATAAATATTATTTCTAGGGCTCCTAATAGTAGATAATTTTACTGAAATGAACCCACTACTCATTTTTTTATTTACCTTTTGTGTGCTGTTTTGTTTATGTAATGTAGTGAACCTGCATGATGCTTCATTAATACTTTTATGTTCGTATAGTATACAGAGTAAGAAAATTTTGTCTTAAAGTGGTCTCCTCCAAACGGCGGGGAGCTTCCCAGGAGGGGTAGTTGCCCCCTTGGCTATATGATTATTTAATAATCTTAGTCTATCAATGGTTTATTCTTGTTATGTACGAAATCAAAAGTTTTGACCTGATTTGTTGTCTATATTCGTTTTAATAATTTTGTCATTTTCATTCTTGTGTGAAAAAATTCAACTCATGCTTCCCCACAATAAAATTTATTGTAGGTTCTATAGTTATAATAATAATAATAATAATATTTAAAACAAACTTTATTATTTACTTAGGCCGATATTTATAGCTTACTGCAACCTCCCATTTTGGTGCAAAGGAAGGCGTGTGACAGCAAATAGAAAATTTACTCACACTCCTTTTCACAATCTCCACAACCCCATAAGTAAATGTAGCTGTCTGATTAACATCCTCCTTGGCAAATGAATATGAGACTTTAACCCCTCAATGATACTCGAGAATTATAAAACTAAATGCTACAAAAGAGTGGTATCCTTTAGGTTTGAAATCCACCAATGAGGTTGAGTATTCAAGAAAATTAACTGAAAATCTATACACATGATTTCCAGAAAATTATACAGCAATGTTTACGCAAACAGAAAGGTGATTTTGATCAATTTTTAATTTTTGTCACATGTAAAAATTATCTTTAAAAATTAGAGAAACTCTTTTAAAAAGTCATCAAATTAAACTCGATTTTACTTAGAAAAAAGTAAGTCTCAGAAATAACTTATTGTTTCAAATAAACCAACAACACTTATCGAAGAAAGGAAACCATCAACGAGTGTATCCCAAGGATCATTATTGGGGCCACTACTGTTTTTTCGTTCAAATTAGCAACCTTTCTTGTAATATTGTTGGCAAAAATATATATTTTTATGATGATATTATCAAATAATAATAATAATAATAATAATAATAATAATAATAATAATAATAATAATAATAATAATAATAATAATAAAAGCTATGAATTATAAGGAAATATCACGGAGAATATTTCAAACACACTCTCACTGAATTTTAGAGAAAGAACAGTTTTAAGTCAAGCGGTAGAGAGACCTTAAGACAAGTTTCCCTAGTATAACCCGACGATAAGTATCAGCATTATTCTCAGGGATTCTAATCTCCATATATTAGACCTCTGGGGTGACATTTTCTCTCATTAAACCATTTTTCTTGTGTATGTATCTAACCGTACAATATATGGCAGAACTTAAAAATTCAGATCTCTCACACGCATTCTTCTCTATTAGCTTCAAAGAAATCTTTTAAGTTTCTGTACTGGGGCGATTTTAAAATTTCTTCCTTGACCAGTACACTCAGGCAATTTGTATTTGCGTTGACCTCAAAACGAAGAGCCTCGCAATCTGTTAGAATTATCAGAAAGTGGTATAAGATAAATTAATTTTCATTGCAATAATGCTTATTACCAGTTTCAACAAAATTCGTTAACAGTATTGAACTAATAATGCTGTATTATTGTAAAATACTTTTTTTTTTTTTTTTTTTGTTAAAATTTCGTCGGATTTACTCACAATTCAGCTCTACTTACTCGTTCAGAACTCATTGTTTCATGTCCCTACCGTTCTGTAGCTACCTAGATAGTATTTACGTCACAGTTTGCACCAGGGCCGCACCCACGAGGGGCTCCATCGAGTTCAGAACCCCACAAACTTCCAAACTCAAATACATTTGGACACTTTTTCAATAAAACAATACTTGTTTAACAATGAAATGATTAATGTAGAATGAAAGTTTGATCTTCCACTTCATCTGTACTCTTTCTCTTATAAAAACAATCTAGTTCAATCATTTTTTTCTGAAAATATAGGTCGAAGTATTTCACAATTACTTATCGCCTTTTCAAATGCAGAATAATCAGGGGCGTCATTTAGGGGGGCAGGGAGGGGTAATTGTCCCCCCTGAGTTTTAAAATAGTAGAAAGTCAGTGAAAAACTCGAAATTTTGCTTATATGAAAGGATCTTGCCCCCTTCCCCCCAAGCAAAATCTGAAATGACGCTCCTGAGAATAATACCCGTTCAATACTACATCGACGTAGTACCTTGTAGTTTTGGACCCCTTCCAACAAACATTTTTGGGTGCACGACTTGTTTGTACTTACGGGCATAACATTCAAAACAAACATGTCTACATGTCTTAAAACATTTTCTGCGTACAATTTTACTAATTTAAGGTAAGCTTTAAGTTATTAGCTTGAAAACAGCAGCCTTAAGTAACTTTGATTTTTCTGAAGATTACCTTATTAACGAATGATTAACGTACTCTTACTTCGTAGTTCACGTTTTATTTGCGTCCAGTTTAAATTTTGGCTGCAACGACAAAAGAACGACTGATGTTTACCATCCTTATTCAATAGCCAAATGAATACGGATCTACCATTTCAACTAGGTTTATATGAAATGAAGCAAAGAATTACGCACACGTATTGTAAAAAATTCAATAGAAATAATTATGTACAGTACTTGTAAATACCATGATACATATAACTGTTGTATTCGTGATAGTGGTTTACACGCAACAACTTTACAGAATGTAATAACGCCGAAGATACAAAAGATAAGCATTAACAATCATCATGAAACAAACTATAACGCAAAGCAAATGCAAGAAATGCTTTCGTAGTTTCTTCCATTTCCACAAATATAGATGAATAAGTTAACATACCGTTATATATATATATATATATATATATATATATATATATATATATATATATATATATATATATATATATATATATATATATATATATATATATATATATATATATATTTGTATGTACATTTTTTGTCAGTAATAAAAACATATCGTGACTTTTCGTATTTAATTTTGTTCTATTGTTCACATATGAGGCACAGGTAAATAATAATGAAGTGTGGTCCACAGAGACTACGGAACGTCTAAACTTGAATCCGCACTGCATGCATTTCCCATGGGCAAGAGTTAACTCCTCTGTATTCCCGATTGGTTTCTATACATACATGGCCTAACTCTCTGACACGTTTATCATTAGTACGATAGATTTAAAAGAGAAAATCAATGATCATCAAGGGCGCCGATTTCTCTGTAAATTTGGGAGGCGAAGCATTCAGATGGAGAAAGCATATATGAGGATTTTAAGACAACTTGCATTCAAATTAGGTCGAATATTGTATATTCACAAATACAATGAAGGGGCACACATAATCTTTGGAGGGGGGTCGGACTCCCCCTTGTTTGGCGCCCTTGATGATCAACGTCATAAGTATTTTCTAGGGATGCGCACGAGACGAGTCAAGACAGGATTTTCCTGACAAAATTCGAGTCGAGACGCGGCTCTTCCAATTGTAAAATATACATTTTTCGAGTCGAGACATCACTTTTACAGCACATTTTCGAGACGAGACAGCCACAAATATTGTCTCGTGCGCATCCCTAGTATTTTCCCATAACTGGTAGAACACTTCCTGCAATTTTGAAAGCTTGTCTAGACTACCATCCTTTTTATCTTGGCGATGAAGGTATCAGCTTCAATGCAATGATATGAATTATTGTCTTCCCCTTCTTTTCCTTGCTTCATTTCTATTATGCTTTATCTTAAATGCATTAGAATAACATTTTCTTTATACAATATTCCAATTAATTGCCTTTCTTCTGTTATGATTTATCTATTCTTTTATTTTTTTTCTATCATACTTAACACTTCCTTGTTGGTTCCATTCACTTATGTTCTCCATGTTTCTCCAACCATGTATTTAAAACGATTTAAAATGTTCATCATTCTGATTCGTAGAATATAATAATACACACCAAACATTTGATTACTCTCTTCCGTAATCCTTTATTTAATATATTGCAAATAGTTTTGTTTATCTTACGTGTTTTTACGGGTATTTTATTTTACGAGTATTTTACGGGTTTCTTGTTCGGCTGTTCTTCCTTTTATGTTTGATTCATACTTCACATCTTTATTAATTCCTACCTTCAATCCCTATAATTGAAAACACTTCCTTTCATCTATTCAGTTTTGTACATATTTGGTTGCAAAAAGCAATATGGTATTCCAGAATCTAAGTTTTTTTTTTTTAAAAAAAAAGTCTAGATCTTTACGAATGCTCTTAAGTCTAGAAGAACTAAGAAAAACTAAAATAGGGGCATTATCATAAATAGAAACACAGTAGTAATCGCATGACTTGGCCTAACTTTTAATTATCCAATTTGGGTCCCCCATGGACCATAATGAATGAATCAGGGATGCTTTGGCCCCGGGATTACGTCACCTATTGAAATTTTGCTTATGCTTATTCAGGGGCCATGCACGATGGTACGAATGAGTCAGAGGTACCTTCGCCATGCTATGACGTCATTGAATTGGGAATATTGGATCAGAGGTCATGATGATTCTTTAAAATTACTAAAAATATGGTCTTGATGATTCATTACGTTATGAAATAGTACAGGTTTACGAATGCTTTCGTTCCCTTTTATGGCATAAAATTTGGAGATTGTTATGCATGGACTAACACTTGTGCAAATTAAATCTTTAGTTTTACGTCCCACGATTATGCCGGTTAGGCTAAAGACCCATACAGCAGAGGTGAACGCTCTACCACTGAGCCACCGCACCTTTACTGGTATGAATGAATTAGAGGTAGTTGGTTCGATCTAATATGTTCGTTTGACGTCACTGAACTGGGATTTTTAGCTTGGAGCTTATGATGGCTTGTTTCGTTTCCTTTTATGGGTATAAAATTACCAAAACAAGGTTTGATTTCTTTCTTGATGACCTATTACATTATGAATTAGTAGACCCCAGTAATAGTATAAATTAGTATTAATATGAAACTCGAAAACTTTGGAGTTCCTTTGTGGCTAACCGGTTAGCGTATGCGCCTTTAACGTGGGAGACCAGGGTTCGATTCCGGCAGGAGCTCATGCGGTTCGGATTGTTATCCCTTTGATGAGATGGACTAACACTGGTGCAAATGAAATCTTTAGTTTACGTCCCACGATTAGGCTAAAGGTGACGATGAGAAAGGAATGAAAGTGTGGGAGGAAACTGGAGCATAATGTTGCTTACCACAAAATTACTTTGAACCAGGGACCCCATACAGCAGAGGTGAACGCTCTACCACTGAGCCACCACCTTCCTTACTGGTGCGAATGAAGTAGAGGTATTTGGTTTGAGCTAATGTGTTTGTTTGACGTCGGGCAGACCCTATTTCACTTTTGGGACCCCCCCACATGGACCATAGCGAATGAATTAGAGATGTTTTGCCCCGGGATTGCATTACCTATTGAAAGTTTTGCTTATGTTTACTCAGGGGGCAGGGATCACTCAGGACACATAAGGTCACATTGATTTACATCAGGAGTTGGGGGAGGGAGGGAGGGGAGTATCGCACCTCGTACTCTTTGATGAGTATAAAAATATCAATTTCGGAAGTTTTTTTTTTTTTAACTTATCCTATTATCTTTCACGAGACATTTTCGTTATATAATAGAGTACAATGGTTTACTTTTTGGGAGTTATCGTTCCCTTTGGATCCTTATTACGTTATATGGAGGCGTATTTAAATATTCCCTTAAATTTGATAAGTACTTTGTGATCCATTTTGTTCCGGTTCAGGGGTGAACATGGATACCTTGGAAGCGTCCCGAGTTTGATTCTTGGAAATGTTGAATTTAACGTCCCCGCGAAAACGGTGAGAAATGATAGGACGAAACAGGAACTTACTTGACTGAGGATTGAAGCAGGGACCTCATACAGTAGAGACAAGCGCTAAGCGACCGTACACGTCTGTTGATTACTATGCAATGGTCCCGAGTTTGATTCTAGGTGTTAGTTTCAGGAAATGTTAACGTTCCCTTGAAACGATGATGAGAAATGAGAAAACATCATAAACTTACTTGCTTGCGGATTGAAGCAGAGACCTCACATCAGAAATAAGAGCTGAGTCACCGTACTCCATTGAGAAGTTCAGTTTGTTGATTACTATGTAATGGTCCCGAGTTCGATTTTTTTTTTGTTAGTTTCAGTGCGAACAGTTTCACGTATGAAAAGAAGACGAGCGGATTATGTTACATTACACATTTCATTGCGAACAGTTTATACTAGGTTTATGTTTCATATAGAAAGATAGAAGATCTGTGTTGTCATCTTTTTATTTCGTGTACGACTTTGACCTTGAAGAAAACCTTGTTGACTCAGTGCAAAGCATTGACGTATACACATAATCTTATTGTTTAGTTGGCTGTATTTAGAGATGAATCAGACATTTAAGGTTGTTGGTTCGAATCTAGTTGTGTTCGCTGTAACTCAGGGTCTGAGCGATACTTACCGAAAATTTTCCAGTGTTGCCAACACTATCAGAATGAATCGATTCATTTAGTCGGAGCAGTTTCGTGACGAAAACTGATTTTTGTTTTGCACACAAAAATTTTTCTGAAACAGAATTTTGTTTGTACATAAAAATTTTTTCTGAAACAGAATTTTGTTTGTACATAAAAATTTTTTTTCTGAAACAGTTTTTGTTTTTGTACACACAAAAAAATTTCTGAAACAGAATTTTGTTTTCGTACACACAAAATTTTTTCTGAAAACATTTTTTTTCGTACACAAAAATTTTCTGAATCAGTTTTTTTTTTCGTACACAAAAAATTTTCTGAAACAAAAATTTAGTTTGATTTTTTTTCCCGCAAAACATTGATTTATTTTATCGGTAAACTGATTCAGAAAAAATAAATTGAAATCGCAGTACAGGAAATAAAACACAGAATCATGTTTTTGTACATTTATTTTTAGCATGTGAAGTAGAATACAGAATTTCTTTTTCTTCAAAGGAAGACGTGTCCGTGATGGGTACAAATTCTGTAAAGAGAAAATAAAACATATGAATATACATGGTAATATTTATTTTGTTTCCTGTGAAAGAAGAAAAAACAGATTATTAACATCGAACTAACTGATCAAGAGAGAGAGTGAGGTGAGAAAAGAAACGCAAATGTGACGTACCTGAATTTTTTTTTTCTCCACGGGTTTCTGCAAGGTGATGTCATCTGAGTTTTGTTTCCGCTGTGGCCTCGTTGAAGCATGTCCCGTGTTGCGTTGATTCTTTGCCCCGTCTTTGGGAGGTGATGTTGGTGGGATTAGGGGAAAATATGGCTGTTATTCTGTTCTGGCTTTTTTATACCCATAGGGCAATGTCTCGTATGTGTCTGGTATTAATCGGCGTTTTTTATAGTTGAAACTGTACTTCTTTTCTTCAGGTTTTGTGACAAGATGATGATCGTGGGTTCTGTAAATTTTGTGCGGCGTGCTAATGGAGATTTTTTCACTGGATTGATTTATGATCATTTGCTCCAGACTGTTAAAATTTAGCTTTTGACTTGCAGTATAATTGAGTGTGAATCCACGAATTTTGCATACATAACTGGTTGATTTCGTGTCGGGGTTGTAGATTTCCAAGGCGTACTGTTTTGGGCCACCAGACACGAATTTTTTAATGTATGCTTTTGGTCCAATTGATTCCAGTTCATTTGACATTGAACCAAGAAATACTTCTGGTTCTATTGTGGGCTGTGATGGTCGCTGCGTGAACATTACGGAATCTGTATCGAAATATAGTACTCTTTCTTGCAGCAGTTCTAAATATTTGTAGAGTTCCAGACGAGCTTGACACGTTGTAAATGCTCCAAGGACAACATTAGCATTGTGATTTTGTACTGGAACATCATCTTCATACTGCCAATAAAGGTATAACATCGAATCGTTAACAGGTAAAATTTGGTTGACTTTTATATCTGGAGCAGTTAATTTCTGATACAGTTCTTTGGGGTCGTTAATGATGGTCGTTTGGCTGAAATTGTCTCTTATAGCGAGTCGTCCCCAGAAGGCATTCAAACAGAGTTTTGCAAGACTACGACGTGCTGAATTTGTCATTATATTTGCTGCATCTAAAGTTATGCCTTCCCGTTGTTGTACCACTTGAATATACTGCTGCTTTTCTTCTTCGGTGACGCAATTGGCAGGCCATCCAGAAGCTTCCAGCTTAGATTTCAAAAATGTGTTAATGTATTCGCTGAATAATCCGCCAGTCTTGGTTTCTGGATCATATACGGTGATGTCGTAATCCCAAATTTCGTAAATTTCAATGACTTGATACCCAAGTTCAATGGCTTTTTGAATTTCATAGGACACCCATGTTCCTGTTAGGCTTCGTTCACTGTCCGAATGTGTACATTCAGAATCTTGATTTAATGCTGTGGCACAGGCAGCACAAAGTGGAAACAACAACTTCTTATTTGAACGAAATGGCAGCACTGGATGAAACACATTTCTGCTAGGCAAGATCTTCAACTTGACCAATCCGTTGACAGTTTGAATGTCGGGCATTTCTGGATCTCCCTGTAGATATATTCGTGGATGCCCTATTGGATACCGTCCACATTTATTCACATAAGGATACAGGGAAACGATATCCAAGAATTTTATTTCTTCGCCTTCATTTTCATTTGCGACGTGGTACAATTTAATGGCATTAACACGGCCACCATAGAAGCTGTCTCTTGGATTTAATGGTGTCTTATTAGTATAAGGATGTGTGCTTAAAGAAGAGGCCAATGCTGGATTGGATTTTAACACTTGACGAAATTCACATTCCCACATTTCATGTATTTTATATCCCATGGATCGTAATAATTTCATTTTACGCTGTGTTCTCTCGTAGCGATAGTTCATCGTTTCTTCGGAGTTCTCATAAATGGGCTGATCACGGCCTGTAGGGACACATAGAGGACAGCCGTGAATTCTGCAACCTTCAAATTCATACACGTGTTCCTCTTTAGTGTCAGGATCTTTGTAGTAGCCGTCCAGATGAAAACCAGCAACATAAACTTCTTTACCTTTGGCCGCATGCAAAATTGAATGACCCTCTTTTTCCTCCATGTAGGCAAGCCACTGCAAAGCAATCCGTGACTGATTGTTTCTGTGACGGTATCCTCGTGCAGGGAGAATGCTAATAGTATTAGGTTTTAAGAAATTTCGTCGAAATACTAAATTGCACGCACTCGCCAAAGTGATAGCCTCCAGGAAAGGATTGACGTGAGTTTCTTGTTCAAAAGTGGTCATGAAAGATATACAAGCCAATCGAAGTACGTTGACGTCCTGGATACAATAGTTCACCAATTCTTTTTGGAAAATAAACGTATCGTTCTGGTGTTCGTTATACCATGTCATGAATTTCTCTCGTTTATCCATTTTCATTTCATCTGCACCATAATAATGGATGTCCGGTAATTTTCCCACATACGCTTGATTTGCAGCAGTATTAAAAAAGTGTGGAAAATATCCTTTGGTCGCTGGTAAATGAAATGCCTTGGATAATTTACTTAAAGCCATTGGCATGAAATTTAAGGAGTCAATAAACGATAAGTGATTCACTTTCATGCTTAAAATTTTTGCTCCGTTCAAGATCAAAGTAGGTTTCAATTCATGTTCTTCCACTAAAGATTTAAGAATAAAATGACCATCATATCCCTTACAGTTATGTGCCAAAGATACAATAAGTTTGATGTGGGTCGTGGTTGACGTAAATACGCAAGAAAGGCATTGATCGGATCATCTTGAAAAATATGTTCCCGCTGTCCACAAACTTCACACGGATGATGTATATCTTCATCTTGAACACAGTTGTAACATACTTGTTGGGCCACCAGTAAATTGGGCTTATGAATGAACGTGTCTTCATCGAAGAAAGTATCCTGTGTGGCTTCGATATCATAGAAGACAATCATAGCCTTCTTGGCATGTAACACTGATGGAACTCCAGGTTTTAATTGAGTCGTATCAGGCTTCATGTAGCATTGGTGGGTAGACGTAACGTGTTTATGGCACACATTACAAAAATAATCTGTACAATCATGTTTTCTTTCCCCTGTATGGACAAACGAATAAATGCGTAGACATTTGGCACACTGTTTCACCATCTTGCATATTGGTTGGCCTTTATGATATGGTAGAGTCAGATGATTTGTATAGCATGTTTCACCATAAAATTCACGATTGCATTCTAGGCACTGCTTCTCCGTATTGGTCTTACTGCATGGCGGTTTCTGCAAACATTTCTCGCACATGGCCGAACAGTTCTTGACGTGTGCATTACGATGATCATATTTTTTGTGGCATGCAGCACAGTAATAGTTGGTAGAAAAAACAGACGTTAATGACGTGATGATGTCATAATGAGAATTGATGCACATTAAATTGATTGAAATCTTGTCTTCGCCACCTTGCCCTTCATACAGAATATCTTCTCCGGAGAAGCTGGTGTATACGGTAAGTTTATAATTTGTCAAGTAACGTTGCAATTGTCGCAATTCTTCCACGGATCCTCCATGATCTAAATTCACTGATGATCTGGACAAAAGTTCATGTACGGCTGGGAGAACAACACACTTGCTCTGGTTGTGATATTGTCTGTACAGTTTCTTGTTCGTATCCTTATATTTCTTTAAGCCAATAGCAATCACAATTGCATAAGCCAAACATTTCTTGTCGGTGTTTTTTACTCGTAGGATGCCTTTCTTGCACTTTAATAATTCGTCGTTTGATAAAAGACCTCGACGCACCAATCCAAATCCACGGGGCACATCCACATGATGAAAATGTACAATGAACGGTTCGTTCATGAGAAAACTATCGTTACTTTGAAGGATGCGATCAAAGGATGCCCATAAAGTCTCCAGTGTCAAATTACTTGCACGCCGAAAAGATAAATAAAACGGTTTGTTCTTCTCATCATGAGATAAAATCGATAATCCAACCATCGATAATTCGTCGACATTTTCCAATAAGTAATCCAGCATCTGTTGAAAGGAGGCCTGAACCCATTCAACAATATCGGTGCCACTGGTCGGAGCATTAATTTGAATTTCCAGCATTCGTCCTTCAAGATTAAAACGCCGATAATGTCTATTGATTTCTCGCAAGACAGTAAAGCCAGAAGTAGCCATATTCAAATAGGGAAAAAGGTAAGGTAAGCAGAAAAGGAATAGGCAAAGAAAACAAATATCTAAAACGAGAAGAGAAAAAAAAGCACGAATTAAAATTGAATTCAGAGATCACTACGTTATCAAAATGACTACACGATCAATCCTAAAAGAATTATCATATCTCAAACAGTTTTACTGTTAAAAATTTTTATTGTCGTCATACTGGAAATCAAACCCGGGACCAACATGTAAATGACCTAAGTTTCTGTAGTGATAATAAGAATGAATGAAATTGTTTTTTCTAACTGTGTTGAGAGAATCATTGTAGTAAGCATTTTTCCTCTGACACTGAACTTTAAAACGTATGACGAACATGAAACGAAAACAAAAATCTCATGCGCTTGCTTTTTTCAAGCGGTTAGACAAGGAATACTCGAATTCGATTCTCGGCGGGAGATCAGACCCCACATTAAACTGCAAGTCCACGTCTCACGTTGTAGGGAACAAATTCGTGCGTAGTTTCTTTGTTTACGTTAATGGTAACTTTCAGAAACTGAGCTAAGTGGTTAGCGTTACGCACCTCTGGCCCGGGTTCAACACCCAGTATGCGCTCAGATTCAACACTAAGCTGTATTCCTAGCCCCCCCACTACTGAAAGGACGCTAAACCAAAATCAACAAATTTCTCGTGCTTACTTCTAATGTGTGGGATGTGGCCCGAGTTCAACACCCAGTATGCGCTTAAATTCAATATTAAGCTGTATTCCTAGCCTCACTACTGAAGGTACGCTAAACCAAAATCAATAAATTTCTCGTGCTTACTTCTAATGTGTGGGATTCCTAATTCGATCCCCGGTCAAGTAAGTGAGGGTTATTCTTCCATTTGCTAAAATATTTCATGTTAAATAAAAACAGTGATAACAATGTTATCCTCATGCAAAAACACTCCATTGATATTAAGAAAACGCGGTTGATACTTACCTCAAATTCAAGGAACGGAGTAAAGTCACGCTGTCACTAGAGGTACACCTACGTTCATTCAAGATCTTCGTGGAAGTAGGATTTGAAAATGAAATTAAGAATTTTATTTAGATCTGAAACGTGTTCAACTATAAAGTGACAACACTATCAGCCAATCAGAAACGAGGAAATGAATCAATGACATCACGGAGAACCAATGAAAACACAGCTTTCATCATGTATCATGAGCCGAAACGTGATGTAAGAAACAATCTGATTGGTTGTGACATTATTCACGTTTTTCTCCTTACACATCAATCGTTACGACATCTAGTATCGCAATTTTGATAATGACATCATACCGTTGACTCGTTAGTTTAATACGACATTCAAATTACCACATCTAAAATGTGATTCATTTTCCTTAAACTTGATTGAAAAAATGTAACACTCATCGATATGTTACGAAACTGTCTTTGACATAAATGTAAAGTTGAGCTTTAAAAGTCCGTCAGCTGAGAAAAATGCTGATGTAGTAAAAGCACATGCTGCAATTTCACAATAACAAACTTCTATGCTTAACAACGAGCAGAAATGTGTAATGTAACATAATCTGATCATGTTCTTTTTCATACGCAAAACTGCTCGCACTGAAGTTGGCATGATGGCTCAGCGTTTTTTTTTCTGATGTGTGAGGTCTCTGCTTCAATCCGCAAGCAAGTAAGTTTATGATGTTTTCTCATTTCATCATTTCTCATCATCGGTGGGGACATTAAATTCAACATTTCCAAGAATCGAACTCGGGACGATTCCAAGGTATCCATGTTCACCCCTGAACCGGAACAAAATGGATCACAAAGTACTTATCAAATTTAAGGGAATATTTAAATACGCCTCCATATAACGTAATAAGGATCCAAAGGGAACGATAACTCCCAAAAAGTAAACCATTGTACTCTATTATATAACGAAAATGTCTCGTGAAAGATAATAGGATAAGTTAAAAAAAAAACTTCCGAAATTGATATTTTTATACTCATCAAAGAGTACGAGGTGCGATACTCCCCTCCCTCCCTCCCCCAACTCCTGATGTAAATCAATGTGATCTTATGTGTCCTGAGTGATCCCTGCCCCCTGAGTAAACATAAGCAAAACTTTCAATAGGTAATGCAATCCCGGGGCAAAACATCTCTAATTCATTCGCTATGGTCCATGTGGGGGGGTCCCAAAAGTGAAATAGGGTCTGCCCGACGTCAAACAAACACATTAGCTCAAACCAAATACCTCTACTTCATTCGCACCAGTAAGGAAGGTGGTGGCTCAGTGGTAGAGCGTTCACCTCTGCTGTATGGGGTCCCTGGTTCAAAGTAATTTTGTGGTAAGCAACATTATGCTCCAGTTTTCCTCCCACACTTTCATTCCTTTCTCATCGTCACCTTTAGCCTAATCGTGGGACGTAAACTAAAGATTTCATTTGCACCAGTGTTAGTCCATCTCATCAAAGGGATAACAATCCGAACCGCATGAGCTCCTGCCGGAACCCTGGTCTCCCACGTTAAAGGCGCATACGCTAACCGGTTAGCCACAAAGGAACTCCAAAGTTTTCGAGTTTCATATTAATACTAATTTATACTATTACTGGGGCCTACTAATTCATAATGTAATAGGTCATCAAGAAAGAAATCAAACCTTGTTTTGGTAATTTTATACCCATAAAAGGAAACGAAACAAGCCATCATAAGCTCCAAGCTAAAAATCCCAGTTCAGTGACGTCAAACGAACATATTAGATCGAACCAACTACCTCTAATTCATTCATACCAGTAAAGGTGCGGTGGCTCAGTGGTAGAGCGTTCACCTCTGCTGTATGGGTCTTTAGCCTAACCGGCATAATCGTGGGACGTAAAACTAAAGATTTCATTTGCACAAGTGTTAGTCCATGCATAACAATCTCCAAATTTTATGCCATAAAAGGAAACGAAAGCATTCGTAAACCTGTACTATTTCATAACGTAATGAATCATCAAGACCATATTTTTAGTAATTTTAAAGAATCATCATGACCTCTGATCCAATATTCCCAATTCAATGACGTCATAGCATGGCCAAGGTACCTCTGACTCATTCGTACCATCGTGCATGGCCCCTGAATAAGCATAAGCAAAATTTCAATAGGTGACGTAATCCCGGGGCCAAAGCATCCCTGATTCATTCATTATGGTCCATGGGGGACCCAAATTGGATAATTAAAAGTTAGGCCAAGTCATGCGATTACTACTAACACATTTCTATGATTAACCACCTCGACTTTCACACGTCCTTTGTTCCGTGAGTTTTCTCTGAGCCAAGAGCAAGAAGTAATGGATGAAAAGCCCACCGAAACCAACAGGATGAAAACTAGAATACTTGTTCTGCTATTTTCTGTTAACATGTGACTCATCCCATCCATAGTGGAAGACCCGAGTTCGATTCCCAGCGGGAGCTCCTGTGCTTCGGATTTCACGCTAGCCTCAATGCTGAACCAGACGTTAAACTCACAATCGACTCGATTTATCCCAACCATATACTGCATAGAAGATCTGTCTTTGTTTCCGAAACGATTGTAGATCTCAAGAAATAATGAAAGTAAAACCATATTAACTTGAAAGTCAATATCACAATATTTATGCCACAGTAATGTTACTTTACATTAGAATATAACAGAATAGAAAGTAAACTTTGAAGCACTGATATCTGTTAATATATCTTGAAGCGAAGATGGCGAGTTTCCGTAGACATCAAAACTGGTGCTATGCATTAGTGTTGGAAGTCTTACACAACAGTTATGTCTGTCCGTCCCTCCGTCGACTGGTACCAGAGCAAAGATTGTAAGATGTATCAAGAAGTGTTTTTTTAATCGATTCAGCGTGCCCAAGAATAGTTTCACTTTTTTCCATTAATCTTCCATTGAAACCGGAAGTGGCAAAATATACCGTTTCCGGTTTATAAGTTGATCGTCATACAACAAAAGCACTAATAGAGAGAGAAGCTGTTTTCAACCACTTCAGGAAAGTAGGAGGTTTCTAATTTGACCTCTATGTATGTATTTATGTTTGTATACTTGTATGTATGTTCGCGATTATCTCTAGAATCATTTGTCATATTTCGATGCGGTTTTCACTAATCGAATAGACTATTCCCGAAGAAGGTTTATATATATATATATATATATATATATATATATATATATACATATATATATATATATATATATACTATGTGATCAAAAGTATCCGGACACCTGGCTGAAAATGACTTACGAGTTCGTGGCGCCCTCCATCGGTACTGCTGGAATTCAATATGGTGTTGTCCCACCCTTATCCTTGATGACAGCTTTCACTCTCGCAGGCATGCTTACAATCAAGTGCTGGAAGGTCTCAGCCAAATCTTCAGGGAGTGCTGCACTGAGGAGAGGTATCGATGTAGGTCGGTGAGGCCTGGCACGAATTCGGCGTTCCAAAACATCCCAAAGGTGTTCTATAGGATTCAAATCAGGACTCTGTGCAGGCCAGTCTACTACAGGGACGTTATGGTCATGTAACCACTCCGCCACAGGCCGTGCAGTATGAACAGGTGCTCAATCGTGTTGAAAGATGCAATCGCCATCCCCGAATCGATCTTCAACAGTGGGAAGCATGTGACTGTTAAAATTATTTTTAAAACACCACTAGTCATTAGTACTACCCATTTTCTTTCTATAGTAACAACCATTCGTTGCACTAGGAAACCTTAACTTCTATATTATTTGTATTTCGAACTTCCATTCCAATTAGCACCAATCGAGGAGGTCCGGATATCATGCGTGGAAGTAGATTTACAACATTTAAGAATCATAACAATAATAATACAGATTCCAAATATCAGCTCCAAAATTTTAATGTTTATTTCTATTACCAGGATACAAGGGCAATATTACAGCTGTCTGCTTTCTAACGATCCGGATTGTAGGATACATCCGTTATCTCATAACCATTTTACTTCCTACACCAAGTACCTTGATTATTTATTACAAAGCATTCGACGTATATCTTCATTTATTTATAATATTTCTCATTCATTTCTTTAAAACAGCAACGTATTGGTACATGACATCCATCTCGTAGTTTGAACATAAGCTGTAATATTAGCCTTCTATATTCAAGAAAATCCATATTATTTAATACAATCGTTATTTCATACAAAATATAACTTAATAATTTAGCATTGGGAATCATCTGGGATACGAAAGTAGGCGGGACTAAGCTCTTAGCAATTCATATTATCATATATCTCAATTATATTCGACAAATACATCTTACCATATATATATTAATTTGCCGCACAAAAGAATATAATTGTCAATATTTTATGGCAGTTCGATTAAATAGCTCTTAAAATTATTTTAAACGTCAAATTAATTCCGTTTTACATTATTAACTTTTACTCTTTATTTTGTATATCCATCAAATCCATCAATCATTAGAAAAGGATAAAATGCATGTATACAAAATTTAAAGTACTTTCCGCTCAGCGATTTATTTAGTATTCCACGAAACTATAATTTATCGACTCATTTTAATAAAATTTGAGTTAAAAATTGATAATAACATGTTAAATTTAGTAACAATAGTAATAATAAGCATAAAATTAAATGAACAAGTATTTAAAATAAAATAAAACAATCAATAATCGCAATTTAAACCAAAACAAGTGAGACTTGAAACGATCGGTTTTCAGATCGTTACAATTCCCCGGCTTCACCGGAAATTTTTTTATGATCTTTATAGACCAACATAAAATTTTTCATCTTCTATTATTCATAGTTATCTTACATTTATTTTATTTTTCCCAACACTGAATAAACTAATAGAAATTACAACTAAAAAAATTTAAAAAAACAGTAACATTAATAACATTGAACTCGCTATTTACAAGCTCTTATTTAAACCTTTAATTGAAAAGTTCATATTTACTTTTCTTTAAATTCTCACATTTAATAGTTCCAAAGATTCTTCACAATCAGGTGGACAACGACTTAGAACATCTGCAATTTTATTGTGTTGCCCAGCAATGTGTTGAAAGTGTAAATCAAATCTTTGAAGTTTGAGTATTAATTTCGTAGTCCTAGCGTCCAGATGTTTTAATGTGAGAGCATGAGTGGCTGCTTTGTTGTCACAATGAACAATTACACTTCTCCCAAGGATAAAATTAGCAAAACGTTCGCACACCAATAAAATCGCAGCTAATTCTAGTTGAAACACAGAATACGATAATTCATGAAGTCTTAATCGTCTACTGGCGTAACCGATAACTGATGGATCTTCGTCAGTCCCATGGAACTGTGCTAGATACCCCGCTAGATTTTCCGCGCACGCATCACTGAAGATATGGAATCTTAATGTAAAGTCTGGCTGTCCAAGCGCAGGAGGTGTACTAGCTAATATACGTAACTTCTCGAAAGCAGTTAGAGCTGTTTCGTTCCATACAAATGGTTTATCCTTTTTCAAGAGCTCATACAATGGACTTGATAGATTAGCATAATTATTTATGTATCGTTGACGCCATCCTACTAGCCCTAGGAAAGATCTAAGCAATTTTCTGGTCTTTGGTATCGGAAAACAACGTATGGGCTCATTCAATTTACGATCTACCTTTATTTCTATTCCATTTACTATGTGCCCTAAAAATTTTACCTCAGGTAAGATGAAACTGCATTTTTTGAAATTTAAGGCAAAGTTGCCGGCTTGGAATATCTTGAAAGCGGCTTCCAGATGAACAAAATGTTCTTCTAGCGAAGGAGAAAAACATAAAACGTCCTCGAGATACACAATAATAAAAGATTTGGTATCCATCCCAAAGAATTCATTCATTGTCTCTTGGAATACGGCGGGTGCTGATCTTAAACCCATAGGAAGTACACACATACAATATTGCCTTCCTAAATACACAAAACTTGTACATAACCTCGACGAAGGATGCAAACGTACTCCGTAATAACCGGACGTACAATCGAAAGAAGAAAATGCACGTGCACCTGTTAATCGAGATAACAGATCTGCTATAGGCTCTACTTGGACTTTAGGCGAAATGACCTTGGCATTTAACCCTCTTAGATCTAATACTGGTCGTACTCCTCCTGAAGGCTTCCGGACACAATGGATGGGATTACGGTAAGGTGAAGACTTTTCTTCTACAATACCATACTCAACCCATTTCATTAACTCTCTTTCAAACTCATCCCGCAAAGATTGAGGGATGCCATATAATTTTCCCACAACTGGTTCATGATCTGTAAGTTCTATCTTATAAGCTTCGTGCGGATGGGTGCAGCATAATCTGTAAATAGTGGTCGATATTTCAGAAGGATATCACATAATTTACTCTTGATATCTTCTGGCAAATCAGCGCGCTGTTGCACAAATTCTTTGATCTCATCCTAAGATATACTAGGTTCCGGTACACGGATAACTTCTTTAACTTCGTGTAGGGACTCATCAGCGGGACTGTAATTTGTGTCACGAATAAAAGAAAGATGTACAGATGTAGGTTCTATAAGACAAACAGTAATCATATCTCCATTCTCATCAGTTAAATGTAAAACCTGTTTTCCAACATCAATTATCCCATTGAATTTTCGCATGAAAGGGCTTCCTAGTAATAGATCTGGATGCATATTTTTCACTACAAATACTGGTACTTCAAAGACATGTTCTTGAATTTAAAAAGTTAAGAGGTGCATTCCTTTGACATTAAAATTTTCATTACCAGCAAATGCTCCCAAATTTATAGCTTCTACATGTAGTTTAGCATTGGGAAACTTCCGTTGAATCTTATACCATGTTCGTTCGCTTAGTAGATTTAATTCCGCGCCAGAATCTATAATAGCAGTTAAATCAAATTCACTTAAAGTACATGGTATTTTAGGGGAAGGATAATAATATTCCTCCTTGCCAATAATTCCTCGTTGCCATCGACTTCCTCATCAATAACAAACGAAATGCTATATTTAATTTTAGTATATTCATCCGCAACAACTTTTGATTTTCCGTTCTCACTTGCAGAAGATATAATTACTGTTGCGCATTCTTTTTTCTCCGAGAGATTATATTTATTTAAGAGTTGATGTTTTCTCTTAATTGAACAATTGAATTTCTTTAAATTTTTAAAATTCTGAGTTCCCAATTGCTCTCCCTGCAAAGTTTTAATAACAGCACAATTGCGTAGTATTTTGTGCACCAAGTACGGGCCTACATAACTGTCGAAGTATTTATGAACTTTATTTTTAACCGAAGAAGAGAGGGAATGTGTTCTAACCATTACCAAATCTCCTTCTTGTAAAGTAGGCGAATTATTATCACAAACTTTAGTACTCGTTTCTAAAGTCTTCTTTATTGTAATTTGTCTATCTTCTAGTTGTAAATCAATTAATTCTGGAGGCCATTAATAAGAGCTTTTAAAGACATCAGTGGCAGCAAAAGATAAAAAGACTTCAGCTGGACAATGGTTTGTAGCTTCACAAATTGAATGATTCAAGAGATCTTGCGCTTCCTTCAGGGATTGACTCCATTTAGAGTGATCTTCGGAGCACTTTAT
Source organism: Thermobia domestica (assembly GCF_964235325.1). NCBI lineage: Eukaryota > Metazoa > Arthropoda > Insecta > Zygentoma > Lepismatidae > Thermobia > Thermobia domestica. The sequence continues at coordinate 174,692,446 of NC_137468.1, read as the reverse complement.
TCGCATTATTCTATTTAATTCCCTGTGTCTTCTTTCCACAAGTCAATTTGCCTGAGGAGAATAGGGTGACGTCAAGTGATGTTCGATGTTATGACGTGTACAAAATTCTTTCCATTTTTCGAGGTAAATTGTGATCCATTATCGCTTACAATATGGGTTGGGTAAGGAAATACATAGAAATAATATTGCTGTAGAACTCGAATAATCTCCTGAGCGTGTGCAGTAATCAGAGGATAAAAACATATAAATCGAGAGTACACATCTAATACAGATAAAACATAATAGAATCCACGACTATTAGGTAACTTTCCCACAATATCTACACAAAGTTTCTCGTGAGGACACTTCGATTCAATATGGCACTTAACAGTGGGAATCGGTCGATTTCTTGCTTTTGTACGAGCACATGTTAAACAGTTATTGATATAGTTAGCTATATCTCAATTTTGGTTCTTCCAATAAAATAGTGCGCGGGCAAAACCAAAACACTTCTTAAGTTCAAAATGACCCTTTTCATTTATTTTCTTTGCTAATACATCCACCAACTTTCCAGGAATCACAAGCAACCATTTATTTTTAAGTTTATCTTTAACAAACAGTATGCCGTCCTTAGTTGCAACGAAACTTCCGTTCTGTTCTAATATTGAAAATAATTTCTGACAGTAATTATCAGTCTTTTGTTCTTCTCGGATTCCGTCACTAGATATCAGATCTGGGTCTTCGAATAATACAAAATCGGTTCTTATTATTCCAGTGTCGGAAGGGTTTATGCTTTTGCCCTCGCAACCGTTTACCCTTCCTATGAACGATTGCGCCACACGTTTTCCGAAGTAAGTGGATTGTCACCCGAGCCTTCAGGTCGGCTAGCCCCTAATCTTATATCTTCAATTGGTGAATGACTTTCGTTAGTTTGACAACTTTGGTCTTGTGAAAACTGAACTCTTCTACTTTGGTTACTGTTCGACGGTGTTCGTGCATAATTTCCCCAGTTTCTTCTTTTGTACTGGAAACGGTAATTATTACTACGAGTACTATTGTCTGTAGTATGTTGTGTTACTTGAGCAAGATTAACATCGATTGGTTTTGACGAACGACCATTATCCGGATTATTACGGGAGCGATAACTGACTATATTACGTTTAGCGCCTTCTCCAGCTTCGATGTTCGTGAGCCTAATTAATACATCCTGGACAGATTTTGCGGGAACCACTCTTAACAATCGAGAATCTTCTTCCGGAAGGCAGGTTAGAATAGTATCAATGAGCTCTCTTTCCCTATAATCTTCCGCAATACTATGATATTTCTCAACCAAATGCCATGCAAACTCTAGCGTGGATGGAAACTTAGTCTTATCGTAGCGCATGGTTAAGAGTTGTTGTTTCTGAGCCCATTCTAAATCTGGTGATAAATATTCTTCTCGAAAAAATCGTATAAAATCTTCATAGCTTTTAATTTCAGATGCGACCGTTCTAAACCAACCTTTAGCCGCACTTGTTAGAAACTGCGGGAGCAGGAATAGTTTTTCTTCGCCAGTTAAGTGAAACATAGTACCACATCTTTCAAAATCTTCAAGGAACTGTCTCGCAGCACCAGCTGTTCGTTGTCCTCCGAAACGGGGGAATTCTCGAAGGTCTTTAGCTTTTAGCGGTAACCCGTACCACACATCACTCTCATTCAATCCGAAAGGATTTCTTACTAAAATTTTTTCAGGCGTTTGACCCGTTATAGGATAATGAAATACAGTTTCTAAAGAATTTAGCCTACTCGATCTCATATTTGCTCCGTTAGGAATACTATAAGGCACGCCTGAATTAACCGTATGACAATGGTTTACTATAGGAGAAACAGAACTTTGGCTATAATGTACGATGGAAGAAACAGGACTATTTACCGTAGTAACGGTAGTGGTAACAGCAGTAGACATAGACGTCACACTCGGAATCTCGGTTGTTCTGGATATATTACCTGGAAAGAGAGTAGGAATACATGCATTGGCAACACTGATATCATCACAATTACCTGACATTATCTGTTTGCCTGAAAAGGATTCAAATTTTTCTTTGAGCCACTGGTACTTACAATCTTCCTCTTGCAACTTCTTACCGTATTGTATTTCTAGATTACTAAGTTTTCCCTGAGTTATCTCCATATCATCTGTCACCTTCTTCAACTTATCTTTTTGTCCACTCACTTCATCACTCAATTGATTCAATCGGATATCGACAGTGTGTATCTCAGTTTTCAAATCCTCCTTCAACTCTTGTTTGGAGTTGGTAAGTTCTTGATGCCACTTCTGTTCAGACTCAATCATCCTTTTATTCACCCGCTCTTCCAACTTCTGACAATGAAGTTCAAAATTCTTATTCTGATCCTCGGATTTCTTTTCCAAATTTTTATTCATACGTGTCATCTGATCCTCAAAATTTTTATTCATACGCGTCATCTCCTTCCACAGTTTTGTCAAAATTGTTTCAGATCCTATATTATTACTCTCAGCAACTTCTTCTTCTTCAGAAGCCTCATCATCCTCTACTATTGACTGATTATCTTTACTGGTACATCGACTACAACACAAAGTGTTTAATATTTCCTATAATTTAGTTGAATCCACTTTTTCACAGGTCACGTGAAAATAATTACAGCAAGTATTACACACTATACTGTCATCAGTATCCTGTCCAGTTACTTCAATACCTTCACAACACAGATACATTAAATTGTCTCTGCTTTTAGCAGTTTTATCACCTTTATTCTTCCTTACCATATTATTCAATAATGTTCCGCCTACTTCCGAAGTCCCAAAATCTTCTCAAAAAATTTATTTTCTCTGGTATCTACTATCCTCAACGCTGATATCTTTTCAGATCTTTGTCGTTATCTTCAGACTCTGGATCTGCTACGAGTAACGACATCTGTCTTCAAAATCCGGTAACACGGTCGCCATTTTCTGTGACTTAAAATTATTTTTAAAACACCACTAGTCATTAGTACTACCCATTTTCTTTCTATAGTAACAACCATTCGTTGCACTAGGAAACCTTAACTTCTATATTATTTGTATTTCGAACTCCCATTCCAATTAGCACCAATCGAGCAGGTCCGGATATCATGCGTGGAAGTAGATTTACAACATTTAAGAATCATAACAATAATAATACAGATTCCAAATATCAGCTCCAAAATTTTAATGTTTATTTCTATTACCAGGATACAAGGGCAATATTACAGCTGTCTGCTTTCTAACGATCCGGATTGTAGGATACATCCGTTATCTCATAACCATTTTACTTCCTACACCAAGTACCTTGATTATTTATTACAAAGCATTCGACGTATATCTTCATTTATTTATAATATTTCTCATTCATTTCTTTAAAACAGCGACGTATTGGTACATGACATCCATCTCGTAGTTTGAACATAAGCTGTAATATTAGCCTTCTATATTCAAGAAAATCCATATTATTTAATACAATCGTTATTTCATACAAAATATAACTTAATAATTTAGCATTGGGAATCATCTGGGATACGAAAGTAGGCGGGACTAAGCTCTTAGCAATTCATATTATCATATATCTCAATTATATTCGACAAATACATCTTACCATATATATATTAATTTGCCGCACAAAAGAATATAATTGTCAATATTTTATGGCAGTTCGATTAAATAGCTCTTAAAATTATTTTAAACGTCAAATTAATTCCGTTTTACATTATTAACTTTTACTCTTTATTTTGTATATCCATCAAATCCATCAATCATTAGAAAAGGATAAAATGCATGTATACAAAATTTAAAGTACTTTCCGCCCAGCGATTCATTTAGTATTCCACGAAACTATAATTTATCGACTCATTTTAATAAAATTTGAGTTAAAAATTGATAATAACATGTTAAATTTAGTAACAATAGCAATAATAAGCATAAAATTAAATGAACAAGTATTTAGAATAAAATAAAACAATCAATAATCGCAATTTAAACCAAAACAAATAAGACTTGAAACGATCGGTTTTCAGATCGTTACAAGCAAGAAAGTGCTTAAAACATCAATGTAGGCCTGCGCTGTGAGAGTGATACGCAAAACAACAACGGCTGGAAGCCCCCTCCAAGAAAAACACGACCACACCTTAACATCACCACCTCCGAATTTTACTGTTGGCACTACACATGCTGACAGATGACGTTTACCGGGCATTCGCCATACCCACACCCTGCCATCGGATTGCCACATTATGTACCGTGATTCGTTACTCCATACAACGTTTTCCCACTGTTCAATCGTCCAATGTTTACGCTCCTTACACCAAGCGAGGCGTCGTTTGGCATTCACCTGCGTGATGTGTGGCTTATGAGCATCCGCTCGATTATGAAATCCAAGTTTTCTCACCTCATCACGTTTTGTCATAGTACGTGGAGTGGATCCTGATGCAGTTTGGAATTCCTGTGTGATGGTCTGGATAGATGTCTGCCTATTACACTATACGACCCTCTTCAACTGTCGGCGGTCTCTGTCAGTCAACAGACGAGGTCGGCCTGTACGCTTTTGTGCTGTACGAGTCCCTTCACGTTTCCACTTCACAGTCATATCAGACACAGTGGACCTAGGGATGTTTAGGAGTGTGGGAATCTCGCGTATAGGCTTCTAACACAAGTGACACCCAATTATCTGACCACGTTCGAAGTCCTTAAGTTCCGCGGAGCGCCCCATTCTGCTTTCTCACGATATTTAATGACTACTGAGGTCGCTGATAATGAGTACGTGGCAGTAGGTGGCAGCACAATGCACCTAATATGAAAAACGTATGTTTTGGGGATGTCAGGATACTTCTGATCACATAGTGTATATATACAGTAAAAGCTGTTCTCAACGGACCTTATATTGAATGAAAACTTGTGTTAAACGAAAATATTTCACGGTTCAATTAATTTGCTGGAGAAAATCGTGTTAAATTAAGCGGACAACGAGAATGAAAATAAGCCTCTTAACGGAAAATTTCAAGTTTCGGAGCGCAGCATTTAGAACATTTTTAGACATCCTATGAGAGGTAAGATATATATTTTTTAGCAAAACAGATAGTGATGTGCAAAACTGAAGCAGACACAACGGATATACGTGCTTTAATTGAGAATAATACGGAAAGACTGAAAGGAAAAGAAGAAACGGAAGAAAAGAAATATGGCATCTGGTATGAAGTAGAGTGTAGGGTAAAGACTTACCAAGATTCTGTGAAAAGTTTAAAGAAACAGCAATATTTGCCTTACGCCGAAATGACACGGATATGTTTAGCGTGGTTTCTCAGGCTAAAATCTTTCTGTAAAATTGTTTAGACAAACAGTGATGTATATAGAAAATCCTCCTTGACTATTGGAAACATTAGGTTTACCTGTGCATAGTACTTTTCTGTTAATTGTAAGTTTTGCGTGTATTAATTCGTTGTAGAAATAACTACCGGAAATTCACTAAATATACGTACAGAATCTTATCTCAGTACGCCCATTATATGTATGCATTTGTTTCCTCATAGGTCTATCTTCGTTAACCGGAAACCTATTTTTAACAAATTTTTTTCGAGTTCCATTCGATTCTGGTTTTGCTGTATAAGAAAAACGAAAAATTAATGATCAATTAATTATTTGAAATCGATTCATGGTCGCAAAGATAAAATATTCAATCTTCTCACGTATCTCTGTACTAAGGTGGGAAATGGAAGAAATTTTACTAGCTACTTACAATGGTTTTCATCTAACACTGTCCCTCTATTTCAGCCGGAAGTAATAGCCTATATCTATTTTACTATTGAATTTATACAGTTTAGGAATGTGCCGTGGTTTCGCAACTGTGAAACGAAACTCATTTTAAAACAAAACGAAATCTTAAATCAATCATTCTCTAGGCGAAGTGCAGTAGAATACAGATTATGAGAGGTAATATGGACCGAATCTAACTCTGATAAGCATAAACTCGGTTAACACGGACGGATACATAGTAAATGTTGTATAATATTTATTATTATTCTTTATTGATTATTTATCTTTATTAGATTACATACTATTACTGTATTTATTATTTTTATTGGACACAAAGTACTGTACATATATTCGTTCATAAGGAATTAACCATAATACAGTGAATAATATGTAAATTTGATATTCATACGTACATAAGTAAAACTCAATACAAATAAGGCGCGGTTTAACATGCATATATCATTTTTTATGAAGTATACATTTTTGACTCTCTATAAATGGATAGGGCTACGAAAAAAAAGTGTACCTACGTCGAAACTATGCACAAAGATACCCACAATATTATACACGAGTGATACCCACCAGTTGAGAACTGCCTTTTAACTTTAAGTTGGCTAAAAGATGGAAACGACATTATTTTCCAGTTTATTAAAATAGATTTATACTGATATACGTGGATTAATGTCACATTTAAGTTAGTTTTCAATATTATGTGTAGTGTTAAATGTACATACATTTATATTCAAGTAATAAAGTATTGCTTAAGTAAAATTTACCCAATTTGAACCTAAAAATGATTTGATTAATCTACAGTAGTTTCATTTAAAAATCCCCAAAGGGTTTTTCTTTTCCTTTTTTTTTTCAAAATCAACAAATCATAAAGACTTCAGTTTTCTGCTTTTAAAATTTTTGCACAAATAATGTTAAGATGTTTCCACTAAGACATTCAATCTTCATATAAATGACTTACTTGTTTTAAAACACTACAGAAGAAGGTAGCTGAAACAATTCAGAAAAACTCTTGTAAATGCAACTAAACAAACTAAGTTTTCGGATCAAAAGATCCAATATATTTCAACCAAAAATTTTCTTGTAAGCCTTATATCTGGAGAACTACATTTTGTGCTTATCCCGACTAAAAGAAAGAAAAAAAAATCCAAAAACTAATTATCGGCTAAGATCCCAATCTTTTGATGCACTTTTTAGGATAATTCCTAAAATTCTTTTTCATTCATTACTTTTAAAACATTAAAAATGATGTCAATATATTTCTTTAAATAATCTTCAATTATTACTTGTAACGCATTACTTTTCTTTCAACTGAATAATAACTCAATTACTATTTCTTGTTTCCATTTATTGCCTATGTTTAGTTAATAGTGTACAAGAACTTCTTGTTTTTCTTCCTAATAATGAACATTTAAAATATTCGTAATTGTGTCATATTTAAAATAACCACTACACCTATTTTCGGGTATTTTGTTGTATATAATTCGTTTACATTATGAGAAGAACGTTTTTAGTAAGTTAATTCATTTCTGTTCTCAAGTGATCTAATTTATTCAACATAAAATCCCATACTATATGGTGTATACTAATAATACACCATAAAATCCCATACTATATGGTGTATACTAATAATACACCATAACATTTCAAATGCATTAACACAATATAAAATGAACTGAACAATATGCCAGTTTCGTAATATACAAACAACTTTAACAACTTTTTCGTTTAAACTTAAAATCAAATGCCTTAATCGAACTATAACATTTTCTTCATGACATATGTTACTCTGAAAAGTTACCTTAACTGGTCAACCCAAAGCACTTCCACTTCTGAAACATTACTTCCATGATAAACACAACAAGACTTAAAGTTGCACCGATCACAATTATATAAAACGGAGTTTGAAGGTGGTCTAAAGAGAGTGATATATCTGAGTCAATATTGATGTGTGTTAATCGTGCATTTTCATTTTGTGACTCCAAAATCCATTTGTTAATAATACCAGCTTCAAATAGTCTTGAAATAATTATGTTCACTCTTGGCACATAAGGAGAGAATTTTGGTAGAATAAAAGATGCTTGATAGAAACCGAGTAATTGTTTTGATATATGTATGGAATTATAAGCACTCTTTGATCTTAAAAAAGCTTGCTCAAAGTTAAAAGTAAAGATCATTCCAAACGACACTGTTTTTCTCTTATATGCAATATTTTCCAAAACAGCATTTCTGTTAATATTTATACTAGTTCTGGGAAGTAATTTTCTTATCAAAGGAGAATTAAATGATTTTAACACCTGTAAAAATTGTGGTATGGTTGCAATTTCTACATCTGAATTTACTATATCTTCCAAGGAATCCAAATCTCTTTCATATTGTGGCATTACCAGGTAACCAACCAAAGATGCTTCATACAATGAATGTGTAATAATCACACAAAGAAGACAGAGCATTAAAACAGTCTTTAAAGTTCTGTTTCTAGGCATCACTGAAACACTTCGTTGCAAAAATATGGAAAGTGTATGTAATAACGAGTCCATTAGATTTAAGAACATTTCTTTCTTTGACGAAATGCACACAACAAACACTTCAGACAGGAAACTATATAGTAATGTACAAGAAATTAACAACCATAGTTGTTTACTAAATGGCAGAAACACACACCTCCATTGAGGTACCTTTAGGGCTTTAGGGCAAAGGAAACCATATCTACCAAAAAAGAAAAAAGTGGCGTATTCAACAACTTTGAATCTTTCAAGCAGGAGCATCATCGTCATAGGCAATATATCAGACACTGAAGTAACAATTTCCCCTAAAGCTCCAATCCATGTTCCATTTTGTAGTTGAATATTAACTAGTCTTGGTTGATTGATTTCAACAAGCACAGGTGTGAAATTCATATTTCTACTGATTGTTTCCATTAATTTACCACAAAAATAAAAATATTCAATTGTACCATTTCTAGTGAGAATTAATTCAGTATAGGGCTGAACGTTCTGCCTGCTGATCTTGAAGTCATGGCCACGAAGATTTTTTGTTACTTCCATTAAGTTAGAATTATGGATTGCTGTATTAGTATGTTTCAAGTAGATTACATTTCGTGATTTATATGTCTGAGTAAAGGGATTATACGATGTCAAATGCAAGGTAGATGTCGTGTTTTCTTCTCTTAAAATAACATGTGCACTCAATATTTTGTGGGTCCAAAAATGGCGGTATATATTATGCAAGTCATTAGAGTTCAAGTGCTGATTAAGAAACATAACCAAAATTGTCGCTCTTCCATTCCAATAAAATAACTCTTTTGCCTTTGAAACTACAGCAGGAACATACGAAGGATCACTTAAGAACCAGAGAAAATGGGACATCTTTAAATGTTGACTATCATCGAAAGGACATGATAATTTGTCATCAAGATCTTGGATCATTAACGGTATCTTACATGCTTGAAACAAACTTATCATATGCATATTAAGGTCATTTTTATTGGTTAGTTTATAAAGCACTGATAGCTGTATATTATGTCTGTAATAAGCACATATGCTGTTGAATAAGGGAAAATAATCTGCTGTGGGCGTATCGCCCGTTAGATTCCATTCACTAAAGCAGACTGATCCATATATTAGAAAAATATTCAGTGTAAGTAGATAAACGGGTTGCATCCTTATTGACCCTGGTTTAACTTTGAATAGCTTATTAATACCTGAAAACAAGAAAATATCTCTTCAGAAACGTATATAGCAGGTAAAATTGCTTCTGAACTTCTTAAATTGGAATGAAATCTTTCAGTTTTACATTGAACAGTTATACCCTGCAGGTCAGAGAAGAAAAATGATTAATTAAAATGATTAAAATCAAGCCATTTAGAGACAATGTGGAAAGAAACTGGAGAACTCCGAGGAAATCCACGAATACGATGTTACATGGGTTGGGATTGAACTAGGGATCCATTGCACTACTGATAGAGATGAACACGTTATACCAATTGTCCTTAGAAGTTCTTAAAGTAGGAAGCAATTTTTCATTTATTTGGTAAAATGCAAACTTTACGCTTGAGTGTAGATATATCATTGTTAGCTAAAAGCCTTTTTTTTGTTCCTTAAAATATCTGGTGTTATATTTTAAGGGAACATTTGTAGCTTGGATATTGTGTAGTTGTAATTACCCTACGTTTGATTTCTACATACTGTACATTCCTTGCTAGTGGTGTTAATGATATATGTACTCATACTACTTTTATGAAACAAAATAATAAGAAGGAAAGAAACGGGCATTTTTCTTCCACACTGTGAACTGTGCTAGACTTCAAAACTACAGTATGAAAATTCAATAATGAACGTAGTATATGAATAACTCCTGATTGCAATAGAGTGATAAGATCAAAGATGGAACATGTTCCTCGAACGTTAAATCCATATCAAGAAGCCATTATTAGCTATTTCTTACTCTTTTTGTCCTATAGCAATTCGCAATTAAGGTTAAAACCAAAAATCATTAATTTCAACCATTTCTTGTTTCGACATAGTGTTATGGGTTGTGATGATATTATAGTCTTGAGACGCTGTATCGACTGAAAAAAAGAAAAAAAGAGAAAAGTCAATATCCATTACAATCTGTGGCTTTAAAAAAAAATAGACAAATATACTTTATATATTTATAGAGTACTTGATTTTCATAATCTACAAAATGAAATTACCTCCATGCAATTACCCATCGTGATTTACTTCGAACACAATAAAGAAAATGAGCTTAAAGAAAACCACCACAGAAAAAGGGGACAGGCTCTCCTCTTCCACTAATAAGAATTTGCTAGGCAACAAAGATAAATTAAAATCTAACTGAATAACGCTAATACGAACTCTGAATCAACATCGAAATATTCATTAAAGTTTAATCCACCAGCATTATGGGATTTCTTGAAAGTAAAACATGACTTCTATTATCCATCAATTGAAATCTTAAAAGCATTTGCTACTTCTGAACTGTGTAGGAGCGCATTCACGTGGGGGAAGGTGACACCGGGTCCAGACCCCGCCAAAAACTTTTAAAATTTATCGGGCCCGGGCCGGGCTTGGGCCAAAAAATTTGAAAAACTTATCGGGCCGGGCCGGGCTCGGGCCGAAAATCTCCAAAACTTTTAGGGCCCGGGCTGGGCCGGGCCTAGGTACGTTCGGGCTGGATTGGGCTCGGGCCGAAAAATTCGGCCCGTGCAGGTCTCTAGTAAGTCTACAAATATCTGTACACTTTCTTAATAAAATGATTGGTGTAAACTAATGTATTTTTATCATAAAATTCAGTTATACTCTTTCTTTCCTTATAAAAACAATATAGTTATATCATTTTTCTAAGAATATAAGTGGCATACTTAACAATTATTTACTGTTTAGTCGAGTTTTGAATAAAACCGGTTCAATAGTATATGTACATAGTGTCTTGGAATATGATTCCTCCCAAGAAAAAAAATCATGGGTGCACGCCGGAAACTGTATATAACCAAATTTACAATTGCAATGCAGAAAATTCAATCGATCTAGACTACAAATATTGAAAATACGGTTTCACAGTAAAAATAATAGCAGGATAATTTTTAGAAAGGAAAAAGAAACTCAAATCAAGAAGTGCAATAGGTCCTGATAGAATCTCAAACTACATCCTGAAAAACAGTGTGGGCCATTTCTAGACATCATTAAGCATAGCGCAGTTTAACGCATTTCTTAAAACTATCACATTTTAAAATCAATGCGAAATACCAAGAGTAACTCACATTTCAAAACCTAATAATAATAAAGAGATAATTGAGTGGTGGAAGAAATATACATACGTGAAAGGAGATCTAAGCCGCAATGAACCATTACTGAAAGCGCTCATAATGTGATCTACCAAACCAAAACTTTTAACCTGGTCTGTTGTCTATATTAGTTTTAATAATTTGGTCATTTTAATTCCCGTGTAAAAAGTTCAAGTCATGATTCTCCATAATAAAATTTATTGCAGGTTTTATAGAAATAATAACATTACGTAAAGCAAACTTTAATTATTTATTACTTAGGCCGTTTTTTTATAACTTACTGCACCTTACAACATCGACATGTGACAACACACTCCGCTCCTTTGGTTGTCCGATTAACGTCATTGACAAATGGATATAGGGTTTGAATACTCGATGATACTCGAGGATTATATATATAAACTTGAAAGGTATCATTCGTTTTTTGCACCATAGTCAAGACTTCAGTTAGGAACTAGTATGTGCCGTACCCAAATATCCATGTTTTAGAATCTTAAGGTACTTCCGCAACAATTTTTATAGAGGTAGTTCGTGAGTACTTCAAATTATATGCCCAATGCCCGTAGCCAAACTCCCTCTATAAAAATTGTTGTGTGAGTACACTAATGTAAGTCCCATAGTTTCGGAGCTATGGACCTTTAAAGTTCGTTTTCTCATGTTTTCACTTTTCAGAGGCCTATAACTCCGAAGGGAAGTATTTGTGCACCCAAGTTTGTCTGTACTTTTTGTCTTATCTTGGTGACAGGAATCACCTCCCAAACGTTGTCGGTGTTTCGGTGTTCTTTTGAAGCACCCTATATATAATGCCACAAACGAATGATACTTTGAAACCCACAGGTAAGGTTAAATGTTCAAGAGAATCAAGTAAAACTCTACTATCTCTTAAGGGATCCGGGGTTTTGGGGGTATTTTTTAGACTTTCAGTCAAGCAGCTACTGCATCGTCACTATTTATTCTACGATCATGGTTCATACCTCATTCTCTTCAGAATGGAGCTGGCTTTCAAATTGTACCACTTGCATGCTCATACCATATACCAGGAGAGGGAAAAGTGATGTCAAAGGGAACACTTCGAGGGAATTTTTTTTTACACTTTGGGCCCCTCTGAAACGGACCTGTGTGAACGTAGAGATCTCAAAAAATCTGATAAATAGCACTTGGTATACTGAATGTGTGTACCAAATTTAAGTTGCTATCTTGAATACTAAGGGCGGGAGAAATTTTATCAGCTTGCTGCTTCCATCCGATAAAAAAGGGGGCCGCTGTGGCTCAGTGGTAGAGCATTCACCTCTGGTGCTTGGGGTCCCGGGTTCGATCCCAGCCCCCGCCAAGTAAACTTTGTGGTCGACAAACACGCTATGCGTGGGTTTCTCGGGGTTCTCCCGTTTCCTCCCACTTTCTTCATTCCACCATTTCATTCATTACTCATCATCATCGTCTCCTTTAGTCTGACAGGCATATTCGCGGAACGTAAAACTCGAAGATTTCATTTCATTTTCCGATAGAAAAGAACTGTTCTCGGTAAAGCGTTCTATACACGCTATTAGTCTGTTAGTAGTAGATAGTTTCATACACACACACACACACACACACACACACACACACACATATATATATATATATATATATATATATATATATATATATATATATATATATATATATATATATAGTGGCGGATCCAGGACATGATCAAGGGAAGGGCTAAACCATAGTTTGAAGCTTTATCCAGTGTAAAGTAGGATTGAAGCCCGTTTTATCCAGTGTATACTTGAGCGGCAAGGGGGCTATAGCCCCCCTTGGATCCTCGCCTATATATATATATATACCGATATACATACAAAATTATGTGGTAATTATGAAAGACATAAAAAAACAGAGAAGTTAAAAGAAGGAAAAAGATAAAACGATGGTGCGTAGAAAAGAAAGAACGAAAAATTATATGAGAAAACAGACAATTCTGCATGGTTAGTCCTAAAAGGAAAACCCTCTTCTAATAACTTGCCAGAGGTAATGTAACTAAAGTGGAAACCGCATTGCGTCGCTGTGCTATTCTGATACTTATTAGAAAATTAGTAAGCCGTATGTGACCAGTAACATGTGCAATACGTTGGGCTACTTCTTTGATGAAATTTAGACCTTCGAGCCCCCAAGTGCCGCTCGATTCAATGGCCACGGTCACGAACATGTATCTATCGAGTTTAATTCTTTATATTTTCTTCTTTTCTCATTCTCTGCGGGCTGCAATCGCTCTTCTTGTGATGAAGAAAGAGTAATGTTGGATGGCGAGAAAGTGTCATAACAGGTGAAATCCCAGAGAAAAATCTTCCTTTTCTTCCATGGTACCAGTGTCATGCCATCTGGTCTTTTGCCGTCAGATCTGTTAAGATGGGTTGCCACGTTAGAAGAACTTGTAGCTGTCATTAAAAAAAAAAAAAAAAAAAAAAAATCTTGAAACCCTACCATATTTCACCATGTACACATAGTTTTGAAAGGGTTATAAAACTTTTTTTTCGATCTTGCAAGGAGTTGAACAGTGTGCGATATTCTGGGACGTCTTGCTTGCTACCTGCTATCGCCCTATCGCTGACATAAAGAAAAACCCAGTTTCGCCGCTTCCGAAACAACTGATTCTTTTGGGCAGGGAGGGGAAGTGCGCCAAAATACACGTTTTTTAATGAGGAGGTTCACTGTTTGTCCACTAGAGTGGAGTGCTGCATGTGTGGAGAAACCTTTCTTACTTTCAAGAAGTTGTAACGTCTAAAGAATAAATAGAAGGATCGGGTTGCAAGGTTTTTTGACAGCTACAAGTTTTTGTAAAATGGAAAAACGAGCCATTACATCGCGAAGGTTCACGAACAAGTGGAACTTCTGCTAATATATATATATATATATATATATATATATATATATATATATATATTATTGCCTTGCGTGAAGTTCCTTCCTTAGATTCCAGTCCGCAAAGTGCTGTTGAAGTGATTGTTGCATCTAATTAGCGGTCTCTGAAACAATGGTGATAACTTTGGAACAACGAATATTTCTGGTTGAACAGGTGTTCCGTGAACAAGGTGAGTACAAACAGACAGTCAAAGATAAGTTTGCAGCTAGGTTTCCGGATACACCTGTTCCGAATCGTCACACAGTAAGGGCACTGATCGATAAATTTAGAGACATTGGAACGGTAATGGACTATGATCGAAGTGGTAGACCGTCAGTGCTCGATGAAGAAAAAATGCTACACATATCGGATGCAATGCAACGTAGCCCCCATAAACCACTTCGAAAACTTGCCCAAGAAGAAGCAATAAGTGTTGGTACGGCACAAAAGGCGGTTCGTAAGAAACTGCATCTTATCCCGTATAAGGTGAGAGCGGTGCAGCAGTTACTTCCTCCCGACAGTGTAAAACGAGTGCAGTATTGTGAATGGTTTACGCGGTTTGTTATGGACAAGTCTGACGATGTTTTGGATATATATATATATATATATATATATATTACTGATGAGGCCTGGTTCCATTTATCAGGTTACGTCAATGCCCAGAACTCACGTTTGTGGTGTACAGAAAACCCACACGTCATACATGAAGTTCCTCTGCATGACTAGAAGGTAGGGGTGTGGATTGCAATATCCAGAAGAAGAATAGTCGGCCCCATATTTTTCAGACAAACAATAGATTCAACTCGTTATTGTGAAATTATTCACCAGTTCATGGGAAAACTAACGGAAGACGAAATTCGTAATGCTTGGATACAACAAGATGGCGCTACGGCACATACAGCTCGCCAATCCATGAGATTACTGCAAGAGGTTTCTGGAGATCGAATAATTTCAAAGGGATTGTGGCCACCTCGGTCTCCTGATTTGTTTCCTCCGGATTTTTACTTCTGGGGTTATGCAAAGAATTCTGTTTATAAAGGGAACCCCACACGCTGCAAGAACTCGAAACAGCTATTCGCGATTTTGCTTATAGCATTCCACATGAACAACTTGTGAGAGTATTTGAGAACAAGAAGAAACGTGTGCAAGCATGTTTGGAGGCTCATGGGGGACATTTCCAACATTTGCTGTGAAAATATATGTTAAAATGTGTGTGTATATGCTACGCCCTGTACATAGTGCTTTTATGCCATAAAATATAATAAATTTTGAGTAAAATAATTTTCTCGTTGCTTTGAATATGTGACAATTCAGGTGTATAGAGACTTTTTAAACGCTCTGTATATGAATATGTAATATCGAAATCCGTTAGACTGTGAGTTCTGACCATTCGTGTCTCTAGGACAAAATTTTCGACAAACTTTTAAAAATAAATATAATAAATAATATTCAGGCTCGTATCTTAAAACAAAATAAGTAATGTCCAGGGTAATTAACTTAGTAAACAGGTTTATAACTCAGGATCTTATTTACATATGGAATCATAACACATGAGTTACCTCTATTGAAAATTTATTTACAAAAAATTGATAATTCTATGAAATATCTTCCATTAAAAGTGCATGAGATATACCTGTTGGGTATTCTCTTCTCTAATTCCTTAATTTTCTCTAGTTTTAGTAAACTTTATTGAGCTAAGGTTTCTCTAATTATGTGCCTGTGGCAGACAGAAGGGTTAGCCCTCACTAAAAGCGTCCTTTGTCAACCTTAACTTATAAATGGCATTGACTTACAACATCAAAAGCCCTGGCCTACGACCCTATTTCGTGTACTCCCTTCAATATGAGATGCACTGGAAGGATATCTATCTAAATACTTATTATAGGGATAGGTAGGAGAGGAGAATGAGTACGCTTTATAGTAGCGAAAGATCCTTAAATAGATCTGGCAGGTAAAGGTTAGATAAGAACCATACTCCCTGAAATAAGAGATGCGATTAAAAAAGAATCTAAAAACTCTATCAGTAGCCTCTCACTAGTCTACTTCGAGGGATTGAACCCAGGAATCTGTGTTCAGAGTAGAGATGCAAGGGCTCGGAAAAAAACCAGCTTTTTTGGAAAAAACTGTTTTTTCTGCTTTGCTTTTTTGCTTGGGAAATTTGGGGCTTTTTTCAAAATTCTGCTTTAAATTGATAAAGCAGACTTTTTTTCGCTTCTCTATAACACAAAAAGTCATTTAATTAGTGGTTGATGCCGATAATAATATAAAACCTCAAAAATAAACCATGAATTTCGAAAAGATATTTCAAACAATTTTACTTCAACATTTTTACATTATGAATTCCAAAGGATTAACCAGTGTATATAATATTTTTTTTAACCTCCTATATACAAAAGCAAGCAGAGTTGGCAAGAACCATGGTTGTTTCTGAAAATGCCAAAAACCCTCTTTTGGGGGGGGGAGTTTAAACCAGGTTTTTTTGGGGTTTAAACCAGGTTTTTTTATTTAGATATTTTGCATTATGTATTTATATTACATATTCAGAGAAATAAGTTTGTTTCGCCTTGGTGTTATTATGCAACAACGGGATTATGCTGGAAGAGGTCCCATAAGCTTAAAGAAGTCCGGTCAGTAAATTTCTTAAATTGAGAAACTCCCGCCCTAGCCACCGGGAAAATCCCGTCATTATTTTAAATGTAAAACAATTACGGGAAAATCCTGTTATTGCTTTGCATGTAAAATTTAAAGGTCAACATATCATAATCATTATGCTAAAACTGAGGTATTAAATTACAAATTTAGTATGTAGATATCATTGAAAGTCCAATCCAAGCTAATGTTGGAAGCTACGTAGGCAATCGATAAATTTTGCCAATTTCTATCAATATATTTAAGCAACCTTGGCTTCTTTATAAAACAACAGGCATGCAGAAATATATAATTTGGTTTCGTTTCGTATGTTTAGGCTTAACATCCTTACGTAATACCGAGGTTATCAAGGAGAAGACTTTCGCTTAAAGTGACCTCCGAACCGCTACTTGGTTTACACATGAAAGAAGGGCTGTAGTTCGACCGAGAATTGAACATGGGATACCTTGATTAAAAGGTGAAAAGGAAATAAGACTAATGCAGATGATTTGACATGTGGAAACGTCACCATGAAGTTCACATTTTTGTTCTTTTTATTTTTTATTTTTGGTTTAAACCAGTTATTTAAAAAAACAGCTGGTGTAAACGAGCCAACCCTAAAAATAAAAACTTATTTTTAAAAAAATATACAAATAACTAGCAAAATTGTATGTAGTATTTTTTCTTCAAAATATTCCATTCCCTCTTTCTGAAACAAAATAAAATTAAAATAAAACATAAGAAAAATACTTAGATTTATATGGTACACTTAAAGGCTGCACATCTAGAGCTTTTGGTTCTGTATATTCTTGAAATTCTACGAAGTTTTATATAACCACCATCACGGTTTACCCAATCCTCAAGTTTTCTGAATTTTTAACAAGAGGGATTCAACATATCATTACGGACCCACCCCCCTACAAAAAAAAAAAAAGGACTACGAAATATATTTAAACTAAATACAACTGCACAACAAACACGACTGAGTGGTTAGCTTTTGCGCTTCTATCGGGAAGTCCGGGATTCAACCCAGCATTCGACCATTCTGACAAAGCTTTTCTTCATTCCACCATTGAATGTAGAAATAGTGCGTGTACTGGCCGACTAGGAGTGTAGGAGTTGGCAGATTTCCTTTCTTATTGTTTTTAAATTGTTATTGTTATTAATTATCAGCAGTGACGGTTTTGCGAAGGTTAGGGGGTCGGTCTTTCGGACTGAAGCTTATTCCCCAAAGTTGCGGAATGTCTAAAACGAACGAAATATCTATTAGTTATGCCTTTACTCATAAACTTTAAGCTCCCGTCAAATAAAAATTACGAATGTTTAGAAAAACTAAACATAAGTAAGAAAAACCCCTCCCAAAATACTTTTCTAAATTCGCCACTGATTCTCAGTATAAAATGATCTTCAAGGTTGTAATCGCAAGATTATTGCTAAACATATAAACGAAACGAAATATTAGTTATGCCTGTACTCATAAACTTCAAGCATCTTCCAAATAAAATTAGGACTTTTTAGAAAATGAAACAATTAGAGAAACTCCTCCCAAAGTACTTTTCTAAATCCGCTACTGATTATTTGTATATATAAACTGGAATTCAAGGTTATATCCGGAAAATTATTGCTAAATCATTGCACAACTACAGTATAACAGAAATGTGGAAGTACGGTTAGACGGACATATTGAAAAACGTATGCTTTGACAGATATATAGAAAAACGTAAGTTTAACTTTTGTGCTAGAAGCCAGAGTACTAAGCTCTTAGAAATGAAACACGGATGACAAACTAAAATGATCTAGAGAAGAAAAAAAATGTCGATAACTTAAAAGTTAAAATAAAGTTAAATAGCCTGTAAAATTGCCCTCAAATACTACATCCTTCATGTTAGCTTTAATTCGTAAAACATGTGCTCCATCCATCTTGATGGTGAATTACAGAGCTAAAAATGGCATTTAGGTCATGGAATTCTAACTATAGAATATACTATAAGAAAGGTATTTAAATAGAAAAATCATGAAAATGAAAAAAAAAGCCAAAATTTCCAAATTTCTTGTTTTTTTTTTAAAAAAAGCCGGCTTTTTATGTGAAAAAAACCATCGATTCAAAAAGTCGGCTTTTTTGCATCTCTAGTTCAGAGTATTCATAAAAACCTAATATGTCCTGCAAGAGGAACAAATTACTTTATAACCGACCAAAGCCGTACACAGCTTCAGTTTTGAACACGTATTCAAAAATTCTAATATCAGAGAATTCTTAATCTAAATGCCATATCCACCTAAATATGGAATGTAGCATTTCAAGGATCAAATCCTGTCCCTATTCTACAGGGTCTATTTCCCTAGGAAAGATCTGTTTCTTGAATTAGTATAAGAATTATTTTCCTATATCCCTTCTTCTCACAGGACCTCATTTTAGTCCAAGAAAGAAGTCCCTTAAAAATGAAAACCCAAAGTAGTACCTAATATAGCTCATGCCTTCTGCCCTATTTAAGACTCGAAGAACCTAACGAGTCTAAGCAAGACCTCCGTAATACTCCCCCTCTCTTATTTGAAGAACTAATATTCTCTTACGGGGAGAAAAAGTTCCCACTCGGCTCACCGAGCCGAGTCCGTCCAATAGCCTACATTTTGGAGACTGTTCGAAGTCTCCCCCAAGACTGACGGTCAACTGACCCCTTCGCTGTTTATATAGGAAAGCTATCATATCATAAGCTATGTAGAGAAAACGAGTGGTGAGGAGGAGGGTGTTCTCCTACCAAAAAGAAGCTTTCTCTGAATGCTTTGAAACTGACTGTTATTCCCTGAAACAGAGTTGCTATCTAACTATTCTTTTACTAGAGGTATTTTTTGATGTAATAGCTCAAAATAGAAATAATATAAATGTACATAGTAAATACAACAATTACATTTACATACAATTATTATTAATAATAATTAATCACCCAATGCCCAGATCTGGATTTCTTAACCTAATAATAATAATAACTTAAAATATATAAATCAATACCAATATACTGATATAAAACAATATTTAAATTTAAAGCATTATTTAAACATGAAAACCAGCAAGTGACCCAAAAGTGTCACTACTACTTATGCAAGAGAGACCGTGTAGACCTTTCTGGTTGACTGATGTACCACATTTAGAGCAGTTGTGTGATTCACAGATGTCTACCCCTAGGCGAAGTACAATACGAAAACTTTCGTTTGAAAGGTGCAGTCCTAGGTTATGTGAAGCACCTGAAATTCGAGATGAGGCGAGAAGTCTGGCCTTGTCCTCTTGACTGTCTGCTTTTGTTGAACAAATAACACTTGTTGAACAAATAACACTGTATTAGTGTAAAATACCTTTTTGGGTTAAAAGTCGTCGGATTAATAGAGCCCATATTTTTTTCTTTATTTGTTAAAAGTCATCGGATTAATAGAGCCCATACACTATCAGTTTTAACTAATCAGTCCAACCGAGCCGAAACTGACCGATTGCGCCGTAACTGACTGAACCGATAGTGTGTGGAGTACCGTCAGTTAATCGAGTTCAGTCCCTCAGTTCCTTCAGTTCAGTTGCTTCAGTTTCATCAGATGTTCTGTAGAGTACATTTCTAAGTTCCTTGAAATACCTAAGTTTTGGAACATACACTTTCTCACGTTCAGTCCCCGATTTCTTGGATTCGTTCACTTTCCGCAGTTCCTTCCTAAATGCCGACCTAGGTTGTTTATTTGTTTAAATAACAGTATCGCGTATCCCCTGAGGTTCCAACTCTTTTAATTTTGTAAGTAACACATCATACGCCTCCACTCTTTTATACCTATTCTCATAATGCGTATGTTGCATGTCCCAAAGTTCAGGATGAGCACGGTAGACTTCAATAAAAGCTAACAATGCCTCACTTTTACTAGCTGCCAGTGGCGGCTAATGTTAGTGTTGCAGCGTTGCGCAACGACCAAAGTATTTCAAGAAAAAAAATATTATTATCAATAGTAGTAAAGAACAGAAAAAATACTTTCTAATACTCCCATATATACTTTAAATAACATATTTTTTTACTTCTCTAACTGTCCGTTTCATTAATCCGTTTTAAAAAGCGAAAAATAATCCGTCACAGAGTCTCTAATTTATATTGTGTTGCAGCGAGCATGCAACGACCAGATTCCTTCAGCGCGGGAATTGGAACAAATGTTAAGTCTCCTTTCCCCTATCTCAGAAGTTAAAGGGTCTGGTCGTTGCAGTGTTTCTGCAACACAGCACGGTTTCGAGTGAACGAGAAGGTTTTCGCGCTAAATAAGATTTCTAAATTTTATTTCACTAGCAGTTAACAAATGGAATTTGTTTTTATGCATTCATATTTTTATATTACGGTACTAATACTGAAGCAATTCAATATAATGACAATTAAAAAAAAAGTAATAGCAGAATTACAAAATAAAGAAGAAAATATATAGTAGAGCAGAAATCAAATGAAAGTAGATCCGCATTTACGAGTTAATTCTTAGCTTATATAGATAATGAAAATGTCTTCTACAGTAATTTGTGAACCAAATATTAATAAGTCAATATGCAGAATCCCCCCCCCCTCTCTCTGTGGATAGTATTTTAGTATATACATATTTCTTTTATAAAATAAGTATATTTTATACTCTTGATAGAAAGAACTGTATGGT
The DNA here is from genome assembly GCF_964235325.1 of Thermobia domestica. Taxonomy (NCBI): domain Eukaryota; kingdom Metazoa; phylum Arthropoda; class Insecta; order Zygentoma; family Lepismatidae; genus Thermobia; species Thermobia domestica. The sequence continues at coordinate 174,670,723 of NC_137468.1, read as the reverse complement.
GGGGAACGCTACATTGAATTTGGGACTAGTTAGCAATGCTCAGAGGCGTAGTCACGAGGGGGTCCACCGGGTCCGGACCTCCCTAAAATTTTGATACTCGACTAGCATTTGTAGACTTTCTTAACGAACTATACTTGTTTAATAGAGAAATGATTGATGTAAGCTAAATATTTTATTTTACGCCTCATCATGTACTCTTTCTTTTCTTATAGAAATAATCGTTCTATCATTTTTTTCTAAAAAATATAGGTGACAGTAATTAAGAATTACTTATCTTTTCGGGTACAGTAAAAGACAGGTTCGTTATTACGTAGACGTACTGGACCTTCCTCAAATACTTTAGACCCCTCCCAGCTAACATGTTCCTATATCTGCCGGGTTTCAAGGTTGCTTTCCAGAACGTTGATAAACATTGTTTCGCCTCATGTGGAAGTATATTGTGTTCATCGTGTATTGCGTAACAACCAAGACGTATGATTTGGAATGTAGTTCTTTTTTTCTTTTACGCACGTGTGTGTGTGTGTGTGTGCGTTGATATATGAATAGGGTTGCCAACTCTGTAAAATAAAAAGAACCGAACTTCCTCAAAATTCTCTGTGATATAGGTCTCAGCGTGAAGTATCTCTGTTCGGACCTATCCATGGAAAGGAAATGTACTATCGTGAACGAAAGTGCATTAACACATATATTCTGTATGTCCTTAGAACATTCACTAATAACCTTAATAGATACATTGTGCTATAAATGAGAAACTGAAATTGATCAATCGGCATTGATCAATTTATTGTTTTTCCCAGTAACTACCATTTCTTTAAAATTATCAGAACATATGAACAAAAGTATAATAATCTTTACGTGACAATTTTGGATTTGGAAAATGAAATTCACTCTTTAAGCATATAGTCTCTACTTCAACTATAGGAAATTGCTTTAAGAAGTCCTTTTCCACTCTTAATAAATGTATAAAATTCCTTGAAAGTAAATTTCAAATTTTCCCTGATACAGTCCCTGTCATCTCTCTAAAATTTTCTAAACAGGTGAACAAAATATATTAATCGTTGATACATGGTGAAAGGTAACAGTTTTGAGTTTACAGAATGACAGCTACTTTTCCATATCTATACTTCGAACTAGATACAAATTTGAAAAAAAAACGGTTATAAAGGGGCTGGTGAGAAGTTTGTACCCGTCACCGGCTTTAATCCAAATAACATCAATTTTTCCGGCCAGGCCAATGAAAAGCCGGCCAGTTTACAGCCCTATGTATGAATATGTGACATTCGCAATTCATATACTAGTATCTCTTTTGTATCAGCTGTTTTGGTTATTAGTTATTAGATTTAATTTTATTGTGTGTGCTTTAATTCTGTACATAACCTACAAATTCTGAATAAATTGCATATAATGACTTCTGTAAATAACTTACAAAAAATTGCCCAGCTTTTAACTGAGGAAAACTTACAATTAAGGCTTAGACAAAACAAGCAAAGTGCAATTCAGGAGAGTGTTCGAAAAAAAAAAATGGTTTAAGTTTACAGGACACCTTATGGCAGTAATGTTGTATGCAATAGGTACATTTCCACAATTTATTTGAAATTTTCCTAGATAAATTGTGAATAAAGCGTGTTCAATGTACATTTTTTTTTATATAACATTAATCTCTGCTACGAACTCTCTTCAGTCTACACTGAAGAGGAATTCGGATCACTGTCAACGACTGAGTTTGCTAGAATGAATTGTTCACAAAAATCTAGAAAAAATATTTAGTGAATCTACAAAGCTTCTGCACTTAATATTAACTGTACCTATGGCGTCAGTTAAAGAAGAATTCTTTTTCACATCAAAAAGAATTGACACTTTCAAGAAATTGAATGTCCCAAGAAAGGTTATCACCATTGGTTATGCTTTCCATCGAAAAAGACCTGACAATAAGAATACTAGAGTTCAACCAGCATGCATTAGGCAGATTTGTTCCAATCAAAGAGAGAAGAATGAACTTACTAATTAAATAAGGTGATTAATCGGATTAAATGTTCTCCATTTTTTATTTTTTAAAAACAGATTTTTATTTAATTTAACATGTCGCATAGCATTTGCATCTAAATTTATGCTGATTAGTCAATGAGTTCACTTTATATCTTCTGTCTCCGCTCGTTCGTACTGCAACACCCGAAACCACAAACCACCGGCCGCCACTGCTAGCTGCCATGATGACAGGACCTGAACTGAAACAACAGTGTGTTTCCTTCAGTTAATAGCACAGTTATCGTAGCAAAAGACGGTTCGTTTGTTCAGTCGAAAATAACTGTTCTTCAGTCCAAATAACCGCATGAAGAACTGACTGAACAAATTCCTTCAGTTCGCACAGTTTCTCCTTGAGTTCTGAAGTCACGATCAGGTTTTCCTTCAGTTAAACTGATAATGTATTAGTGATGGGCACAAAAATCGGTTTTTCGGTTTTGTCAAAAACCGGTTCGGTTTTTCACTGAAACCTGTTTCGGTTTTCTTCAAAACCGGTTATCAGTTTTCTCCAAAATTAGTTCGGTTTTTCACCGGATCCGGGGTTTTTCAAAACTGGTTCCGGTTTTTTCGAAAATTTGTTCTATTTCTGACCAGAATAGTGTTTCGTTGATCTCCAGAAACCGATTCCGTTTCCACAGAAATACTTTCGTCTTTTCCAAAAGTTTTCACCGAAACCAGTTTCGATGAAAACCGAACCGATTTTGAAGAAAACCAAAATCGGTTTCGGTGAAAAACTGAAAACGGTTCCAGTGAAAAACCGAACTTGTTTTTGAAGAAAACCGAAATGTCGGTTTTTCGGATTTCGGTTTTTCTAGAAACCGGTTTCAGGTTTTTATAAAAGTCGGTTTTGCCCATCCCTATAATGTATGGACTCCTCACAATTCAGCTCTATGTACTAGTTCAGGGACTCATTGTTTCCTGTCCCTAGTCTTCCATAGCTACCTAGATACTCCTTCCGCCACAGTTTATAATTACCGACGTAACAACATTCAAAACAAAAATGTGTGCATGTCTTAACACAATTCCACGACTTATACAATAATCTTGAATCATTAGCAGAAGCTCTAAGTTAAGTAGGGTCTAACTCTGATTTTTCTGGGATTACCTTATTAACGAATGATTAGCATACAGTTCTTTCGTAGTTCATGTTTCCTCGTCCTGTTTAAATTATGCTGCAACGACAGAAGAATGGCTGAAATTTAGAATCCTTATTCAATAGCCAAATGAATACGGACCTACCGTTTCAAGTGGGATCCAAACTACTAACTAAATTTTTAAATGAAATGGAGCCAAGAAGTACGCACATGTATTGTAGAAAATTAAATAGAGATAATTACGTACAGTATTTGTAAGTACCAGGATACATCTAGCTGATGTATTCGTGATAGTGGTTTACACGCAACGACTTTACGGAAAGTAATAAGCGAAAGATAAGCATTAACAATCGTCATGAAACATACTATAACGCAAAGCAAACACAAGAAATGCTTTCGTAGTTCCTTCCATTTGCACAAATAGAGATGAATAAGATTAATACCGTTGTACAATACTTTTATGTACATTTACCTTCAGTAATGGAAGTATATCGTGAATTTTCGTATTTATTTTTTCAAATATGAGGCACAGGTATGTAATACTGAAGTCCAGTCAACATAGACCACAAAACGTGTAAGTTTGTATTCGCACTAGATGCATTTCCCACAGGAAAGATATACCCTACATTCCTCTGTATTCCCGATGGTTTCCGTACATACACAGCTGAACCCTCCGACACGTTATGATCAGTAAGATAGACTTAAAAGATAAAATCACCCATCATCATCATAAGTATTTTGTCATTATTAGTAATGTCTGGAGGTCAGTCGTACGGACTATAATTTTGATAAGATCATCACAAACTATTGGACTCAAATATGATACCCTTCCGCTAGCTGGATTTCCATAGCATGAAATATGAGGAGATAGAAAAGAGTCATACTCAGCTATTAAGTCAAGGCATATCACATAATTGCCATTATGTTCTGACCCAAATACGTCATCTCCTCGGAATGCTAGTCCTCGGGAAGATAGCTTTTTTAAGACAAAAATTACCTTTGCAGTATACCGGGTGTGTCAAAAAAATGTATACACACTTTGAACCGTCATAAAAACCATATTTCCCGTGCTACAAGGTTCATTTCTGGAAGAAAGGAATAGTGGCAAGGAACAGTGAAGCCATATCTAGCATCTTGGTGCTAGATCTAGCATAATTCATACGCATTTAGCATCTAGCATCTTGACTTGAGCATCTTGGCCAAATCTAGCATAATTTCATTCTTCCCTCTGAAGAACAGAAACAAAACGAAAATTTGGATGGTTCAACGACCGGAATCCCTTTTACTTGTAGCGATGGTTGGAGCGATAAAACCAGTTAGTATATATATATATATAAACTATTTCCACTGTTGTATTGTTGAATTCACAGAAATGTTCAAAAATTAGCAAAACGTGACTTTGCACAAGATGTTTACGTACCCATAGTTTTACTTCTGTCAACTGAAACCTGAGTGTGTGGTAATCTGGGATGTTTGTGTCCCTTGGGGACCACTAAAATTACTAGCGGTTTTAGTAATAAACCGCTAAAAGAAATGCTTCAGTGCTGTGTCGGAAACGGCATGTTTTGTATGTATACATTACGTTTATATAATTATTGTTTGTACTAAATTTTTTTTTCTTCGTTGAAGATAACTATAAATGCAAGAGAAGTTTGCGTGTATTAATACCAGCGAGCAAGCGCTTGTTATAAGTTCATCTGACTCTCGCTGGCCACGTCTGCGACCAAAATGACGTCATGCGCCAGAGCGACAAGAATGTAGCACTGCATTGCATCCACCTTGTAGTCTTTCCACCATGACATGGAATAGCACTTACCTAAATATGGCCCTGATTCTCTCTCTCTCTCTCTCTCTCTCTATATATATATATATATATAGCGCTACGGGCAGGGATGTAATGGAGGGTATACGGCGTATACCCACCTCTAATTTTTGGAAACTATCGTATAGCCACCTAACATTTAGGAAGTACGCGGATATATGCTACATTCGATCCATGGTATAGTCACATCATTGCAACAAACAACAACTGCTTTTCATGTACTGTATTTCAAAACAAGAACCTCACTAAACAGCTGGTCGTCAGGTTATTCCTGCGAATGAGGACCCCGAGAAAACCCACGCACATGGTGTTTGTCCACCACAAAGTTCACTTGGCGGGGACTGGGATCGAACTCGGGACCCCAAGCACCAGAGGTGAACGTTCTACCACTGAGCCACCGCGGCCCTCCGAAAAAATGTGCTCTTTACATTAGTTCAAGGGTTATGAGGAAATTAAATGAATATGTTTGCGCCAACAAATCGTTGACGTCTACAGAAATAATAAAATATGTGACCTAACGTAGATTTAGTTTGAAACATTCACCATCGTTCCCAATACCATCAACTACAACAGCGAACCTCGGATTCGTACTGTTCATTTGTAGCCGCAGTTGACATCAAAGAAAGCGGCGATTGATTTCGATAAATACTCAGCAGCTAATATTACTAGTAGTTTTTCCGCAACCTACTGGGCAAGAAAAAAAATTTCTTTGGTGTTTCGTTTTCGTTGAGACAAAAAGATATTTGAAGAGAATTTGTTAATAGAAGAGGGTAGGAAAAAAAAGTCAGGAAAGACTTGTAGCATATGAGCATGTTACAGCAATCTTTGATCATTTCAGTACAACCGTCACTTCGAAAATATTTGCTTAGTAGTTTGGGTTGACCAATTAAGATTTGATTCGCAATTTCTAACATGTCCGAGAAGGTGTTAGAAAATTGGTTAAAAGGAAAAGAGACAATAGCTGTGGAAATTCCGTTGACAAAAATTTAAAAGCAAAGACCTCGAGAAATAGCGAAGAAAAATCCAAAGAACATGTTAATTTGCTAGATAGATAGATAGATAGATAGATATAGACAGATACATAGATATAGATATATATAGATAGATACAGTGTGGTACCCGTAGCCAGTGATGTAATGCTAATTTTTAATATGGGTATACGCGCCATTCCTTGTTACACACACACACACACACACACACACACACGTATATATATATATATATATATATATATATATATATATATATATATATATATATATATATATATATATATATCTTATTACAGAGGTTCAAAGTAGACACGAAAACAAGCAAAAAAATAAATAAATAAATCGAAGTCGAAAGTGGCTCCTTTCCGAGTAATGAGGGCAGGAAAGTGCAGAAAATTGAACACTAATAGCGCAAAAACTATAGTGTTAGAAGAAACAGTATGGTGAATTTCAGACGAAACCATACTTCTATTTTCGAAAAATGTCACATTCAAGATATTCGGGAAATTACTCAAGATTTAATTAATCTCAATCAATCCACAATCTATGAGAACTTAATTTGTGAAATTATGTATTTACTTTCCCCATTCTCTTGAACTTGGTATTTCCTGAAAACACAAGTGTGTTCCTTCTTAAATTCACCATACTGTTTCTTCTAACACTATCAGTCTTTGCTCAGAGTTAAATTTCTGCACTTTCCTGAGCTCATAACTTTGAAAAGATGCAGCTATCAACTTCGCTGTAATATTTGGTCTAGGAATTAATTCGTGCGGGTGGACAAGAGATGGCGCAACGAACGGAGCGTCCCACAGTTCCGTGTATCCACACATGTGTTGCAAACCCCTGTCATCGCGTATCGTTCGTAGTATAGGGCAGTGGATTAAAGCGTCAACAACACCAGTTTGTAGTTAAGTGAACATGGCGCAATTTGTGCCTGATAAAGTGTTTTTGCGGGGTGTCCTGCTGCATTACTTTAACATGCAGAAAAGTGCGACTGAAAGTCATCGTATTTTATTGGAAGTGTATGGTGACCATGCTCTAGCTGAGCGAACGTGTCAGAAGTAGTTTGCACGGTTTAGAAGTGGTGATTTCGGCTTGGCAGACCAAGAGCGAGCTGGACGGCCAAAAAAATTTCAAGACGAAGAATTGACAGCATTGCTCGAGCAGGATTCGTGTCAAACGCAGGAACAACTTGCAGCAGCATTAGGCGTTGATCAAACAACAGTCTCCAAACGCTTGAAAGCCATGGGAATGATTCAAAAGATGTCACATTGGGTTCCACATGAATTGAAAGACAGAGACGTTGAAAGACGAAAAACCATTTGCGAATTGCTGCTTCAACGACAGAGCAGAAAGGGGTTTCTGCATCGAATTATTACGGGTGATGAGAAGTGGATCCATTACGAGAACCCTAAACGAAAAAAGGCCTGGGTGAAACCAGGTGAACCAGGTCCATCACAACCAAAACGAGATATTCACTGTGCAAAGGTTATGCTGTGCATATGGTGGGATATGAAAGGTGTGGTGTACTATGAGCTGCTGCAACCGGGTGAAACTATGAATGGAGAACGTTATCGACGACAATTAATGCGTTTGAAGCAAGCTCTGGCCAGAACACGACCAGAATGGGAGAACAGACATGATAAACTTATTGTTCAACATGATAACGCTCGCCCACATGTCGCAAAACCGGTCAAAACCTATTTAGAAAATGTCGGATGGGAAGTTTTACCCCACCCGCCGTATTCACCAGACGTTGCTCCTTCGGACTACTACTTGTTCGATTGCATGAATAACGATTTGATTGGACAGCGGTTTACTTCTTCAGAAGATATCGAAACATGGGTCTCTGACTGGATCGCTTCCAAGGATGAGGACTTCTTTCGCCACGGAATCCGTACATTGCCTGACAGATGGGCGAAAGTGGTGGCTAGCGATGGACAATATTTTTCTTAAGGTATTTATGTATTTTGTGTTTGTACTACAGCTTCAATGTGTGCGTACCAACCGCACGAATTAATTCCTAGACCAAATAAAATTTTTCGCTTGTTTTCGTGTCTACTGGTGGTTTCTATCTTTGAAGCATTTTTTTTTACCAAGTCATTTTAAATAAACTTTTCTTTTGTACAAAGTAATTGAGAACCGAGTTCTCAAATGAAGGAATCAAGCATTATACTTTATGTTTTATTTTGGAACATTATGCTTTATTATGCTCGTAAAGATATCAAACTTGCATACACATAAGTAACTGTTAAGACTAGAAATAAGGTACCAACCATGAGTGAAATATTCTGTTATATATTTGCCCAACCTTTCTTTATGGTTGCCCTGCCATGAGTGAAATATTCTGTTATGTATTTTTAAGCTTTATGGTTGCCCTGCCAATCAGTGTTCCTTCATTTAATACTAATGGTAAATTGGTTTTTATAGTTATCAGATATTTATTTCTTGGAAGTTATGGAATATCCTTGCTTATAGGCAACTCAGGCCGGCTCTGCGCGTATTGGTTGCATAACAACCTAGATATGAGTACGATGTAACAAAAAAAAAAAAAAAAACCTTGATGAGAATTTGCATTTTGGAGGATAGTTACCGTGCCATTTAACCTATCAACCAGAGGCTAAGAAAAAGATTACCTTCAGTATTAGAAATTAATTTAAGACCTTGTTTGGCTCTCTACTTTAAGTAGGTCAAGCGGTAGAAGTGTTTGTACTTCTAATTCGAGGCCAATTTATGGCTGAAATAAGCCCTGGTGCCAAGTTATTATCGGGTAGTATCGGTATTCCCATCTAAACTTTAGTTAAATAATTTATTTCGATTCGAGGTTTCCCATCAGCAGCGATTCAAAATGAAAAAAAATCACAAACGACAATCTTATCGAGCGAAGTATCTCAAGTAGTAGAGTGGCTTCGCATTTGGAGGTCGTGGGTTCAATTCCCACTGTCGACCATCCCAACTAGGGTTTTGCGTAGTTCTACCAGGCAAATGTAGGAATAGTACTTACTAAACAGGCTGGCCGATACCTCCCCAAACTGTGGGTCCGCGGTGGTTCAGTGGTAGAGCGTTCGCCTCTGGTGTCAGGTCCTTGGTTCGATTCCAGCTCTCGCTAAGTGAACTTTGTTGTGGACAAACAATGTGTGCGTGGATTTTCTAGGGATTCTCCCACTTTCTTCATTCCACCACTTTCATTCATTTCTTATCATCACCGTATCCTTTAGCCTAGCCGGCAGAACCATGGGACGTAAAACTTAAACAATTCATTTTTTTTCCTTCCCAAATCATTTCCATTGTTATTCTTGTTAGATATCCAGTATAAAATGGCATCTGAGTAGTATGTGGTGATTGTTAAATAAAGAAAATAAAATAAAACAAGTACGCATCCTGGAAAAAAGGAAAAGTAGCTAAAGATAAAAGATGCTTTCCTCCTAAAACTCTTTCCTAAAAGAATAAAAGTTGTAAACTAAGAAATGGGGGCTTTTCCACTTTATAAATTCAAATTTGAATTTTTAAGTTAGTTTTTATTATTATTATTATTATTAAAACCGAGGAAACAAATAAGAAAACTCGCAAGCCAAGCTCCTCTAAGTAGATTACACTTTCCCTGACCAGACATTTTCTCAGATATTGAAAGGTGTTTAATCATTGCTTACTAAATTATTAAATCTTGAGCACACTGTCAGTCAAAAGGATTTGAAAAGGACGCTGCCTGGACTTATAAGCTGATGTACTATTCCAGCATTCACGTAATCTGCCAAACAAAAGCTTGGAAAGACCAGTCATGATGGCTGGTTATCGGTTATTTAAAAATAGAATTATTCGAATAGCTGTTTCCAGCGAAATTTAAACCTGGGGCCGTTCACACAGATGTAAATTCCAATAATAATAATAATAATAATAATAATAATAATAATAATAATAATAATAATAATAATAATAATAATAATAATAATAATAATAATAATAAATCGGTAAAGATGTGAAAAAGCCTTTGCAGATCAGCTATCCAAAGAGATATTTTTCTTCATTCACACCAGACAAATATCGGAATGGTACCTAACTTACAGGCCCCAAGTAGCCTCATTTCCTATGCCTTTAGCGAAGGACGTTATCCCTCTGATACTTTCGTCATCAAACTGGAGATTCCATATCAACCTTTACAATATGAAATAAACTTACGTCTTTCTCTGAAGTAGTAGCTAGCAAATTAACATGTTCTTTGGATTTTTCTTCGCTATTTCTCGAGGTCTTTGCTTTTAAATTTTTGTCAACGGAATTTCCACAGCTATTGTCTCTTTTCCTTTTAACCAATTTTCTAACACCTTCTCGGACATGTTAGAAATTGCGAATCAAATCTTAATTGGTCAACCCAAACTACTAAGCAAATATTTTCGAAGTGACGGTTGTACTGAAATGATCAAAGATTGCTGTAACATGCTCATATGCTACAAGTCTTTCCTGACTTTTCTTTTCTACCCTCTTCTATTAACAAATTCTCTTCAAATATCTTTTTGTCTCAACGAAAACGAAACACCAAAGAAATTTTTTTTCTTGCCCAGTAGGTTGCGGAAAAACTACTAGTAATATTAGCTGCTGAGTATTTATCGAAATCAATCGCCGCTTTCTTTGATGTCAACTGCGGCTACAAATGAACAGTACGAATCCGAGGTTCGCTGTTGTAGTTGATGTTATTGGGAACGATGGTGAATGTTTCAAACTAAATCTACGTTAGGTCACATATTTTATTATTTCTGTAGACGTCAACGATTTGTTGGCGCAAACATATTCATTTAATTTCCTCATAACCCTTGAACTAATGTAAAGAGCACATTTTTTCGGAACCCTCTTCCGCGATTAGAAAGGAACTGGCTCCATTCCGTATTACCTCACTCAAAGTGTATCCAATTGGCAACCTTTCAATTTGGATCAGAAAAGGAGTGAAAAGTGTGTCATTGCTATGTCAAAACAGAACAAGTTTAATGTCACCACATGAATATAGGCCCTACTCCTCACTCTCCTCCCTCCTCACCACTTAACTCTCTCACTGATCTTTAGAAATGAAAGAGTTTCAAAAAAAAGAAAAAAAAATGGAAACAGTTTGGCTTTATTTTATTATAATACCAGAGGTCAGCTTTCAGAAAGTGAGATAGCACATGTGGCATCTTGAGAAAAAACACTGGAGGTTCAGAGTGCTATTTTCCATTATAAAGGTATTCGCGAAAAATTCGATTCCCACACCCCGAAAACGCAAACGTTTTAAAAGAATTTAGACATCATTCGCAGGAATAACGTGAAAACCAGCTGTTTAGTGAGATTTTTGTTTTGAAATACAGTACATGAAAAGCAGTTGTTGTTTGTTGCAATGAAGTGACTATACCATGGATCGAATGTAGCATATATCCGCGTACTTCCTAAATGTTAGGTGGCTATACGATAGTTTCCAAAAATTAGAGATGGGTATACGCTGTATACCCGCGTATACCCTCCATTACATCCCTGCCCGTAGCGTAGTCGCTAACGCTCTTGTCTTTTGGCGCGAGCGGTCCCAGGTTCGATTCCCGGTAGGGGCACTTGGTGGAAAATGTGTCAAACGCTTTTTCAGGCCAGCCACCCTGAATGAGGTTTTCCTCATTCACACCATTCCTGGGTGGTATCTAACTTATAGGTCCCAGGCCGCTTCCTTCCTTCTCCCATCCTTTCTTCCTTCCCTTTCCCCAAATTGTGTGCTCGCCGAGGGAGATCATCCCTCAAAACGTGAAGGTCTAAATGGCCTTAGATGCCAAAAGCCCAGAAATCTAAATCCTAAATCCTAGATAGATGGGTACAGTGGTCGAAGTGAGACGGTATGCGGTGGTATGCCATACCGCCACTGGTTTCTCAGTGAGCAAAACAAACCGCCTGTGGTTTTTCAGTGATTAAGACATACCGTCACTGGAAAGTGGAAGTACCTTTAATAAATCTATTTTTATACGCAGAATTGACGAATAGCTTTGTACGTCAAATATTTTATTTCTTATGTAAAAATAATCTCTAAGTTGGCAATACCAACATTTTTTGTCATATTTTTACTATATTTTGCTTTCGAAATGCGATCTCTACAAAGAAGTTTACTTTTTGCTCCTGCGCAAGAACTCGTGTTCATTGCAGATGACAAAAAGAAATAACTCACGGGCTCAATCCAAACAAAATGCAACGTATTGGGGCGATTCGTTTAAACTAAAATCGGAAGGTATCGTTATGATTTCGTTGGGAGTTCCTTCATGTCTACCTGACTACAGCATTTACGAGAAAAAAATATAGGTTATGCAATCAAAAGAAAACTGTTATTTTACTAAAATGTTCGCTTATTGTGTCGTGTGTTAAGAATATTAAATTGATGGAGCATACAGGCCCGTATCCAGGGGGATCTAGGGGACCGCCCCCCTAAATTTTGGCTGCCCCCCTAAAATTTTCACGGTAGACTGGCAAATGAACTATAATATGGTTGCATCGCCCCCCCCCCCTACATTTATGGGCTGGCTAAAGACCTGGGAGCATACGGTATATACTTTCATTAAAACGTATTTTTGCGTCTTTCTAATAATTTGATAACATGCTTCATGCTTCCGGTCTGGAATATCTCAGTCGAGTTGGGACTACGGGAGTTTGCCCACGGGAAATTGTTGAAAAATTGATAATATAAAAAATGTGGTTTTAGAGCATCTTCATCTACACTTCTTTATAATACAACATAAGGTGATACTTTTTATTATTATTATTATTCACAGAAAGTTAGTGGCGAGGAAAAAGAAATATCCCAGTTTCTACTGCAGGATCCCAGACGGGGTCCAACTCAAAAGTTTCAATTCCCGGGGGGGGGGGGGTAAATAAGCACACCATGAGAAAGCTCTGTTAAATGATACAGAATTAGACATTGGACAAGTCTCGACTGTCGATAAGCATTGTAAAATGGCACGAGTCATTCCTTTGATACATTCTAGTTTGGGTTTGTTTTGTATTACTGGCAGATTGAACCATCTCCTACCACCCGTAAATGGCCTCATTGCTCCTCTTGGACACATGCTCATCACATTTTATACAGTCCCCTCCGACTGCACACCGTCCAAACTCCCCTACAGAAGTACCGCCAGGGCCTTCGGGACACTCCCAACTGCTATTGCCTACAGAACCCTTACTTATTCTTGTCCTTTACAACACGTTATCGTCCTGTATTTCTTAGCTCCTTGCACTCTGTTTGGTTATGGTCAGGGACGTAGCTAAGGGGTAGGGGGGCACGAGGGAGCACCGGCCTTCCCAAATCTTGGCTTGGCCCCCGCAAATATTTATTTAAAATTATGTTACAATTTTTTTTATCCGACAATAAATGAAAAAAAAATATCCATAGTAAACTGAAATGATTCATACTTCTAAGAAAAGGTTATTTTTAAAATCCATTTATAGGCTATTTCTTAAACGTTAAGTGAATGGTAATAAGAGTATAAGATCAGGAACTTTGGGGCCTGGGCGTCATTTTCGTTAACATTGGGGGGTTATTCTAGCCCTTAGAGTGATTCCAGCCTTATAGTCACCTTGAGGTGCTAAGGGCTAAAAATCTGTACGAATGCACTTTTTATAATCAACTAAGACAAAACTGAAAGGTCGATTTGACTCAAAGGCTACGAGGATCCCTCTTCCCCATTGCTGAGTTTTGCAACATAGTATTTTATATTTTAATTGTTTTACTAGAAGGTATTGAGTGTAGATTTACTTCCGTATATTTATTATATTTAACAACGATTCTGGCTAAACAGATGAGAAATTATGTAGACCCCCTATACAGTATGTACTGGCGCTGGCAACAGGCTGAGCGGGACTGAATGTGGAGTGCGCTGTGTTAAGTTTGTTATGTATGTGTTCTTGAAATTAAGTTAAATATGGAGAGGTTTATAAAATCTGGATATTTTATTTCACATGGAAAAACTGAGAAACACTTGACGAGTACCTGCAGCGAAACTAATGAGGTGCATGTTGTTGCTGAGGAAAACATTCATTCGGGCACTGTTGATAAGGAAGAAGCTAAGGAAGTTGCTAGCACCTCACAACAAAACATTCATGTGAATGACTTGTTTTCAGAGGTCCAAAGAAACTGGAGAGATTTTTGATCTTTAAAAAAAAAATAAAATAAAATAAACGCATCTAGAGAAGTAATAACTGCCCGTCGCGAGTGCTTAAAACGTATAGTGGCGATTGTGATCCATTCAGTTCGACAGGGAGTGGCTTTACGAGGCAAAGATGTAGATGACAACAGTTTAAATAAAGAGAATTCCTAGCAAATATTAGAGTTGTTACGACGTTTTGACCCTTTTTTAAAGAATATGCAGCGCCAGAGAATAACACTTATTTGTCCCCAGAAATTCAAAATGAAGATATCTTATGCTGCGTTGAGGAAATCATCAATGTCATTTTAAGTGAACTGAATTCCGCTGGAAAGTTCAGTGTTATAGCTGATGAAACACGAGATATTAGTGTTTCTGAACAACTTAGTGTTTGCGTGAGATATGTGAAAAATTCTAAAACGGTAGAGAACTTTTTGAAATTTGAGATAAATGCTGAATACATATCGAAAACAATTATCGAAACTTTGGCTTTTGTAGGTGTTAATAAGGACTCAAAATGCATTGGGCAAGCTTACGATGAGGCGAGCGTTATGAGAGGCCACATAAGTGGTGTGCAAAAGTTATTTCGGAAGTCTCATTCCCTCGCACTGTATATCCATTGCTATGTGCACCAGTTAAATTTAATAATATTTAATAATTGTAAAAGTGTGTTCGTATGAACAAGCAAATACCTTTTTGCTTTATTGCAGACTACCTAATTATTTCTCTGTGTAAAAGCTTATAGACGATAAAGCAAGCTCAGACAGCGTTAGGTTTGGAGCAATCCAGTATACCTGGCCTTTCAGACATTCGTTGGTCTTCACATACCGGTATTTGTTCAGTGAACGCTGTGAAAAAGAATTATGGAGCTATTAATCTCTGCATTAGAGGGTAAGGATGCTAAGAAGACTGAAGCTGATTGTTTTTAGCAAGATTGTGGGAATTATTAGTGGCCTGAATAATTTTCTACAAGAAGATATTATCCTAGCAGACGCCCAGCTACCTATTTGTTCGGTTGTTGGAGCCATAAAAGAACTTAGAACAGAAGAAAATTCATTGGGTCTCTACACTGAAGCATTCGAGTTTGACACACAAAATGGTGTAGAATGTTTTAGTCAACCAAAGAGCAGAGAAAAGCGAGATAATATATTATGAAAGGTTTTCTGGTTTCCGTTAGTATTCCGAAGAGATTCACTATCGGGTAGTATTTCACTATCCAAAAGTACATGTTTCAGAATCCTAAGGTACTCACGAAACAACTTGTATAGAGGGATATGATCTTGAAGCTTTGCTGGCGTCTACTATTAATCCAATGTTCTCGGGATTGCTGCCAGAGTGAGTGTTGCTGTGCTGAGCTTTCGTTACCATACAGCGGCAACATCTTCAGAGCTATGTGTTGAAGTTTACGGAAATACGGAAATAAATTAGAGATAAAGAGGGCCCCTTAGCAAGACAGCTCGCCCCCTTGAGTGATGCACCAACCTATATCTACGTGCACCTCCTACATGCAGTTAGAGATCTAAAGCAGCATGTCGTATGTGGTGTCGCGCCGCGGTTTTTATCCTTAGACATTTACCGGGCAGTGTGTATTAGAGAAAGAAAGAAGAGTAAAATAGAAGATAGGAAAGCGCGTGAAGATTTTTCACCTCACCATTGGCTTGGGTAGGAGGAGGAAAAACCTGGGAAACACATGGAGTCCAGGAAACCCCCTTTATCGGTCATGCACATGCTCAAGTTATTTACATGGTAAACCACACTAAGAAGGGGTGGGAAAAACCCATGTAAAATTATTATTTTACTGTCTGTATTTAATCTAACTTAAGAGTTGGGTGTGAATTAATCTAATTTGTTAATTGTCTGTAGTTTGGTGGGCAAGTTTGGTTAGTGGGTCTTTGTGTTATTTTTAAGCATGCAACTTGGTCCTTGGCCTCGCCTGGTCGTCATCGGTTTGCAGTGGTGACAGCTGCTTAACTTCTCTCCTATCCCTCGGGTTGTGTCTTTTTAGTGCCGCCCCCTCTGCATTGCTTGCTTCTAGTAGCTATCTGTGGTTTGGTTACATATACCTCCCCAGTTGTGGTTGATATGGTGTTGATGGTTAATTTGAAGATCTTTTTCGTTGCTATTGCTATTGCATCTGTAAGTAGTTTTCTGCTTGCTGGTGGTGTTGTCATAGTTAATATCGATGTAACCCATGTTAGTATTTGCTGTGTCGTCCTGTTTATGGCTTCCTCTATTGCTTCATTTGTTAAGGGGTTGTGAGGTTCTTTCTGCCTCTCTTCTGTCTTTGATTGCTGAACTCTGCTGTCTTCTTGGCTCTCATAAGGGCCTGAATATGTGTGCTGTTCTTCTGTGATAAGCCTGGGCCTGGACATCTCAGTTGAGGTTTTTGGTCTCTTAGGACATTCACTGCTTCCTGTCCTGTGACCATTTACTTTGCATGTTGTACAGAAGTTCCTATTTACTTTCTGGCTACATGCGTCTGTATGCGTACCACCACATCTGTGGCATACTCTCTTGTTAGTACATTGGAACCTTCGATGTCCATATGCGTAGCAGTTCCAACACGGGGACGGTCGGGGCTGACTCCTGGGTTGCTCCACTTTGTATGTCCTAGTTCCGGTGGGTAGGCCGTATGTAATTAGTCTACTTATTTGCTCTGCGTTGGTGGAGAATAACCTTATAAGTGGAGTTGGGCCGCTCTCTGACTGGATTCTGGTTATTGCGGTGTATTGAACTTTTTGATTGAGTAGCTCTTCTTCTAGTGTTGATAGATCTTTGTTTGTGGGGAATCCCTTTATGACACATGTGAACATACGTGGATTCTTGCTCTGATTCTTCTGACTTCTCTTCGGTGATTGGTACGATGCTCTGTCTTCATTGGCTTCTGATTGGCTATTGTTTGTGTGGTGGTTTCTAGCAGATACTGTTTTATTGTGGTCCTGGGAAGGGCCGGGTTTTTATGTCTTCACTTCTGTGGGGTTGGCTTCTACCTGAGTGGAGTTGTCTCTTTCCTGTTGGTCCTCAGAAGGGCCGGTCTTTCTAGTTGTCAGCTGTGTTGGCTTTGGTTTCACCTGTGTGCAATTGTTTTTCACCTGTATGTGAATGGTTTTCTCTTGTGCGAGATTGGACTTTTCTTTAGGTTTCGGTTCCTCCTGTGTGAGTCTTTTTGTTGTTTCTTCTGTTGGCGCATTTTCTTCCGGTGATCTCTTTTTCCTCCCTCTTCTCTGGACCACTTGGAAGTTTTCGTCTTCTTGAATCTGGATCTCACCTCTCGTCTTTGGCTTGGCCGTGGCAGCTTGGTCTTCTTGGTTATGCAGGACTCCGTCCGTAAATAGTCTCTCTGTGCTTGTGGGATGGTGGTCCTCATAAGGGCCGCCATCTTGTTGGTTTTGTATGGGGCGACGCTGGCTCGAGTGGAACACCTGGTCTTCCGCATCGTTTCTTCTCAGGTACTTGTTGAGATTCTCTTCCATCAGTGTAAGTGCTTCAGCACGTATCCTCTCTCGCTCAGCTGTGGAGAAACTTGGGCTGCTCTCGAAGAAACCTGGTCCCTCATCTTCTTCGCCGCTCTCCTCTTAAACTCTGTCCCTTCTGCTTGGCCTCTGGGATGGTTGCGGTTTGCGATTGCTCTTTGATCTTGGCATTTCTTCTCTATGTGGCTCAAAAAAGGGCCGAAAGCTCTGATTTAGGTTTGGTTCTAACAGGGTCAGAATTCTCTAAGTGAGATGTTTGTGTCTCTCTATGCTATCTAAAAGAGATAGTACTGAGTTCCTGTCAGCCGACTGTCGGCAAAGCCTGTTCAACCTATACGGCCAGTGCGAATCTTGGTCCGCGATAGGGGGTCCAGCCGACCGAAAAACAATGACTATTCCTTCTAAAAAGCCGTGTGTGTAGTATAATGTTGTCAGTAGTTTTATTTGGAAATTAACTCTTTGTAGCCTATCTTAAGAAAGACTGGCTATTTTTGTCTCTCTGTTGTAACAGCTCCTTCGGTTGGCACCGTTAGGTTTCCGGAGGGTTAACTGAAGATAATCTTCATCTTGAACTTGCAATTGAAGGTCTATGAAGGTCTTCTCTCTCTGCCACTACTGCAACTCAGCTCTCTCTTCCGTGTTTTCTGGTCGTACAGATTATATAGTGGTCTATAAGAATAGCTGTGTTCCTATTGGTTGTTTTTGTTGGCCAATGGCGTGCTCTGATTTTGCTAGTGGAAACTGCTCTCTGATTGGCTGATGGTCCTGAGAAGCTGGATCCAGATGTCAGGTAGATGATAACCTTCGTCTCTGTTGATGGATGGCTTGTATGTACAGATGAATAGAGATTCATGTATTTTTCTGTCCCAGAACTGTTTGCTTTTCTTTAATACTTCAATTTGGTCCCACATGGCCGTATGATTGTATTGTATGCAGTGTTCGGCTATTGCAGATTTTTCCGGTTGTTTAAGTCTGGTGTGTCGCTGGTGTTCTTTCATTCTGTCTTCAATGTTCCTTCCTGTTTCACCTATGTAAGTGGCGTTACATTCACAGGTGATCCTATAGATGCCTGGTGTCTTTAATCCCAATGAGTCTTTTGCACTTGGTAGTAAACTCCTGATCTTCGGTGGAGGGCAGTGTACAGTCTTGATGTTGAATTTCTTCAATAGTCTTGCTAGTTGGTTGGAGGTTTTTCCCATATATGGAATAAGTGCAATATTTTCCTTGTCTGCCGTGTTGTCCTCTTTTGTGGTGCAATCTCTGCTACTGTATTTTCTCATGGCTGTGTTGATCTGTTTCGACGAATATCCGTTGAATTTGAATACTGTTTCCAGGTGAGATAGTTCTGTGCTTATATTATCTGGATCTGCTATTTGGTATGCTCTGTGTATTAGAGTATTTAACACCCCCATCTTCTGTGCAGGATGATGAAAACTGGTCACATCGAGGTAGAGATCAGTGTGTGTGGGTTTCCTGTAGATTGAATGGCCTAGACTTCCATCTGGCTGCTTGAATACGAGTACGTCCAGGAACGGGAGTCTTCCTTCTGTTTCTGTTTCCATTGTGAACTGGATGTTGCGGTGTATAGAATTGAGATGCTACAGGAATTCGTTGAGTTTCTGTCTGCCATGGGGCCATATGACGAATGTGTCGTCTACATATCTGTAGAATACTGTAGGTTTGTATGTTGCTGTTTCTAGCGCTTTATGTTCAAAATACTCCATATAGAAGTTCGCTATTACTGGAGAGAGAGGAGAGCCCATTGCCACACCATCGCTTTGTTCAAAGAAATTGTCTTGGTAACTGAAGTAGGTAGACGTTAGAGTGTGTCTGAAGAGATGTACTATATCCTTGCTGAAGTGCGATTCCAGGAGTTTAATAGAATCTTCTAGTGGTACCCTCGTAAAGAGAGAAACCACATCAAAGCTGACGAGTATGTCATCTGCGTTTGTCTTGATGCTGTGTAGTAGTTGTACGAAATGGCTGGAGTTTCTGATATGGTGTGTACACTCTCCTGTTAGTGGCTGTAGCAGTCCTGTTAATTTCTTGGCCAGGTTCTATGTGGGGCCTCCTATGGTGTTAACTATGGGTCGTAATGGAACTTCTTTTTTGTGTATCTTCGGAAGACCATAAATCCTTGGTGGTATTGAGCCGGAAGGTTTAAGCCTCTTCTTTTCTTCTTCATTCAGACTGGAACTTTGTATTAATCTGGAGATTTTCTTTTCGATGGCCTTGGTTGGATCTCCGTCAATTTTTCTATATGCTGGATCTTCCAGTAGGCATGTTAATTTGGAGTGGTAGTCTTCCCTGTTGAGAATGACGGTCGCATTCCCCTTGTCTGCTGGTAATATTATAATGCTGTCATCTGCTCGTAGGTCCTTGAGGGCTTTCCTTTCTTCTCTGGATAGGTTGTATTTTGGCTTCTGCTGCTTGGCCCTCATAAGGACCGTAACGGCTTGTGTGCGTATGTAGTCTGCTGCTTCTTGGTCTAAGTGTTTTATTGCTTGTTCAATACCGCTTACAGTTTCCGTGATGGGAATGTGTTTAGACTCCCAGGAAGGAAGACTCCCGTTCCTGGACGTACTCGTATACAAGAAGCCAGATGGAAGTCTAGGCCATTCAATCTACAGGAAACCCACACACACTGATCTCTACCTCGATGCGACCAGTTTTCATCATCCTGCACAGAAGATGGGGGTGTTAAATACTCTAATACACAGAGCATACCAAATAGCAGATCCAGATAATATAAGCACAGAACTATCTCACCTGGAAACAGTATTCAAATTCAACGGATATTCGTCGAAACAGATCAACACAGCCATGAGAAAATACAGTAGCAGAGATTGCACCACAAAAGAGGACAACACGGCAGACAAGGAAAATATTGCACTTATTCCATATATGGGAAAAACCTCCAACCAACTAGCAAGACTATTGAAGAAATTCAACATCAAGACTGTACACTGCCCTCCACCGAAGATCAGGAGTTTACTACCAAGTGCAAAAGACTCATTGGGATTAAAGACACCAGGCATCTATAGGATCACCTGTGAATGTAACGCCACTTACATAGGTGAAACAGGAAGGAACATTGAAGACAGAATGAAAGAACACCAGCGACACACCAGACTTAAACAACCGGAAAAATCTGCAATAGCCGAACACTGCATACAATACAATCATACGGCCATGTGGGACCAAATTGAAGTATTAAAGAAAAGCAAACAGTTCTGGGACAGAAAAATACATGAATCTCTATTCATCTGTACATACAAGCCATCCATCAACAGAGACGAAGGTTATCATCTACCTGACATCTGGATCCAGCTTCTCAGTACGAAAAGAACCATCAGCCATTCAGAGAGCAGTTTCCACTAGCAAAATCAGAGCACGCCATTGGCCAACAAAAACAACCAATAGGAACACAGCGATTCTTATAGACCACTATATAATCTGTACGACCAGCAAACTTCAACACGTAGCTCTGAAGATGTTGCCGCTGTATGGTAACGAAAGCTCAGCACAGCAACACTCACTCTGGCAGCAATCCCGAGAACATTTGATTAATTGTATAGAGGTAGTTTGACAACTTACATATAATTTGAAGTACTCACCAAATACCTCTATAAAAATTGTGGAAGTACCGGAGGATTGTGAAACTTGGACATTTGGATAGGGCACGTATTACTTTCTAAGTGAAGTCTTGACCCGACTACGGTAGGTCCCATAGTTTCGGAGCTATGGACCTTTAAAGCTTTTTTTTTTTTTCCAACGTTTTCGGGTGCCTATAACTCCGAAAGGAAGCATTTGCGCACCCAGATTGGTCTATACTTTTTGTCCTATCTTGGTGTCAGGAATTACCTCCCAAACGTTGTCGATGTTGTTTTGAAACACACTATATATATCCTTTTCCTATCAGCACCATACTTTAGCTGAAAAATACCACAGTCATCTATCATCTCCTACAGCTCTTCATTCTCAACCACCATGACCTCTAGCCTGTGATCCAGTAAAATACATCTACGACATGCCCCTAATCTAACTTTGTTCTAGCAAGCATGTGTACTACCAATGGTTTGTTCAAGGGAATCCCCGGAACATGAAAGTGGAAGGAACATGAGTTCCCCCTCAAAAGAGAAGAAGTAGTAATGCGCGAAGCCTTGGAGCGAAGTATAACAAGCAGGCAAGTGAAGAAAATCTTCACCGATACCTCCACATGACGTCACGAACAGGTAACCAATCAGAACGCTAATCGCAAACTGGGTCTACCTGTTATTTTATATACCTTGGTTCAACCGCGTGTTCTGGTTCTATTCTGGGGTTGTTTACCTTGAATTTATTGTTTACAGGGAAGTTTGTGTGTGCAAATATTTGTAGACCCGTTTTACCTTGTTTTGCTACGGAGTGCTGGTGAGTGTATAAGCAATTGGTTTTCTTGGTATATTTTAACATTAACTTAAAAAAAAAAAAACTTAAATAAAGTGGTGCAGGTTTACAATAGACCGTCATATAAATTGGTAATTCCACGGTTAAAAAGATCGTGCAGGTCAAGTTCAGGCACACAAGTCCAAATAATTCTTAAAAAATTATATTTCTTTCACTAACCCTTTTACTGTCTTCCAGGAAGGTTTGCGGTGGACAACATAGCAATACCCCACTTTACATAGATGAAGTTCAACGAGGCTGTCGCAAATAATTGTTGAAATATTACAATTTTTGGCATTTATTCCGAAGTTGGGCGTCCGATACTTTTCGAGCAAAATCTTCATAAAAGCTATTAAAATTCATAGTTTTTCAATTTGCATATACATCAGAGGTGAACAGAGGTGCCCTTGGACGTCCGAACAAAGTTTACTATTTAATTCACAGTATTAACGTGCGAGCGTTAGCGAGTGAAGGCAGGTTAGAGCCTCGCAAGGCACGTTGTTTTCAGTTTTCATTAAACTAATTAATGTAGGTTTTTTTTTTTTTTTTTTAATACTTACCTTAGTACTTCGGTTCGTACTGAAAACAATAACTTTCTCCAGGTTTTTCGGTGTAACCTTCTTTCCACACTTCCCACAATTTGTTCTTAGGTTCATTAATTCATGCTCTTCACATACTTTTAGAACATTTTGCGGGGTATGTTTAGTACAAGGGGTGCAGAAGCACGTAAAAAACACAAAATTTACAGGAGAAATGAGTGATGCAAGTACTTAGACGTAACATAACGTAACCAAATCTAACCTAACCTAACATAAACTAACGTAAGCTAACCTGAACTAACGTAATATTAGTAGAAATAAGCGAAATTCTATCATTTTTTGGAAAATTATGCGGGACTCCTACACTAATATAACATAAACTAAACTAACCTAACGTAACCTAAACTAGCCTAACCTAACTTAAACTAACCAACCCTACCCTAAACTAACCGAATATGAACAGAAATGACCAAAATTGTAACATTTTTTAGAGAAAAGAGCTGGACCCCTTCTGCTAAACATAGGCCCATTTTGCTCGTTATGAGCGTATTGCCCCACGAAATTAATAGTCAGTTCACATCCTGTGCATCGTTTCGATATATTTGCCGGTATGTTGATAATATAAATGATCGTTAATTTCCCACAATGCAACTATTCTGAAACCTTGCGCCAAGTAGTTCCCTCCGCTCGCCGAATAGTCCCATGTTTGTAACCGTTTATACATAACAAAGATATTTTTCGAGATCCTTATATATTATCTAGCACACAAACGATCAACTTATCCATATCTTCCCTGTAAATTTTAAAAATTTTTCTGGAAACGGACGCCTAGCTTGGAACTCAACCCAAATTTTTTCACGATTTGAGTATACATTTAGTATCTTTTTAGTATCTTGACCGACGGTTCCGGAGCCGGTAATGTGACTTACAGTGAGCTGTTGTAAACGACCTCGTTTTTGCAGATACTCACCATTGCTCATGCGCCTGCTCCCTATGGACG
Organism: Thermobia domestica; assembly: GCF_964235325.1. NCBI lineage: Eukaryota > Metazoa > Arthropoda > Insecta > Zygentoma > Lepismatidae > Thermobia > Thermobia domestica. Next base: position 174,647,221 of record NC_137468.1, on the reverse strand, counting down.
GAACTCCTCGCCATCGCTCAGGCTTGTTTGCTGCGGTCCTGCCCTGGCTCGATTAGATGACATTCGTGCTTCAGTCCACCTAGCACCCTTTGGACGTACCCCCGTGCTGCGTGCGGGCACAAGTTTCACTCTGTCTGACTCGGGTAGATAGCATTTGGGCTTTTCAGTGGCCACCTAGTAAAGGCTGGTTTGTTGGTTGCACTGTAGTTTTTATACCCGACATCCCGCCGCCGTGTTTATAAGCACATTGTAATAGAGTTGTAATTTTTCAACAATTATTTCTGATGCCACCCTTGAATTTTATCTACGTTAAATTTGGTAACGTCATGTCACCCAGTGAAACTTTTGAAGAACAGTGCCAGAACTTAAAGTGCATGGTATTAGATATCATTTTCCGCTAATGAAATGTTTCGTTACTACGTGATATCATCGCAAATGCTATAGGAACTCGTGTCACTGTAGAAACTCGTCTGTTTGCTTACGCGCAGAGAGATAAGAGCAGCTGTGTCAGCGGTTTTTTTTTTTTTCAAAGGATAACGCACTTTGTAGAAGGTCTGAAATATTAATATTGTTAATAGTGTTTTTTTTTTTTTTTTTTTTCCTCTCCTGAAAAAGTAAGAAATTAGACATATGAAATATATCTTAAAGACGATATGAGACATGGATATACAGCGTAACGTGGGATCCACATGAGCTCCTGCTCTGGATTTTCATTTTAGATTCAAAATCATCTGTTTTCGAGAACTTTCCTCTCTTCCCATTTTCTTTGTGCCCTTACTCATAACGGAGGTGGCCTATGATCCTGGAATTTTGATACATACTCACAACGGAGTTGGCCCATAGCTCTTAATTTTGATACATACTCATAACGGAGGTGGCCTATGATCCTGGAATTTTGATACATACTCATAACGGAGTTGGCCTGTGGCCCTGGAATTTTGATACGCTCTGTAATAAGTTCCGAACGATTTTATCAATTAAAACACAGTCTTGAATACTTCATATAGAACTACGTTTTTTTTTTTTTTTTTTTTTTTCATCAAGGTAAACTTAACTTAATTAGACCGACTCATTTGAAAGTTATTAGATAGTTGCTGTAGTATCAAAATGTTGTAGGGTGTATAATTGTTTATTAAGCTTGTGTACCGTATTTGTCATTAGTATTAGTTTAATATAATTGTATATTTTCGATGTGTGTGTGTGTACGCACACAGTCGTGTGTGAGTGATAGAAAGGAGTGTATAGCTCTGATGAAATTTCTGCTTTTGAAGAAAAATAAACCACCACAGTTAGAAAAATAACCACAGATCTTGTATCCTAAAATGAATATTCCTTCTTATTTGATTTTGGGTGTCTCTGGAACTTTAGTAAGTAACTTTCCTCCTTCTGGTTTTCGTCCCCTTATAAATTCATCGTCGAAGAGAGCTGTCTTGAAACATTAGATCTTCCAAAAACATTTTTTTTTTCTCTTTTGATCAAAAGGTCCAATATATTTCAACAAAAACTTTCTTGTACGCCTTATATCTGGAGAACTATATATATAGTATAGCCAAACCCAAACTATCACTTAACTCAGTATGATGTGCTTATTCCGTAGAAAATAGGAAAACTGGACTTAGGGGCCCTTCAAAATTTTTGAGGCCCCTGATCCAAAAATGAATCAAAAGATCCATTATACTGGGTGGCTCAAAAGTAGGTATACAGTATCGTACTGATCAACTCATTACATTTTATATCATTTTTAATTGTTATCCGTCAGGTAGACTTAGTTTCTTTATTATTTGTTCTTAATGTGTTTTTACTTACATCTTAAGCTCGGAAGAACCGAAGCAAATAAACCCATAAACTAGAATATTATACTTGATCAATGCAGGCGTGTATACCTACTTTTGAGCCACCCTGTATTTCATTCAAAATTTTTTTTGTACGCCTTATATCTGGAAAACTACATATAGTATAGCTAAACTCAAACTATCACTTAACTCAGTATGATGTGCTTATTCCGTAGAAAATACGGAAGCTCGATGTAGAGGCCGTTCAAAAGTTTTGTAGCCCCTTGCTTGTAGATCTTCACACATCTTCACTTGACACGTTCGCTGCTGACATGAATCATAAACGCCTCCCTAGATCTGAATTTTTTATTTTTATTTAGTTATTTTTACATTGTTTTTAGAAGGATGTGTTAATTTTTTTAAGCCAATATATGTATGTGTGACGTCATAATGAAAGAACGGTAATGGGTATCTTTATTAATTCTTGTTATTTCAGTGTACAACCTGGGTGATTACGAACTGTTAGCATATGTAATTTGCGATTTGACATTTTTTGTTACTTGTACATATGGTGCAACTATTCAATGAAAAAATAATAATAATAAAATAACTGTTCACAATATATAATATTCACTTATGGTAACCATTGAAACACGGCTGTTCTGCAGTATGATCCAGGCTGTTCTGCTTCTTCTTTTTCCCTCACGGTGCGTCCTTTTGTTTCAGCATATTAGAGCGTGAAACTCTTCAGATTTCTTTCTGTTTTGAAGAAGTAATGCTGGGATTCCATGAATCTCTTGTTTCGATGCTAGAAGTTTGCGTACAGTACTGAGCCGGAAATCATGCAGGATCGTTTTACTGTTCAAAGTATATTTGTTGTAGAGGAAACAAGAATTCAGTAATACCAACTGTAGGTAGTGAAAAAAACATTTTTTTTTCTATTATATGATTATCTTGCGTTCGCAGCGATAATAGGCCATCAATTGATCTTTCCTGTCGACTCCTATCCTGTAACACTTACAGTAAACAATTGGTAGGGGCTTGTCTGTTGATGAAAGAGACAGATTCGTTTGGAAATTCTGAAGAAACGTTGGGAACTTCAGATTTGTTGCGTAGTTTGCAATCATTATATCTCCGTCCGAATACTTGATTAAGTTTTAAATGTGTTTTCGAGACAGCTGCTGGTTTATTTAGCCTGTTTGACGGAAGTGTATAGTTTATTCCTTCAGTAGGAGTTCAGTTCAGCAAATTCTGTGAATTTCCCATGCCGATTCTACAACAGCATCCCTTTCTCCCTGCATCCTCTTTAAACTGCATTTGCAGGGTTGTAATGTCTCAACACCCACTGTATGTCTGTCTCACATTCGTTCTCCCAATACTATGGCTAATGTGAAGCAGATGTCAGGCAATGTAAGAACAAGGAAGCTAATCTTGGGAATAGGCATTTCTTTTAAAAAGGAAAATAATGCAAATGTGTATTTTTTCATTAATTTATGATGTGAATAACTTGTGAAGAACAGATTTCTCTGCTTCTAGGGCCATCACATTTTGCTACAATCGACATATATATATATATATATATATATATATATATATAAAAGAGAACGTACAAATCCTTTGTTCCCTCATCACGCTAATACGGCTGAACCAATTTCTTTCATTTTTGGGGGGTTATTAGGATTTGGACCCTAGATGGTTTTTATCATATCACTTTAATTTTTAATTACCAGTGTCTTGAGATAATTGACCATTCAAGTGTCCATAACGTACAAATCCTTTGTTAGATCATCATAGGTAAAAATAAACGTATTTATATGCAACCCGCATGACCGTGTCACTCGGCGGGTTAACATAAATGACAGGCGCTATAATGTTAACATTTACTGCAATCACTTGAAAGCGAAAAAGTAAAAATTATCTAAGTAACAACGTTTATTGCGTTCCGGGGTGACCGCAGCGAAGCGGGGTGAACGCTGCTAGTATATATATATATATATATATATAAAAGAAAACTGGAGCAATCCAAATGAAATCGACCAATGATGGTTGCTGACAAAGTTTAGTTTCTTTATTAATTTTTTACTTAAGTTTGTACCACATCCAGGGAGTTGAAAGCGGGTATTCATTTAGTTTATAGCTGCGCAGGTTTTGTCGTAGCGGCCTTTTTGTATAGGCGTCTGAGCGTATTTTGAACCTTTTAGAGGATTTCTTTAACCGCTGTAACTTTTTAGGTTTTAAAGATAACGAGTTCAAACCTAAACCATGTGAAAGTTAATGGAATGGACAACATTCTGTGTTCTGTGCACATTGAGACGTACTTCAGAACGTCGAAAGAAAAAGCTCTGAACATTGCGGTGGGAAACCTAGAAATGACCATTTTGGAATGTACATTTTGAAACAAAATAAATGAGACTTACCTTCAATTTCTTTTTTTTTTTTTTTGTCTACATAGAGACTAGATAATAAACAACGTCCCAAATAAATTTCAGATCAGAGAACCATATACTTAATTTTTTGGGAATTTTTAAACATTGCAAATTTTTGAAAATCGTGTATTTTCACCATCAAATATCTCAGGAAGGACACAAGTGAAAAATCTCAAATTTGCACAAAATAGACGATAGTTGTTCAGTAAAAAGTCGGTAAAATTGCATCACTGAGACTTGAGTGGTTTCTGAGTTATAAGTTTATTCTTCACTGGCACTTAATATCATGAAGCGCCATGAGGAGTGGATATAAACTTTGTAGCAAAAGTCAAAATAACACGACAGTAATGTTTAATGGGTAAAGTATGCATAATTTATGAATCATATCTTGTACAAAAAACAAAACGCCTCCGTTATTTCTTTTCTGCCTATAGCGCTGCTGTTAAGACATCAGTTGACTAATTTGTGTACAGAGTTCTGCACTAATATTGAAAGTACGACCTGTAAGAGTTGTGAACTCTGTGGGTAAGAGTTTTCGGAGAATCTTAGCGATTGGCACCCACACTTTGTCATTCGTTGATAGTATAAAAAAGGTTCTTGGGCCATAGTGATGGAAAAAGTTAATAAAAAGATCGTTATCTTCCTGACTGATGTCTTTAATTTTCCCAATCCACCATTTCTCGTCGTAAAAACAGGCTACGGTGTCATTAGGTGCAAGTGACAACGTGCTATGTTCTTCATAACATCTGATTTGTGTTTGCGTCAGAGGTATATAAATCTGTTATATAATTTGGCAATGATAATTCTTTTACAAGTAGCAAATCTCGAATTTCTTGCTGTTTGACAGGACTTCTTTTAATGAAACATAGATGAATTGTATGTCTGAGATACTATCAACACTAAATCTGTACATCTGTTGAGCTGTTAAAATCGCGAATTTCACATCATTGCAACAACTTATAACTCAGAAACTACTCAAGTCTTAGTGATGCAGCTGTACTCACTTGTTACTGCCCAACCATCGTCTATTTTGTGCAAATTGGAGGTTTTTCACTTGTGTCTCTGAGATATTTGATGGTGAAAGTACACGATTTTCGAAGATTCGCAAGGTTTAAAAATTTCCAGAAAATCAAGTGTATAGTTCTCAGCTCTGAATCTTGTTTGGGACGTTGTTTACTATCTAGTCTCTATGTAGACAAGAAATTGAAGATGAGTCTCATTTATTTCCTTTCAAAATGAACATTCCAAAATGGCTATTTCTAGGTTTCCAACCGCAATGTTCAGAGTTGTTTTCTTTCGACGTTATGAAGTGCGTCTCAATATGCACAGAACACAGAATGTTGTTCATTCCATAGACTTTCACATGGTTTTGGTTTTGGTTTAATCTTTAAAACCTAAAAAGTTACAGTGTTTAAGGGAATCCGGGAAAAGTGCAAAATACGCACACGCACCTATACAAAATGGCCGCTACAAACAAACCTGCGCGGCTAAAAAATAAATGAATACCCGTTTTGAACTCCTGAATGTGGTATAATTTTAGGTAACTCCTGAATGTGGTATAAGTTCCCAGTACAAGACAGCTCTTTCAAAAAGTACATAGATTTTTACACCGTATTTGTGTCTCTATCCCTTTATATACTGCCTAAGAAAGAGGCTACCACGCCACAAAACCATAGTATCATCCAATGATAATTCCTTTCTTGGATAGTGTACAGAGCTCATCTTACTATTGTAGTAATCTGTAATCCGTAATCTAATTTTATATAAACGATCGCATTTGGATTCTGGCAAAAGTAAAGCGTGCGGAACATCAACATAAAGTTTTATCTCTTTATGTACTGAGGGAAGCAACATAAAAACAAATGGTCTGTTTTCCAACAATATTAAATTCTGGGCATGGATATTGTTCTTGTATGAAGTACAGGACCTGAAATTATCTTTAGTTCTTCAGTTGTCAATTTCTGTTCACTTTGTAATACGAGAATGTTCTTTGTGCCTTCCACTTAGAAATGTTCTTTCAGAGTACACGTTAGTGACGGCTATAACTTCCTGGGGGAAATCATCCCTTACTAACAATTCTAAAGTAATCGTACAGATCGTTTGTCCCACGGACAAACACTAGAAGCTGATTTATTTTATTGAATGGGAAAGATTAAAGAAACCTGAGATTATCGTATGAAACAAGCTGGAATCCATCACTTTCACTGTCTCTTTCAGACGATGATTTTTCTGGACAAAGAAAATATGTTTTGATTTTCAGAAAGATGATTTTCATCAGTTGAACTGCACGATTATTCTGACTCATTCAGTGTCAACGTATCAACGTCAATATGCTGTTGATTCCGCTTTCTCTTCGGTGGTTCTCACATTGTATGTGATTTAAGGTATTGCTACAACACCTTGTGGACTGTATTATTAACGCTGATTCTAAGATTTGGCCTTGTTATTTTTATACTATGAATTTATTACAGATATAAATTATTCACACTACAATGACTACATGCATTATTGCCTTGTTGTAAACAAGTCTTTATACAACATACATTGCTATGATACAAATAATTATGTTTTTGGTACTTACAATAACTGCTGCATTTATACATATAGAAATCAATGAACTACTTGCATTAATGTACTGATTAAACTGGTAATTAATTGTCTTTGATGCGTATGAACTGCTTTGATTGCAATTATGGGAAATTCTGCTTGCTGCGTGGTTCCACACTGCACTGTATCCAACTAGCAAGATAGAAATATGCCAATTAAATGAATACACACAAATAAAAACAACTCAACATACTCCCCCCCGTTGATTGGTGCAATCAAAATTTTTCACAAGGAAGAGGAATCACTTTACTGATGGAACGTTTATATGTTCCTGATGATGTGCGCACGTTTACAACACGTACAATTCCGTCACGTCCTGGAAACACTTGTTCAATTATTCCCAATTTCCAATGAAGAGGTGGTTGATTATCTTCTTTAAGTAGGATCACCATGCCTGGAACAATGTTGCACTGTTTGGAAAACCACTTTTTTCTTTGCTGCAACGACGTGAGATAGTCTGCTTGCCAGCGTTTCCATAATTGATGAAGCATTTGTTGAATTCTCTGCCACCGTGATAAACTGCCTTCTTTCACTTCTGTCAAATTTGGCTCTGGAAAACTAGTCAAGGGTGCTCCTATGAGGAAATGTCCTGGTGATAAATATGATAAGTCTTGAGGATCATTTGACAATGTAGTGATTGGTCTTGAGTTTAAGCATGCCTCGATTTGAATTACTAGAGTATTGAATTCTTCATATGTGAGTAATGCATTACCAGCTATGCGTTTAAAATGGTATTTGAAGGACTTTACTGCAGCTTCCCACAGTCCGCCAAAATGTGGAGACATTGGAGGAATAAAAGACCATGTGAATTCTTCCGTCGTTGCGTGTGTAGCAATTTTCTCCTTAAAATCTTCAGACTGGAACAATGCTTGTAACTCTTGTAATTCGTTTTTGGCTCCAACGAAGGTGGTACCATTATCACTGTGAATGGTCAAACATTTTCCTCGACGACCTGTGAAACGTCGAAGAGCGGCTATAAATGCTTGTGTTGTACACCCATTTACTATTTCTAGATGTATTGCCTTTGTGTTAAAGCAAACGAATACTGCTACGTATGCCTTAACTGTGGTTCGGCTTCTAACTAGTCCAGCCTTTATGTGGAAAGGCCCACAGTAATCTACACCGACATTTAAGAACGGACGTGATGTTTGAAGTCTATTTTTAGGCAATTGACCCATGAGTTGAGATGTTGCCTTGCAATTCAGCTTGAAGCAAATTAAGCATTCATGTATTGTTCGTTTGATTATTTGCCTTGACCTAATAATCCAATAACGTTGTCTCAATGACGCATTCAACAATTGAAAGTTTGCATGAAGCAGTCTCTTGTGTTCATGTATTATGATCAATTTAGTCAAGTGATGATCCTGCGGTAAAATAATGGGATGTTTTGTATCATATGTTAAGTCGCTTTCTTCTAAACGTCCACCAACTCTTAGTATACCCTGGTGGTCTAAGAACGGATGTAAGTTGCGAATTTTGCTTTGTTTTGGTAATTCTTGATTTGACTTGAGGCACTTGATTTCTCTATCAAGACACTACTGCTGTACAAGTTTGATGCAAGTAATAAGTGCCTTTCTTGTTTCTTCGACTGATAATTCACCGATAACCTTCTTCTGTGGAATCTTAATATTGTTAATGAAACGAAGACAATATGCGAATACTCTGATTACTTTCTCCAACTTCGAAAATTTTGAGATGACTTGTGTTGTACCATTATCAGTCGTTACTAATAGAATAGTTTTCCTTTGTTCGATCATTGCATTTTCTTCCATGACTACAGCTTCTGACGGCCATACGTCTTCTGGTTCTTGCAACCATGGAGAGCCATGCCACCACAATTGAGCTTGTGTCAGTTGATGCACTGTTGTACCTCGAGATATCATATCGGCTGGATTTTCTGAAGAGGCAATGTGCTTCCAATTATTAATGTTAGTGTATTCTTGGATCTTTGCTACTCTATTAGCCACAAATTGTTTCCAGCGGGTGGACGGTGATGCTAGCCATGCGAGCACTATCGTTGCCAAGAATGGAGATGAAGCTGCTCCATAGGTGACCATTTTTAATTTGTATTCCTTTACTGGCTGATCTGTTGATTCTCTCCATAGAATATGTTGATACCTTTGATCTTCAGGATGTACTTCAATGCACCTGTACATTTTTTCAATATCTGCTGAAAATGCAATTTGATGAGTTCTGAACCGTAGAATGATTGATTGCAAATTCTGTTGAATAGTCGGTCCAACTAATAGCATATTGTTTAACGAAACTCCATTTGTTGTTTTTGCAGAAAAGTCAAATACTACGCGGAGTTTGGTTGTTGTACTTGACTCCTTCATGACTCAGGGTTTGAAAAAACCCGGGTATTTTTGAAAAAACCCAACCCACCTGGGCCCATGTGGGTTTTTTCGGGTTTAATTGGTTTTTTTCGAAATATTTCAATCTCTTTGGGGTAAAAATGTTAAAATATGATTTACATTTCATGAGTGTCATTGTCACAACTTGCAACAACTTTCTATTCACTGCTGTTTTGAAAACAATGCCGCCATTTTGAAATTTTATATTGGATCGCCGAAAAAATCTATACAGCAAATTTAGAATGTCTTGTGCTCCTACCCTCAAAATATCAACTTAAAAAGTCCGAAAATTGCACCTTGTAGCATGGATACCCGCTATTTTGAAAAATGGCCGCCATTTTGAAATTTTATGCCGCCAAAATATATACAGCTAATTTAGTCTCTCGTGCTTCTACTTTGAAAATTTCAACTTGAAAGACCTAAAATTGCGCTTTGTAGCGTGGATATCAGCAGCGGCGCAAATTTGTCTTCAACATTGGGGGGACGAGTAAGACGGTATATATATATATATATATATATATATATATGCGATGTACAAAATATTTATGAAGGCGAAAAACAATGCTGAGGAGGATTACCCATGTCGGTCCCGGTGTCCTCCATAGGGGACATAAAATATGGCGACATTATTATAATTGCTTTATAACTTTAAAATCCGACCGGCAACATTGAAAACAGTTTACAAGGGATGAGCCAAATATGATCATTCCCTGTAAACAGTTTTCAATGTAGCCAGTCTGAATTTAAAGTTGTAAAGCAATAATAATATCATCATATTTTATGTCCCCTGTGTGGGACAACATGTGTAGGGGAGCAGAGTTGTCTTCAACATTGGGAGGCGGTCAGACTTGAGGCTTATTCTGGGAGGTATCAATTTCATCTCACTTTCCTTTGTGGCAGTTGGACACAAATCATCACATTTCTTCCTAAAAGACACATTTCCAATCGGATTATTGAGGGGGACAGTTGCAAGAATGTAGGGGATATGTCCCCATCATCCCCCCGGGATTTTCGCCAGTGGATATCAGCTATTTGGTTTTAAAAAAGCGCACCATTTTGTAATTTTACGTTGGTATGCTGCCAAAATCTAAACAGAAAATTTAGAGTGTCTCTGGTTTGTATCCTGAAAATTTAAAAAACCGAAAGTCGAACACTGTGTGGTAAAGGCAGACAAACTAACAAATGTAGATCGAGTTATCCTAGGAGCCTCAGTGACGTTCGCCAAATACGAGTACCAAATAGCTATATTAATTTAAAACAAAGACATAATTCATCAAAATGTCTTAAATATTTCTCAACGTAAAATAAATGGTCTTATAGTTGAAGTTCACTTTCGATGCTTTGTGCATACAATTACGGGAATTACCCGAGCACTTGTTGCAAGACCGTTCTTTTCCGAAAATTAATTTAAAACAATTAACAAAGATAGGCCTATAATTCATATTTTATAAAGTAAATGTTTCAAAATTTCTAAAATGAAATATCCTCCAGCGTAAAATAAATAGATTTATTGTTGAAGTATTTACTTTCGATGCTTTATGGGTTCAATTGCGGGAATTTCCCGTACACTTCTTTCACGACGGGTTTTCCCTGAAAATGCAGCTTGCTTTACTATACATCGAAACTTCCATTAATACTGAAGTTTGAATGCAGCACTTGAAATAGTAAGCGTTACGTAGTCTTGGGAGCTCCGAGCATTAAGCTTCTTAAATTTGACAAGAATTTTTACGTCACTGCTAGTGTTGATTCTACAGAATGCTTATTTGAAGGGTAGCAACAAATAACTGAACTTAACTGTTGTTGGAAAATCAAATTTTACTGAATACTTTTGTTACCATCAGAGGTTAGAAATAATACTAATAGTTTTACTAATGTATTTACATATTTACTGTTAGTATCGGCACCTATGACCTTAAACCTGTCAACGTATGAGGGATAACGTCCCTCGGCGGCGCCGTGTCAGGTAACACACTATTCACGGAAAGTATTTTCTAAAATATACAATCGCTTACTTTACTTCAAATAGGCTATAAGCATAATCCGCACATTAATTTGTTCTACAATAATCTCAAGCTAAGGCGAGGTTTTTTATTTATTTATTTATTTATTCATTCATTCAGTGCATTTAGAGCTTTATAAAGGTCTTATGTTGAATATTGTTGTCTATCTTAACATCTTAACATGAAAGCACATAATTCGCCCAAAGAAAGTTTAAAATCTGATAAAAATAACTTTCAATGTTATCACCTTAGTTGTACCAATAATACACTAACAAAAAAGTCAAAAACCCAGGTGGGTTTTAAGATGGGTTTTTTCAGGTGGGTCCAACCCGAAAAAACCCGGTGGGTTTTTTCGGGCTGGGCCCACTTGGGCAAACCCTGTCATGACTGCATGATGTGGAATGTAGTATGACCCTTGTGTAGTTTGATTTTCATTGACTTGCTCCATGTGTCCTAATTGTTCATATTCTTGCATGAAAGAGATGTATTCATTTCTCCATTCAGGTTGTTTTGTGAATCTTCTTTCAAGATGTTAAAGTCTTGTTGTCGCTGTTTGCAAAGAGTTACCTAGCTGTACTTCTTCTGTGCGAAATGGAAGGCGAACGATGAATTTGCCACTTGGATCTCTTGAAGTGTTTTGAACAAAATGCTCTTCACATGCTGCTTCTTCCTTTGAGAGAGGACACGTGACTTCTTCTAGCTTCCAAAATTGATGCAACTGCTCATCTAAACTATCAGAGGTGCGTGAGAAACATGTGATAAGACTGGATGACTCAAATGATGAATGATGTATTGGTTCTGACAAGATCCATCCTAATTCTGTATTCTGCAGCGTGGGGAGGCTGTGATGAAGGACAACTCGTTCTGGACGCAGAAGATTTAAAAATAATTCTGCACCAATTAGCAGATCTATTTTATTTGGGATGTTGAATGTTGGATCAGCAAGTCTTATAGTATTAGGTATGTTCCACTCTTGAATTGAAAATTGTGATGAAGGTAGATCACCTGTAATGCGTGGCAATACTGCACATGTCATTTTTACCTTATATTGACTTACTCTGGATTCAACATCTAAAGAGGTAATATGCGTTATTTCAGACCCCGTGCCATTTATTCCTTGTAGTGGGATATGTACCTTCTCTTTACGTAATTTACACATTTGTACCATATTTTCCGAGATGAAGTTTGACTGTGACCCACCGTCTAGTAACGCTCTACATGTATGCACTCGACCAATACTGTCCCTAACGTTCACTAACGCTGTAGCTAATAACACTTGAGTTTTATATTTAACCCTTGCACTGTGATATGAACCTTGACTTTCAATTTGATCCGAACTGGCATTAACACCTGAATTTGAATTGGTGGTCTTTGATGTCTCGTCACCTACTTGTTCTTTATCACTGGTGGTATTACTTAGAGAACCTTGATTGACCTTAATGTCTGTATGTAAGAGAGTGTTATGTTTCTTTCCACATTTTTTACATGTACTAGCCCGACATTCACGTGAACTGTGAGAGGGATGTAGACAATTGAAACACAGGTTATTTTTCTTAAGACAGTTCTGTTTTTCTGTCAACGTAGCCTTTATGAATGACGGACACTGAAATATTTTATGCATTTGCTTACAGAAGACGCATTGTGTGATGTTTGTCGATAAATAAAATTGTGCCTTTTTGGGTCGACTGTTACCCTTTGATTTTATTTCATCTTGGTGTGACTCATTACCTTTGGATTTCATATTTTCTAGCGCCTGACATTTATGTTCTAGAAAAGAAAGTAACTCTGCTAATGGCTGGAAAGATTGATTATTTTGTTTTAATTCCCATTCTCTACGTGTTTGAAAATCCAATCTTTCTACTAGCAATTGACTCAATAATGCCTCTTCTAGTGGTACTTGTAAGTTAAATGCTTTCAGTGCATGAAAATTGCTGGAAAATGTGTTTATGAACTGACGTAACTCCCTTGCATTTTCCTTGTGTATTGCCTGAATGTGTAAGATTTCCCTTATGTGAGTTCCTGCAATCATACGTTTATTTTCATATCTTTCCTGTAATAACTTCCATGCTACGTCATAGTTCTCTTGCGAAACTGGAAGATTTCTTATTAATTCAAATGCTTGTGCCTTAAGTGCCAAAGTAGTGAAGTTTTTGAACAGGTTGCAATTTAGAATTATTATGAACTAACAATTTAAAGTTTTCTGAAAATGCTAACCAACCCTCGTATTTTCCGTCAAAGGTAGGTAATGAAATAGTTAGCAGTTTTAGATTATCTGTGCTATTTCCCTCCGAATGATTCTGACCAGCGTGTGTACTATTTTCTTTGAATGTCCCTTTATTTGATCGTTCATTGACTAATTGTTGCATATTTGCCTTTAAACTATAATACCTAGCTTCAATTTCTTCGCGTTCAGTTTCTTGAATACTACCTTCATCTTCTAACTCGAGTGTAGTCTGAATGTCGTCAAACCTTGTCCACAATTCTGTTAAATGTTCAAGCCTCGTTGTAATTTCACCTATATTTTGTTTCGTTAAATGTACTAACGAACTTTTCCATACGTGTAAGCTGTCCTTTGATGTTACCTTTCTGTTCGATAAGTTTCTGAATTTCCCTTTTTTCCATTGTGTAAGACAATTAATTTTATTGATTATACAAAATATGTGCGTTTGGAAACACTGTAACAGAAGTAAAACGGTGACGAAGTACTCACTTCCCTCTTGTTACTGTCACAAATCACTACCTGTTTTTATTATTATCACTGGAACTTGTTCTTTTGTTATGCTAAATTAAATTTATATTAGTTTATTGTTGTCATTCTCACACTATTCACATTTGTCACTGAATCTGAGCTGTAACTGTCACTGTTTCGTTCACTTTGTTTTTAATGCATGCTTTATTGTTGCTTTTATATAAATGCCAAATCTGGAAACGGAGGACCAAAATTTTATGTATGTGATTTAAGGTATTGCTACAACACCTTGTGGACTGTATTATTAACGCTGATTCTAAGATTTGGCCTTGTTATTTTTATACTATGAATTTATTACAGATATAAATTATTCACACTACAATGACTACATGCATTATTGCCTTGTTGTAAACAAGTCTTTATACAACATACATTGCTATGATACAAATAATTATGTTTTTGGTACTTACAATAACTGCTGCATTTATACATATAGAAATCAATGAACTACTTGCATTAATGTACTGATTAAACTGGTAATTAATTGTCTTTGATGCGTATGAACTGCTTTGATTGCAATTATGGGAAATTCTGCTTGCTGCGTGGTTCCACACTGCACATTTTTAACACTGCACTGTATCCAACTAGCAAGATAGAAATATGCCAATTAAATGAATACACACAAATAAAAAAAAAAACTCAACACACATTATTTAAGCCCTACGAAGAAATATTTGCAAAGACAAACACCATTATTACTTCAAGTTTCATAACTTCTGTTGGCACTTCAGAAACACGCATAATCTTTCGACAGAATAAAACAATAGCTTTGTAATTATCAAGAACACGAAGCTAACAACAACGCCATGTAGTACCACTCCTCAGCAATCAAAGTGTAACGTTCAAGAGTGCTATTGCACCCCTGCAGTTGTTGACAGGGAAATGATTGTCATGAAGAAAAAAGCACCGATCTACGTGTTCACCAGCGAACGTGTTAGAACACTTGTTCTGGGTGCATTTATTTTGTAGATAGGACTCTCTATACTCGCTGTTGTCATGGAAAAACATATTTGTTCAAATATTTGTAAGTAGTTTTCTAATATCGTATTATTGACAATTCTGTAAAGCTCTTCTCTTTAGAAGCTAATAAATTCAAAATTAAAGATGTGACAATTGTTCTTATTTCTCGGAAGTACACAGAATGTCGTTTTAAATCAATCTGTTTTGAACCTCACTTGAATCATGTCCTCCATTGGTGATAAACTAGCTGGACCTGGCTTTCTACATAGCGCATAATTCACATATGAGCATGAATCTCCTTGTCATTCTTCACAACATCTTTATATGTCCCTTTACAGACACAAGTAAAGGACATCTGGATAAAAATCAGAAAGGGGTATCATAAAGGTAAAATTTTTTTCGATTATTTTTTCAATATTTCGCACAGTTTGCAAGATTTGAGCCTACTTCCTGTTGGAGTTCCTAAGTCATGTATAATCAGTGTTTTCTTTTTTCTTACATGCAGTATGTAATAAGCAAATACATTACACACACACAATTAATTATAATGGCATATGGTGTTCGTTAAGCAAAATACCCCAGACAATAAAGATTTATCTTAGACTGGAGAAATAGTTATCCTTCAATTTTCATTATCATTTTGCCATGAAACAAACGCCGGAAAGATATACTAATCCTGTATACAAATGTGTGGTATAGGAATGTATATGATGCTTTTCTTTTTAAGATTTCAATACGTCCAGTGTACTCCTAAAAAATCAGAAAAATAAACACTGCTGAACAAGACTACACTTATTTAATATGAAAAACACATTTACACGTGACGTTTCGATCTTCTAGCCAAGATCCTCATCAGACGTACACTCCGTACATTTAATATAAAATGTGTTTTTATATTAAATAAGTGTAGTCTTGTTCAGCAGTGTGTTTATTTTTCTGATTTGATTTGCAAGACTTATGACTATGATTGTGTGTCAGTCCTAAAAAATTGTATAAAGAAATAAGCCCGTTTTCTAAATATTCAATTAGAACTGAACAATCTACACAGAATTTGCAATCGATCAGTGAAACCGGCATCTTTGTCGAGTTTGTAGTTTCCGATATATCATTGTCAAAAGAATTCGCCACAAACATATAAACTTTTCTTGACCACAAACAAATAAACCTAGCATTTTAATAGATAGATAGTGCGAAACGGATGCAAAATGCACGCTATGTTCCTACCGGCGACCCGCCGCTTTTTAAACTTATCACAAAAAACACGATGTTCTTCCGACTTGTCATGATATACACTGAGAAAGGAATATACACCGCTGTTCGACTGCACGTTTCTCACACAAAGCTATGATGCTCCCAAATCGGGGAGTGCCTTGCCGCAACAGAACGGCAAACTCTCCGATTTAAAAGGGGCAGAGCTTCAGTTGGGGAGCGTGTATAGTAGTGTACCTGCCCGGCATGGTCAGGAGATTTTTTTTTATTTTTTTTTTTTTTTTTTTTTTTTTTTTTTTTTTTTTATGGAGAGCAAGAAAATTGGCCGCTCGCCAGTGCCAACGCAGCTTCCTTATTGTATTCGCTTTGTGATTTGTATTAACAATGGGAGCTAACACATACGTAATGTTTAGTTCAAAATACTTCGATTTAAAGTAGCATTCTGTTTACTGTTCAGAAATAAAACAATTGCTATATATACATTGGTTTTGAATTTATTAGGTTGCCAAATTGGAGAGTTCTTTCTGCCGCAACCTCTAGTTCTTTATGCTCTGTAATTGGCATTAAGAAAATGCAATTTTCAAGAACAGGTGTCATTAAATGAAGATCCATGTCTTATAGATTATTTTATATATATATATATATAAGACGGCGGGAAGAGTCGAAAAATCCTGTGGTTTAATGACAAAAGTTTTATCTTGTGACAGGAAAACACACAGTACATTTTAGTTTAATTCAGTCGTTCTCAACCTAATACCTATCACGACCCGATTTTTTATCACATCCTCTTGCCAACGACCCTCTTTTCTAGTTTGTAATAAGCTTGTGTGGGATTTTTAATACACTTATTGCGGAGATCTCACGATATCCATCTATTTCTATAATAGTAGAATCCATTTCTTGTGTATAGTGGATACAGTAACTTCCTTAAAAGCGAATAGATTAAAACCAAATTGAGTCAGTTCATTCTTATTGCAAATATCGAATTCGATCCGTTATACAGTTTCAAAATGGAGGCCGTTTGAAAATTTTAAAACTTCATAACTCCCTTAATTTTGGGTCATGTGATAAAAAAAAATTAAAGTGATTTCTAATTTTGGTTAAAAAAAACTTGGATAGCTGTTTAAAAAGTTATTGAGTATTTTAATTTTCGAAAGACCGCCACTTTGAGTTACCTTACATTGTTGTGAATTTAGTACATCGTTGTGCATATGTTCAGTATCACCAAAAAGTGACAAAAGCAACTACTTTGCATTTAAAATTTATGAAAAAAATAAAAAATCCACACCAAAAATCTATCTTCATTGTGGCCAACTGGCTGGAAAAAAGATTATTCGCTCCCATACATGCGTGTACAATTGTGTAAAGAACAAAGGATTCTAAACGAAAGCCATCCCTTTTATTGCGGCAGAATAATCTGTCCATTGTTGATTTATCAACAAACGCAACACAGTTATTGTGGAATAGTGTTTTCAATTTTAATTGTATTTCAATATGCAGGTTTTGTTGCATTTGTATTTTAGTGGTATTTCAATATGTATTTCTCATTAGTTTCATATCGTATCTCTTTCATTTAAATTGATTTTTAAACAGGGTTTGAATAAACCCGGGTTTTTTGAAAAAGCCCAACCCACCTGGGCCCATATGGGTTTTTTCGGGTTTATTTTTTTTAAAATATTTCAATGTCTGGGGTAAAAGTGTTAAAATGTGATTTATATTTCAAAATTATTATTGTCACAACTTGCAACAATTCTCTATTCGCTGCTGTTTTGAAAAAATGGCAGCCATTTAAAAATTTTGTTTGATCGCCTCCAAAATATATGTAGCTAATTTAGAGTATCTCGTGCTTCTACTCTGAAAATTTCAACGTAAAAGACCGAAAATTGCGCTTTGTGGCGTGGATGCTCACTATTTTGAAAGAAAAAATGCCGCCATTTTGAAATTTTACGTTGGTATGGTGCCAAAATCTGTACAGGAAAATTAGTGTGTCTCGTGCTTGTACCCTGAAAATTTGAACTTCTCGAAAAGTGGTGCTCTGTTGTATGTGTGGTACAGGCAGACGAACGAACAAATGTAGATCGAATCATTCCAGGAGCCTCAGTGAGGTTCGCCAAATATGAACACCAAATATATTAATTTACAACAAAGATACAATTCAAGTTTTATAAAATAAATGTTTCGAAATGTCTTATACGACATAAATATTTTCCAGCGTAAAATGAATGGTTTTATTGTTGAAGTTCACTTCCGATACTTTGTGTGTTCAATTATGGGAATTCCCTAAGCACTTGTTGCAAGTACTGGCGTCGTTAGCTTTTTAAAGAGGGAGCGGATGAATCAAAATCCTCTTTCCGACAAAAGTTATATATACAAAGTTGTCTTAGTTTCTTTAAGTGTATTTGCTAAAATCTGGGGTGACGCGTTCCCCCGACCCCCCACGCTTACGACGCCCCTTTTGCAAGACGGTTCTTTCCGGAAAATTAAATGTTTTATTAAGTAAATGTTTCAAAATGTGTTAAATGAAATTAAATATCTTCCAGCGTAAAATAAATAGTTTAATTGTTGAAGTATTCACTTCCAATGATTTGTGCGTTTAATTGCGGGAATTTTCCGAGCTCTTCTTTCGTGATTTTTTTTTCCCCTTCGAAAATGCAGTTTTCTTTACTGTACATTGAAACTTCCACTAGTACAGAAGTTTAAATTCAGCACTGGGAATAGTAAGCGTTACGTAGTTTTCGGAACTCTGAGCGTTAAGCTTCTTAAATTTGACCAGAATTTTTACGCTATTGCTGGTGTTGATTCTACAGAATGCTTATTTGAAAACTAGCAACAAATAACTGAACTAAACTGTTTTTGTTGGAAAACCAAATTTTACTGAAGAATACTTGTGTTACCATCAAAGGTAATCAAAAATAATGCTGATAGTTTTACGAATGCAGTACATATTTACTGGTAGTACCTGCACCTAAGGCCTTAAACCCATCAAACGTATGAGAGATAACGTCTCTCGGCATCGTCGAGTCGGCGAGCACATTATTCACGGAAAGTATTTTCTAAAATATAAAATTGCACATTTTACTTAAAATAGGCTATAAGCATCATCCATTCATTAATTTGTTTTATAATTATCTCAGGCTAAGGCAAGGTTTTTTTTTTTTTTTTTTTTCATTCTATGTATTCAGAAGTTCATAAAGGTGTTATGTTGAATGTTGTTGTATCCCTTAACGTGAAAGCATCTAACTCACCCAAGAAAAGTCCAAAATCTGATAAAATCACTTTCAATGTGATACCTTAGTTGTACTAATAATATACTAACAAAAAGCTCAAAAACCCAGGTAGGCTTTAAGGTGGGTTTTTTCAGGTGGGTCCAACCCGAAAAAACCGGTGGTTTTTTTTGGGCTGGGCCCACTTGGGCAAACCCTGTTTTTAAACAACTCTGCACCTGTTGAAAATGTTTAGTAGACCTATCTTTTATTGTTCTTAACAGTATGTATAAAAAATAAAAATATGCTTATCAGAACAAAATTCAAAATAATACTTAAAAATATTTTCCTGTATTAGATTCTGGTTGATTCCTTCCGCGTATCTTCGCGACCCCCTGGTTGAGAAACCGTAATCTAATTAAATGTACAGAATAAAACATTTCTCTTCAATTTGTTCCAGAGCTAAAACATAGTTTAAACAATGGAAAAGCAGAAAAACACGAGTTCAATCGCCGGTTAGCAAGATTGTGCTTACACTTTTGTGGGACCAAGACAGAAGAAGTAAATTTGATTTTTGGTGAATGCATAAATGATTCAAATTCCATATTAAACTCAAGATCATATCTCTTGAAGCTTCAGTAAAAATCAAAGTTGAATTAAACAAGAAAAAAATATGTAAATAAAATGTCTTTGTTTATTATGTAAGGCATGAATAGGGTAATAGTAAATAAATTTCATACCGACATTTATAGGAAACTCAATGTGAGCAATTTCTGTATAAGTGAATAAGTAGGCATATGCATTAGAGTAGAAATGTATGGATAACTTTTTTTTTTTTTTTTTCGAAGAGTATACAAAATTGTATCACAACGCGAAAATATTAGCAAACAAATAAAATTAATATATAAACTTGGTGTTTCGAATGGTTACTCCAAACGCATATTAAACAATGGAATAAAAAGCTCCAAATTAAAGAAAAAAAAGAAAAATTAATCACATCACGTAGATAACCAACTGCCTAATAATTGGATTTCGCTGCCATATGCCCTAAGCCTTCCAGTAATTACAAAAGGTTGCATATAAGTACAAATTTCATATAGCTCTTAAATCTAATAAATAAATAAATAAATAATAATAATAAAACGAATTCAAAAGTTATTTTGTAAGTAGAAAAATGTGTTCAGGAATTTATGAAACCATCTGTGATTGTCAGTGATTATTAGGGAATGGAACTTTATTTAAAGTTCTTTTCTGCAGTGAGGTAGAGGCCCTTTCTTTTGCCAAAATGTTGATCATATTCTTTTATGACACCACAGCAAATTTTATTTTACATAAAAATACATATTTTCTAGTTTTCCGTATGTAAATACATATTTTAAGAATTTTCGTTTTAAAAACATAAAATCGCTCATCGAGGCCTGCTGCATCGAAATCGAAAAAAAAAAAAAATGCTTATTTTCCCCACATATCTTTCATATCTGGTGTGTCAGGTTTGTTTTGTCTTTGAGCATGTTGACTGGCAGCCTTCTGGCGCCTTTTGGGTTCTGTTGTGGGAAATTCTACCCAGCCACAAGCCAGCTACAACAATGCAGAACTTCAAATCCAAGATGTCTCTTTTCGTTTATTGTGTTCTGAGTGGTGCTTCAGTGCAATGTGTGAGTTTCCTTACTATAAAATGCCTAAAATAAAGGCAAACGTTTCATCTCGTTTGCAGAAATTCTATGACGAATATAAGGATGTATTTTCTACTGATGCCAAAGTGTTATTTTGCTAACCGTTTGGTAAATCTGTCGCGGCTGATAAACGTTCACAAGTTACGTAGCATTTGGGGAGCAAGAAACATATCGCTGCTGCTTCATGTTTGAGCAAGAGACAGGCACTTAGCGGTCAACCAATCGAGTCTAATTCCGGTGAACCGTCAAAATTTTCGCTTTATCAATGGACTTGTGCAGAGCTTTCGTATCTGCAGACATTCCACTGTTTAAATTAAAGAACCCTGAATTACGAAAGCTTCTCGTGAAATATACGAACTTCGAATCGCCTGACGAACCAACATTGCGAAAAGCTTATCTGCACAGGTGTTACGAGCAAATTTTACAACATATTCGCTCGGAATGTGCGTATCAAAATATTTGGATATGTATGGACTAAACTACAGACTCCAGTGGTAAAAAAAAAGTGGGAAACGTGGTTGTAGGAGTGCTAGGTAATGATGATGAAACTGTGTTGAAAAATTATTTGCTAGGAAAGAGCTATCTGCTGCTACATATGTAACGATTGCAAGGCTTTTCAACGAAGCAATACAACTATTGTGGCTAGAAAGCATAAAATTTGATAACGTTCCTCTTGTTATAGATACTGCAGCTTACATGAAAACAGCTGCAGTGATCCTTGCAGTTAGCTACCCCAAAAAGGTGCATGTTACCTGTGTGGTTTATGCGTTGCATAGAATATGTGAAAAATAAGAGTTTTTTATCCTAAGGTCTATAAACTAGTTTCAAATGGAAAGTTTTTATTAAGTCACCTAAAAGAATGGACATTTTTAATCAAAAATGTCCTGGGATTCCTCTTCCCCCCGCTCATGTAGTTACGCGATTGGGCACTTGGTTGAATGCCGTTGAGTATTACGCCCAAAACTTTGAACAATTCGTATCTGTCGTAAATGATCTCGACAAAGACGAAGCATCATCCATAGAAATTCTACAAGAACTGGTAAAAGATCCCTTCGTAAAACTCGAATTAGCATTCATTTCAACAAACCTGTTCTTTTTTCTCGTTCTATAGAAAAGCTTGAATCGTCATCAAACACACTATGAGCTTCAGTGGGTGAAATCCGATAGTAGAAACGAAACTGAAAGAACTTCCTGGACAAGTGCTAATGTCTAAATTTACGGACATTTTTGAAAAATACCAAGGTTTTCAAACATTGTGTAAAATTAATTACACGTGTGTTAGAACGCGAAGTGGAGAAAATGTGACCAATTTTAGTGTTAGTGAAATTTCGCGTTTCAAATATGCGAGAATTGTTTTTTGTGACATGGAGCGATCTTTCTCGCAATATGTTATCTTTTTACAGATAATCGTCACAAATTTACAATGGAGAACTTGGAGAAAACTATGGTGGTCCACTGCAACGCGTCCAAAGAATAGCTTACTAAAAGTTAAGCATTTTAAAACTTACTTTTAAGATGTCTACGATACACATAATATTTAAGTTTCTGTTACGAAATACTTTTATTTTTGTTACATATTTTTGTGGTTTTATCGCATATTTTCAAAATTTATGGCACATAAATAAATAATTATTTCTGAGCTTTTTAGCACATAAAGTTCCGTTCCCTAGTGGTTATAGATATGAATGACAAAAGGCGATGTCAACATCAGAATAAAGAAACATATTAGGGATTCTAAGTTTGAGGAATCAGCTGTTTACGTGGTCATGGAAATAAACATTATATACAAAAAAGATCCTCATTCCTTGAAAATTTTCTATGGATCTTATTGCAACAGAGCGAAAGAATCAAAATTAAACTTGGATAAAGATAATATAATTACATGGGCGCATGGGGGGATATTCAAAATTAACAAAAAATTGGCTACTTGCCTTGCTTCTATAGGTTCAGCAAAATAAAAATAAAAAAATAAAAACGGGAAATTAAAGAATAGTTCTTTATTCATAAACACAAACCTACATTGAACCTTGATACTGACAATATTGATCGAACTTGGGTACCTACCTTTGATGCATACTTTGGATCTGGCAATAGTGGCCTAATATAGACACCGCGTTCTTTTCGATTCAGTTCATTCTTTTTTCACTTTGCTCTGGTCATCTCAGGATCTTTTTTGTACGTTACTTTTATATAGTGGTATGTATTCCTGGTTTTACTCCTTTTATCTCCTTTCCTTTTTTTTTTTTTTTTTATCTTAAATTATAACCAATTTGCAAATAAAACTAATCTGAGAGTTTTATTTAATTTATACTCTGTTCAACAAGTCTTATCCACAAGTCTTATTGATTGGTCTAACAAGCTTTACTCATCAAGTAATTTTGGTAGCTAGCAGCTTTGAAACTAACAGATATTAAAATAGAAGCACATTGTCCATATTGTTGATGTTGGTGGATTACTAGTATTTTTTCGGTGTTCTAACTCTAATTTATATTTTACTTAACAGTAGTTTATTGTAAAGAAAATATGTACTTACTTGCATTTTTTTTAAAGTATCAAATCTGAGAAGTAAAAACATGGATTTTTTCCGGAAAAATTTCTGTCCCCTCAAGATGCTCATACAGCAAGAAAGGTTGCGAAATATATTAGAAAAAGGAAAATTTATGCAATAAAAAAGGTAAAAAAATGTTTTATTTTATTATGTGATTTCAGGATGTGTCACACACTAAGCATTGTGTTGCATTTCAGAAAGTTATAAAAAATACTAAGATGACTGGATTTCATAGTGACTTTGCTGTGGTATTAGATTCACAAAGTTATTCTGAAATCTTGTCTGTTGAAATTGCCAGCGAAGTAAGACTAATGCAAGAAGAGAGAAAGATAGTTCAAAACTAAATTCAAGTATTTTTATGATATGGTCCAGACCACTTACCTCTTTTGTCAGTGATGTTAAGGATTGTTTGAATAAACATTGTATGCAAGTAGTAGTGAAGTATTTCAAGCTCTTTGTTATACAGTGTAATTGATTCTTATACATCATTTGCTTCTTAGTTTAAGCTCAACTATTAAATTTCTGTATCACTTGATCAGTTCAAAACAACCTTTATGACCGGGCGCAAAATTTCAGTCAGACGTGCTCGCCAATCCAAAAATGATGGTCGCCTGTATCTCTCACGTACAAATGATTAGACGCCCCCCCCCCCCCTTCGGCCTTTGGTTTGACAAAGAAAGAATTACATCAGGACCTAACATTTCAAAATCAGACAATTAGATTCAAAATATTCAGTTTTTAATTGGACGATTCATGTACTTATTGACTGATTGATTCGCTGAAAAGCGAAAGCAGTTAGGTAATCAGTGATAACGATATCTCATGCAAATATATATATATATATATATATATATATATATATATATATATATATATATATATATAGTTATTTTGTTATTTATTACTAACATCGTGGCGTGATTCGTTAATCTATTCTGGGAACTGGGCTGTCCTCCCAGCTGTTCTAGCTTCAAACAGCGGGAGAATGGATCTCTTGCATTGACACCCCAGGAGGCAAACCATTTTGATTGAGGGTGATAAAGGAGGGGCAAATTACGTTGTGAAGACTTCTTGTTTTCCGCTCACTCAATGACAATTATTTTCGTGCACAACAGAAACTGCGCAGCCTTGTGAGCTTAGGTAGAAACCATTCTTACTGAACGTTGGTCGCCAGGTCTAAATTTCTAGTCACCAGTGGCGACCTGACGACCGGAAATTTTGCGCCCTGCTTTTTAAATATTTAAATATTTTAATTTAGTACAAACCAACCTTGTATTGAATTACTATTTAATATTTTATCGTTGTATTTGTGCTCTGCGTTTCTTTCCATTTAAGGCCGAAAGAGTGATGCATAAACATTGTCAGTCGGTTCCCAGCCCAGTTTGAAATGGTACAGCTGAAAGTAAACAGCGTTAACATAGCTGTTTTCCTTAATAATGCTGTGAAATAATATCTCTCCGAGAAACTGGAATACATAAATAGATAACTTAAACTAGAAACTACAAATTATTGAGCAAAGCAACGTTTATTTAATAAATGTATGACAGTTTCGCCAACTAACTGAACCTACTGGGTTCATCCAACACTGTAAAAGCAAGAGAGAGTTCAAATTAAATATAACAGGATCCTGGAAATGGATCTTTACGCTAATTGGCTGATCAAAACGGATTCAACCAATCCTAACAAAAGTTGACAAAAGTGAAACTAAACACCATAAATCTTTCCCTCCCTGGTCCAGCAGGAAAATAAGCTACAATTGAAGTTTTTCCAATAACATGCCCCCACTGTTCATCAATTTTAATTCGGGGGGCGCGGTGCCTCAGTGGTAGAGCGTTCACCTCCGGTGCTTGGAGTCCCTGGTTCGATCCCAGCTCGCGCCGTGTGGACTGTGGTGGACAAACGCCGTGCTCGTGGGTTTTCTCGTGGTTCTCCCGTTTCCTCCCACTTTCTTCATTCCACCATTTCACTCATCTCTCATCATCACAGTCTCCTTTAGCCTAACCAGCATAATCGTGGGACGTAAAACTTAAAGATTTCATTTATTTTTTTTCGAATTTAAGCCCTGCATTTCGATTCATAACACAGCTTTGTTCTTTTTCAATAAATCTGGCCTCTTTCCATTTTCTTATTAACGTCCTTTGTTCCAGTCCTAACACTTCAACGTCACACCAGTTAATATCATGTATCGTGTTCCCCTTGGGCTTAAAAATGGCATTTCTTTCTCTTTCCAATCTTACATCATCTTTGTGTTGTTTTACTCTTTTTTAAAGTTTTTTTTTTCGTTTCACCAATATAACAACTTTTACATTCACTACACTTTATTTTGTAAACCACTCCTCTTCTTTCCATCAGCTCCTTTCGGCTTTCCTCCTCTTCTTTCTTCTTTTTTCCTCGTGCGTAACACGTCCAATAGTTTCTTATGCCCTGTCCTGTACGTTGATTTTTTAATAATAATAACAGTAATGTCATTTAATTTCTGTATAATTAAAATTGAATGAAAGTAAATAAATAAATAAATAAATAATAATAATAATAATAAATCTTATCACTGTTAGCCGCTAGAGCTGCCCAGTTATTAACGAGAAATGATGGATGTAACGCATAGGAGTGCGACTCGAAGTCCCTGATCGAACTACACTATGTGATATACAATACGTTCAAGTGTTGTTGCTGCTCTTTCTATGGTAATGCAATTGCAATGTGCATATTAATTTCGAATGTAATTTCAGTGTAGATATTATACAATGTGTGGATCAAATGCCAATAGAATGGAAAAAAATTCAAAAAGTTAAGATTTATTATCAATTTTTGGTTAGAAAAGACATGTATTCCAGATTTAATATTTTTGTTGATTCTAACTAAGTAGCTCACTCGGCGTTTAGCGGAAAAAGTGTGTAGTATATGTAAGCGATACTTGTATGAAGGTAAATTGTGTATTCAATTGTTCCAGAGTTTTAGAATGTTCCTTACGAAATCCATGTTCTAAAATGTAGTTTTAAGTTGTTATCCTGCGAATTTATTTTCGTTTAAAATTTAACTTTGTAAAAATAGAAATGCTATAAAATATACCAATATTTTTTTTAAAAAAAATTGTAATTGTGATTCTTGAACATACCATGTTAATCCTAGTTTTTGGATCTCGTAAAAGCCTTGTTTATGGAGAATAAAAACAGGAGAAATAAAAAGAAATGGATTGACCGGAATAGAGCATTGCGAAGAACACTTCTTCATGACTACTAGCCACACAACAATTGATGCTGCAGCACACTGTGGAATGATGGGCTCAATTTGTGCATTCCTTCATTGACGTAGGGAAGGTTGTCATGCTCATGTTGATGTTTTTGTTTTGGTGCCGATGATGCATCTACTTTTTGATTAATGTTTCCCATTCCTTGCTTGACCAATCCTTATCTGTATTAAGGTTTTTTTTTTTTTTTAAGAAAATAAAGAAATTTTAGAAAACAAGTCTTCCATTCTTGGCTCAAATATAATTTTTGAATCAACATTTGTGTTGTGTTTCTTTAAAATGTCTCGGAAGGCTTGAAACCGGGTATTCAGCTTTAGCATCTCTGAAACATATACAACATTGGCATCAAAACAAAAACATCAACATGAACTGGTGCATGGGGTCCTTGGTTCGATCCCAGTTCTCGTCTGAACTTTGTGGTGGACAAACACCGTGTGCGTGGGTTTTCTAGGTGTTCTTCCGTTTCCTCCCACTTTCTTCATTCTACCATTTCATTCATTTCTCATCACGGTCTCCTTTAGCCTAGCCGGCATAAGCGTGGAACGTAAAACTTAATTTCATTTCACTTTATCAAGATGAGCTGGCAATCTTCCCTACAAGAACAAAAGAATGCATAAATTGAACGCGATATTCCACAACGTGTGTGCTGCACCACCATTTAATGTGTGACTGGAAGAGAAGAGAAGGGGTTCTTCTCACTGCTCTACCTCGATGAATCCATTCCTTTTTATTTTTTTTACTCCTGTTTTTATCCTCTGTGAACAAGGCTCTAGAAGAGATCGGAAAGTCAGGAAGTACAATATATGTTCAAGAATCACAATTACAAGTAAGTAATATGATTGTGTAAAATTCTTCAGCGTGTTAACATATTGTTAAGGTTGGTTTAAAGGGATAAGTTTTGCCGATAGATGGCACTACAGTCTTCGTATCTCTCCCATGTATTTTTTACCTTTCAGGAAAATTCACTATTTCTCTTACAAATTTCAACCTACATACTTCAAATTTTTAGAAAAGGAACTTCATAATCTATCGAAGGCAATAATCCGTGCCGATTTTTTATTTAGAATTTTCTTCATTGTTGAAATGGCTTGATTGTTGAAAAATATATCCAAACTTTTACCAATGGAACTGTTTCAACAATGAAAAAAATTCTTAATAAAAAATCGACACGGATTGTTCCCTTTAATAGGTTATGAAGTTCCTTCTCTAAAAAAATGAAGTCTCTAGGTTGAAATTTGTAAGAGAAATTGTAAATTTTCGTGAATGTTAAAAAATACATGGGAGAAATAGGAAGACTGTAGTGACATCTATCGGCAAAACTTGTCCCTTTACACTAACCTTAAAAGGAACTTGTTAAAAAAAAAAAAAAGTTGACGCAAACATCCCTATTCTTTTGGCATATATCTCGAATAAAGTATAGATTTATGATAAAACGAATGGAATTAAGGAGATATATGGAAGTTTTATGTGTAAATATATATGTATTAACGGGTCAGACAAACATAATGGCAATCACCATTTCCAATGGAATTGAGTTATTAAAGCGAATGGGTTCAAATCTGACCACAGAACAGTATGTAGTTATATCAATTCCGGTAATGTACAAGAGGTGATCAGAGCCAACAGATATTATATACATTAGGTTATTTTTCGTCATACCTTCCATATCGGTTGAGACACTTCTCGCATCGTGGGATGAGTTTGAAGACTCCCTCCTGGTAAAACTCCTGTCCTTGCGTGTTCAACCATGTTGTCACAAAGTGTTTCACCTAAAGCGAAGCGATGGCCACCTAGGTGCTCCTTCAAAGTGCAGGAACAGGTGAAAGTCGCTTGGAGCGAGGTCCGGACTATAGGGAGGATAGTCAGTGATGCCCCAGCGAAACTGCTTCAACAGCGTGGATATCTTCTGGGCTGTATGCAGGTGCGCACGTGAAGGAAGACTCCGTTGGTGAGAAGTCCTGGCCGTAATCCTCTACCAGTTGCCAGTGAATTTCAGTCACGATTACATATTTCGTCCATAGAAATAGAAATCGAACTTCTTCGTGAGACCAGTTTTCCAAGGTCACTATATGTGTTTACCTACAGCTAGCCGTTGGTGGCGGGTAACTGAAACTCTGCACAGTTGCCAACTCCATATAATAAAATTATCGCACACTCCTCATTTCTCTATAACAGATGAAACTAAAAGTATTGGCTTTGTAACTTAAGTTTCTGATCCTCCCTCGTACTTGCAGAAACTTGTTTTGCGTGTGTGTCATGCATTGAATTGCATGAGAATATTGAAACTTCTTTTCCAGTTTACTTGAAAGTAAAAAATATGTGTGACATACCATTGTTTCCCCGGCCCGCTTATATATCTGAAAATGGTGTGTATTTTACTTTTCACTCTCCATTATTGATGAGCATGTACCTGTAATAAATAAATCGACCAGTAGTTTGTGCGTACCTTGTATATTTGTTATATATATATAATGTGACATAAATTTGCCGTCAGTACAACTAGTTAACGAGACGATTAGTTGATATTTATTTACATGTTCCACTAACAAATTATAGTAATTTTGCACTATCAGTAACCATCCATTAGTAATAAGTTGTAATTGTGAAACATTTGTACAAAATGTAAAAGCATTTGTATAATAATCAATTACAGAGCTAAACAATGGGCTGAAATATGAGGAAACATTGACTTTTATAAGGTATACATGAAGTCGGAGTGCGTCCCTTAAGTCTCACCTTTCAGAGAATTTGGGAACTTAGGGGAGTGGACTTAGATATCAATTGGGAATATTATAAGATGGTAATAATGGCCATGCAAGAAAGTAATTTGTGTAGATTCTGAAGAAAGAGAGAGAAAAAAAAAACTCAAATCTTCTAATATTAAAAAGCAATAAAATATAGTGTGTCATTCAAATGAAATATCAGGTGTCTGCTGTTCACATATTTATTTATTTATTGTTTTAACTTTGTCTGCTGGTACAAACGAAATATGAGTTTTATGTTATTGATTCTTTAAAACTTGGAAATGTTTAAAGCACTATTGTTATTTTCATGTTGTTTTTAGCTCTTTCAGTGATTAGAATTTTTCAGGATATATTTGTGAATAAGCTTATCAGGTTGTCCACCTACATTAGTTTCTTATCTATCTATGAAATCAAACGCGTATAACTATGTGCTATTACTTCTCCGTAAGTTAGCCACTGTTAGTGGTCTAGTGGAAACCAATATACACAGATTTCACTGTACTAGAAGGAAAAAGTAATTGTAATTCAAGGCAGAGTGTAATTTTGTTGTAGCTTTTAGACATAAGACTGAATATTTGTGGCTGCAATTAAAACAGAAATAATAGCCAGTGTTACAGAAAATGAGCCTTGTAAAATATGAGTGTGTGTGTTCCTTGGTTTTAATATTTGTTTCTTTTTCAATGCAAAGGTAGTTCAATTTTCGAGCGGAATTTAGATTTTACTAATTTATTCTATTCTGAGCTGTGCAGCGATCGCACACTTGCAAAAGATGTAACATGAACAGCATCACCACTATAATCAGGAATTTCATACAGGTTTCACTGTCTTTAGCATTCAACCAATTGTTTCTTATGCATTTCAATATGTGGACAGAATAAAATAGTAAAAACAAAGGTCTTGTACTGCCACATGAATGAAGATGTGCAATACCCATATTTCGTTTGCTGGAAAAATATGATATAGCTTTCCCATTAATAGCATTATTGTCAGTAATTACACACACTACTTTAAACCTTGTTGCCTCCAACCCTACAATTACTTTACGAATAACATGATACAGATCATCAGGTTCGATTTTATGGACAGGTAAAATATGTACAACATCCTTGTATTTAGAGAACACACTTTGTATCATAAATGTTTGTGCACTACGTGCAACGTTACTTCCATTAAATGATGGACCGATTACATTTCCTCCCTTGTAGTCTATTAAAGGCTTACTGTGAATTTCGTCCACCATAAAAAGTGTAACATGCTTGTCACTTTCTTGTAACATTGGAAATTTCTTTTCAACATATTTTAGAAAGAAATCATCTAGCTTCTCGTTGCCGAAATTTGCACCTCACTCGTGCAAAGTTTTCGTATAGTCAATTCAGACGGTAGGATTAAAGTCCCCGAGTTTCTAATGAAACGAAAAGCACATGGTGACATGAAGCAACGAAAACTAAGACAATCACTATTCAATAGAAAGGTAGTTCAAATTTAGAGCGGAATTTGCTTTTCGCAGAGAACTTGTTTGATATTAATCATGGGTTTAACTCTCCATATTGATCTAGCGCGTGTGCCTTTAGTTTACAAAGTCTTGGTTTCGATTCTCGCTTCGAGTGACCTCGCACTACTAAACTGAAAGTCTTGTTGTATATAATAGTCTCGCATCTAATCAAGCCAAATTAATCAATTAAATTTTAGATTTGTATGTTAGCGCAATTTTGTGGATTTAATAATAAAGTTATTTAGCTTAATGCGTTGTTTAGGCATGGCATCATTGAAATTTCCAGAATTACAATTGTCAGTTCTTGGATTCCGACCTTCTGATTCAAACTGGAAATTAGAGGACGAAAGAATTCCTTTTTGGGGTATTTTTTAGACTTTCAATCAAGCAGTTACTGCATCGTCACTATTTATCCTAGGATCATGGTTCATACCTCATTCTCTTCAGAATGGAACCGGCTTTCAAATGGTACCACTTGCATGCTCATACTATATACCAGGAGAGGGAAAATGTCAAAGGGAAAATTTCGGAGGGGAAAAAAAATCACACTTTGGGCCCCTCTGGAACGGCCCTGTGTGAACGTAGAGATCTGAAAAAAATCTGATAAATACTACTAGGTAGGCTGAATGTTTATGCACAATTTCAATCTTCTAGGTACAAAAGTAAGCCCGCCAAAAAATATATATACCGACAATGTACCATATTCTCGTATACAGAGGGATACTTTGTAAAAATTCCCTGAGACATCCCTAATTACCCTAGGGTCATGTTTCGCCCATCATTCTTTATAGAATAAAACTGCCTTTCAGACGGTATGACTCACTTGTCTCCATCATGTATCTAAGGCGAGAAAATCCAGAAGAAAGGGATTTTTTTGGTCTAAATATCCCTTTTTTCAACTTTTAGCCCCTCTGGACCCCCCCCCCCCCTGTTTTAACTCAGAAATCTGAAAGAAAAAAATCTGGTGAATACTACTCGGTGGACTGAATGTTTGTGCAAAATTTCAATCTTCTACGTGCAAAAATAAGCCCGCCAAAAAATAATGAACATAGGCTTAATAAATGAAAATATATATTTTAGAATTATGACGTCATCACCTCCTATGTCTGGACGCAGGAAGGTGTGAAACCATACGTAACGTGTTCTACAATGCTTCTGGACTTAAAAAACCGGACGAAAAAGCTCAAATAGGAGAGTTATAACGCAATGTACCATGAAACACCCGTATGGTACAAATTGTACCATAGGCTGCCCAAACGGTTAACAAGATGATTTGTTACGGCACTACGATATGGTGAAAGAACACTGTCACAGCCACAAGTGGTGGTGATAGCGTTTAAGGCACAGCCGTTAAAAGTACACATATGTCCTCATCCTCCCTTTTTCACTTATTTCATGATATTGTAAAATCAATGAATAATGAAATTTCTTCGTATTTTTTCCTGTACTAAGTACGAAGTGCTACTCTAGATATTTGTAATTAATGAGCTGTTATGTATTTCAAAGAGTAATCTATTTTCTTCTGCTAGAAGGAACAGATTTTAAGTTTATTATTATTATTATTATTATTACCTATTCATTGAAAATCCTTAAAAAGCGTGTAACTTCTGTCAAACTTACAAAAAAAGTTACAAACTTGAAAGAAATTTATCACTCCACAACTTAAAAACACTGTTAAATTTTATATTTTCCGTTTACCATTGATTAAAATAAGTACATTTTATTGCAACAGAAAGTATTTTCATATCAGTGAGTTAACTACTTACTTGTTTAATCAGCGAGTTTTGTATATACTTGGGTAGCTGTTATTTATTGAAGTGTACCTAAAAATAATAATTTGTGTCTGTAAGTTAGCTAGTCTGGAATATCGAACCTGTAATTTTGTTCCATAAATATCTGTATGTTAATTTTATTTTAAGTTTACAAATTTCTTTGTAGTATGGACAAAAGGTATATACTTCTGAGTAGTCTCAATGAATCTAAAATGTGCATCTGTTGCTATGAGAAGATGATCTATTTTCTTTACACATATGCATATACACACACAAAGATATATATATATATATATATATATATATAAATGGAGGTCAGCTATGTTTGTGACTTAACTCTTGAACCACTCGACCGATCTCGATCAAATTTTCAACATAGATGAAGTTCGGGCCTGGGATGTTTCTTGTCATTTTAGTTTGATCTTACAACGTAGGAGAGATACGTAAAAATGATCGAAAATGGCCGATATTAGTGTCGAATCCATAGTTTTCGGGGTCACTAAGATGAACAGTGACACTTCCGATACCGTTCAAATCCAAATTCAGACCACAATAATAATTAACTTTTATTTATATAGATTACTTACTATTTTCTGATTTTTCATTGTATTTTCTTTGTTTCTATCGATTTGAGAGTGCTTCAGCAATGGTGAAAAGTAACTGATTAACGGAACATACTACTAATTTTTCTTATTTTAATCCGGCGAAGTGGGTAATTGAGTAGTATATGTATATAAAAATGAAAGTCACAATGTTTGTGACTTAATAACTCTTGAACTACGCAACCGATCTCTATCAAATTTGGTACATAGATGAGGTTCCCGCCTGGAATGGATTTTATCATTTCACTTTGACGGTGCAAGCAACGGGAGGGGAAGATATTTAAAAAATGATCGAAAATGACCGATATTAGTGTCGACCGTAGTTTTTCGGGGTCGCTGAGATGAACATTGACACTTCCGATGCGGTTTAAATCCAAATTCAGCTCCGCAACTTGGGGAGGGAGAAATACACAAAAATGATCGAAAATGACCGATATTAGTGTCGAATTCATACTTTTCGGGGTTGCTGAGACAAACAGTGCACTTCCAATGCAGTTTAAATCCAAATTCAGCCCTTTATGATCAAAATGAAACGCACACTCTCCATGCGAAGAACGGATATTTTGCTGTTATACATAGATACATACATACATATATATATATATATATATATATATATATATATATATATATATATATATATACAGTGGTGGATCTAGGGTATGATCAAGGGAGGAGCTAAACAGTTTCCAGGTTTATCCAGTGTAAAGCAGGATTGAAGCCCATTTTATCCAGTGTATACCTGAGGTTCAAGTGGAGGGGGGTTATAGCCTCATTTTTTTTTTTTTTTTTTTTTTAATTTGCATCGTAATTTATAAAATTTTGTATACCGTTTTCGGCAATAATGGAAATGGAAATTGTTTATTTACTTTTCTGCGTGGACATGAAATAATAAAAGTAAACAATTTTTGGACGTAATAAAGACGTGTGATAATGAAAAGCAAAATTAGAGAAAAGGAATGACATTTTTTTAAAAATGTAATTTTACTAATTCCGTAAAATGATATCTGTTTTGTATTTAGCTTTAAAAGAGTTCAATGTCTTCTTCTTCGATGTTGTTTCTCTCTACTTAGTCTGATATGAAAAGAAAACTAACTGTAAGATTTATCTAAAGATATAATTCGACGCATGTTTGTATATTTTATAGAAATAAATTGTTCACTCACTCTTTATTGACTGCGTCTAAAGTATATTAAACTGTTTCAGCAATCATTGTCGCCTTCCTCGGTAGCTTGTTGTAACTCACATGAAAGCTTTACTACTTCAGAATGCCATCGTAGAGTTTATAACCCAGTTAAAAAAATGATGAGTTAATACACTTGTCGTGAATCTTTCTTATTCGAACAACATATTTTTTGAATTATTTTTTCTTGCTATTACAAAAGTTACACAACCTTATGGGGAATCTTATGAACTATTTTTTTTGTTTCGTTATAGGTGCTGAATAATTGAGTAGCCGTGGGCTATACGTTGCAACAGCGTATATTCATTGTGATAGAGTACATCCGTGCCAGCAGTTGTCCTCTGATCTAGAGAGCCTACACAGAGAATACGGAACAGATTATGTAAATAAATTCACCATCAAGCGGCTGTACGACAAGTTCCAGGAGACAGGTAGTGTAGTGGACGCACCAAGAAGCGGTCTACCAAGGTTGTTAACAGAAGAACAGTTGAACAGTATGCAAGCTGCGTATGTTGTAAGTCCAGAATAATCGGGTTAGAATACCACGTTATCAAATAAGAAGTTGGATCGCACATGGTTTCAATAAAACAGTGCCAGAGTTCACACAGTTGCGGATACAATGCATTACTTGGAAGTATGTTTTCCAGGGCAGCTGAGCTGAAAGGGGGGTTATGGTCACCACGATCTCCAGATTTATCATCTGCAGACTACTTCTTGTGAGGTTATCTTAAGAACTCCTCCTACGTTGTCCTTAAGTATTTCAGAATTGAAAGAAATTCCCTGCTGTGTTGGTAACATCTCACACATAACCTTGAAAAGGGTTTCAATAGCATGGTTCGTCGTTGTCCACTTGTGTGAAGAATAAAATGGCAGTCACTTTCAACACTTAATGTAGAAAATTTATATAAATGTTTTCCCATGAGGTTGTGTAACATGATAGAGATTACAACACTGTTTTTGTATATTTAATGAACTCTTCAGTGGAATAAAATGGATTCGAAATTAACCAATTATACAAGTTTTTATGTTTGTTTAACGGCAACTACGTTGTTAGCCTATTAAACACACTTAATTGCTTCATACTTTGGAGAATCTACTAAAGGTTATATCAATTTTTGTACACCATCTAGTATTTACGTATGTGTCCCCATCTGAGTGTCATAGTTGTATGGTTTTGCTTGGAATAAAGTAGCACTTGAAAAATACAGGGTGAGGCAAAAAGGTGTTAACATTAAATGAGTGTTTACTCACGTGGAATTACAAGACAAGGATTTGGTTACAAGGTTTCAATTTTGCACCCAGCCCGTTCGCACTGACGGAGTCTGGCCATTGTTGTTGACTGTATGACCCTCTGGGCCACCTGAGTAGGGATAGCTGCGATGACCTGAGTGATGCGGTGCTTCAGGTCGTCCAGGTTGCTAGTTTGCTGTCATACACACGATCCTTGACCTTGCCCACAACGAAAAATCACATGGCGTCAGGTCGGGGGAACGTGCTGGCCATGGGAAAGGACTACTTACACCAATTCAACGTTTACCGAACGTGTCGTTCAGGTAATCCAGAACTATCTGACTGTAATGGGCAGAAGCACCGTCTTGTTGAAAGTATCCTTGCTGGAGAATGGCAAGTGGGATGTTCTCCTTCATGAACGTGCCGAGCATTCTCTCCCCTCCAAACGTTCACCTTGGGGGAATCTCACATATACTCGCGAACTTCCTGCTTGTGCCCGGTCACCCAGATGACAGTTATGTACGTTTACATGACCGCTGAGCTGGAATGTTGCTTCGTCAGAAAATATGAGTAGAATGTCCGGTTTCATGCGCACCATTTCCAAGATAATTTGGGCACCATTCACACATGCTTGCTTGTCCGCATTTGTGAGGTGCTGCACAATCTGCATGTGGTATGGCTTCATTCCTAAATCACGGTGTAAAATTCTAGCCACTGACCTTTGAGATACGTTAGTCTCTAGAGAAAGTTTGCGCGAGGACTTTGTTGGACTGACTACCATTGCTCCCTGGACGAGAATGATAATCTCTTCAAGTCGGACAGATCTCTTTTCTACCACTATTTCCCTTGCAATCGTCTTGAATGGACCCCATCCTCAAACTTCTCGTAGATCTTTCCAATTATCAGACGCGAAGGTGCATCCCGTCTGGTCCAGGCTATTTTTTTTTATTTTTTTTTTATTTTTTTTATTTTTTTTTTAAAGCCTCCACTTTCCCCTGCCTTTGCCATTTCATATGGTCTCATTAAATGGCAGACGCTACTGCCTCTTACTCGTAATTCTCTCTCTACTACCTTTTTTTTTTCCCGTATGATTTCTCTCCTCTTTTTATGATTGGCCTCAGTTAGGGTGAGGCGAGGCTTACCTTTTATTGGCATGATACCTAAAACAAAATTTAAATCATGCCCTATTCTTTATTTTTTCTTTATTTTTTCTTGTTTTATTTCCTTTTTTAAAATTGAAAAGATACACAAAGACACATACACACACACACACACACATACTACATACATATACATGAGCAGGAAACACCTTGCATAAAATGTTAAGGTAAGCTGAAAAGAGAAAAGAAATAATTAGTAAACAATTTAAACAAGTATTACCAGGATCTTTTTTTTTCTTTAAATAGTTATCTCCCCTGTATGAATTTATTTCTTGGTGTTATTCATACCTGTCTTTCCCACTAAAAAGAAAATTCTTTGAAAGGAAATCGGACTTCCAGATTTCCAATTTTTCGTTAGTTGTTAGTTCTGGAAATCAACATCAGAACTGTTTTGGTCTGTCTGAATTTCTCTCACCAGCTTTGTAAAGTCTTCTTATTTTCTTTCTTCTTCTAAAACACTTGTTATATTTTAAAATCCTGCCACCACTAGCAAAACACTAAACAAGGCACTATACACTAACACAAATAAGGAACGTGAAGGTTTAAGTTCTGGAATTGTCATCAGAACTTAGTTTTTTTTCTGTTTGATTAGTTTACTTTCTTCTAATTCTTTATTTCTTTATATTTACAATATAGGGTGTGGGTCTTGTTAATTTCTTCTTCTTTCATCGTTTCTTTCCTTCCACAAGTTTCTTGATACATGTCTTGCAACAAATTGTAATTTTCCTAATTTCATTTTATCGTTTATTAAAGTTTGTATATTATCCGTTTTTAATTGGTCTCTTATTTCTCTTATTTTGTTATTTGTTATGTAATTATTGCAATTCCAGAAGACATGTTCTGGTGTTTGTACTTCATTACACGTACATTTATCGTCATTAATTATATTAAGTCTTCTCAGATGAGATTTATACGGTCCATGTCCCGAGATGTATTCTATTAATTCACTGCTTATTGTTCCCATTTCTTCTCTTATTTTTAAGTTTGGGATAATGGTTCTTGTTCTTTGTCCCTTTATCGAATCCCTCCATTCATCTTCCCACTTCCGTTTAATCAGTTTGTTAATATCGTCTTCGGTGCTTGGCAATTCTCCCGTAATTTCCAATATCTTCGTTCTCTCATTATTCTTTAGCCACGTCTTAATACATCTTCTTAATATCTGAAGGTGTATGGGTTCTTCATTGGCCAAAAGTTGTATTGTTTCTGCAGAGATAGTTTTTATGATGCCATGGGTTCTAATTAGCATTAATCGCTGCACTCTTATTAATTTTTGCCTTGAGTTTTTGTTTAGAAACAGTCTATGACCCCAGATTCCGGCACAATATTGTGCAATAGCCATTAGAATAGCTTTGTTATACAATTTAAAAATTTTTCTGTCAATTTTAAAATCTTTCATAGCCACTGTTAAGAGTTTGTTGGCTATTTTTTTTCATCTTCTCTGTTGTTTCAGTTATATGTTTTTCGTAGTTTAGTCGTTTGTCTAGCCATACACCTAAATATTTGAATTCATTCACAATTCCTATTTTAGTGTTCCTAATTTTGATTATGGGTTCTCTCTGTAGAGTTTGGCCAAATACTGTAATTTTCGTTTTATTAACCGATAGAGTTAATTTATCTATTATGTAAAAGAGAACGCACAAATCCTTTGTTAGCTCATCACGCTAATACGGCTGAACCAATTTCTTTCATTTTTGGGGGGTTATTAGGATTTGGACCCTAGATGGTTTTTATCATATCACTTTAATTTTTAATTACCAGTGTCTTGAGATAATTGACCATTCAAGTGTCCATAACGTACAAATCCTTTGTTAGTTCATCATAGGTATAAAAATAAACGTATTTATATGCAACCCGCATGACCGTGTCACTCGGCGGGTTAACATAAATGACAGGCGCTATAATGTTAACATTTACTGCAATTTGAAAGCGAAAAAGTAAAAATTATCTAAGTAACAAAGTTTATTGCGTTCCGGGGTGACCGCAGCGAAGCGGGGTGAACGCTGCTAGTTTTCTATACACCATCTTTCTAGATTTTCTAATATTATATTTCCTTTTTGCTCTATTTGTCTTCTTGAGGATGCTGTCATCACAATTGCTAAATCGTCCGCATATCCAACTACACCTAATGTTTCTTTTAGATTGTTTAGTTTTCTTAAACATGGTTGGAAAGTAATGTCCCACATTGTAGGTCCGCATATTGAACCCTGTGGGCATCCTTTGGTGCTTATTGTTGTTATATCTTTTCCTGGAGATTTTAATGTAATCGTTCTGTCAGTACAGTAATCCAGCATGATGTTGTAAAGAGCTTTACTAATTTTTAGTTTTTTGTAGAGATGCAAGGGCTCGGAAAAAAACCGGCTTTTTTGGAAAAAAACTCGGTTTTTTCTGCTTTGCTTTTTTGCTTGGGAAATTTTGGGCTTTTTTCAAAATTCTGCTTTAAATCGATAAAGCAGACTTTGTTTCGCTTCTCTATAACACAGAAAGTCATGTAATTAGTAGTTGATGCCGATAATAATATAAAACCTCGAAAGTAAACCATGAATTTCGAAAAGATATTTTAAACAATTTTACTTCAACATTTTTACATTATGAATTCCAAAGGATTAACCAATGTATATAATAAACACATTTTAACCTCCTATATACAAAAGTAAGCAGAGTTGGCAAGAACCATGGTTGTTTCTGAAAATGCCAAAAACCCGTTTTGGGGGGGCAGTTTAAACCAGGCTTTTTTGGGGTTTAAACCAGGTTTTTTGATTTAGATATTTTGCTTTATGTATTTGTATTACATATTCACAGAAATAAGTTTGTTTCGCCTTGGTGTTATTATTCAACAACGGGGTTATGCTGGAAGAGGTCCCATAAGCTTAAAGAAGTCCGGTCAGTAAATTTCTTAAATTGAGAAACTCCCGCCCTAGCCATCGGGAAAATCCCGTCATTCTTTTAAATGTAAAACAATAACGGGAAAATCCTGTAAAATTTAATTTGCATGTAAAATTTAAAGGTCAACGTATTATAATCAGTACGCTAAAACTGAGTGACTCACAATCATAGTCAACGTCTTGCGAATAAAATCAGAAAAATAAACACACTGCTGAACAAGACTGCACTTATTTAATATAAAAACACATTTACACGTGACGTTTCGATCTTCTATCCAAGATCCTCATCAGACATGAGTGTACGTCTGATGAGGATCTTGGATAGAAGATCGAAACGTCACGTGTAAATGTGTTTTTATATTAAATAAGTGCAGTCTTGTTCAGCAGTGTGTTTATTTTTCTAAAACTGAGGTATTAAATTACAAATTTAGTATGTAGGTATCATTGAAAGTCCAATCCAAGCTAATGTTGGAAGCTAAGTAGGCAATCCATAAATTTTACCAATTTTAATCAATATATTTAAGCAACCTTCGCTTCTTTATAAAACAACAGGCATGCAGAAATATATAATTTGGTTTCGTTTTGTATGTTTAGGCTTAACATCCTTACGTAATACCGAGGTTATCAAGGAGAAGACTTTCGCTTAAAGTGACATTCGAAAGAGTACTTGGTTTATACATGAAAGAAGGGTTGTGGTTCGACCGAGAATTGAACATGGGACACCTTGATTAAAAGGTGAAAAGGAAATAAGACTAATGCAGATGGTTTGACATGTGAAACGTCACTATGAAGTTCACACGATTCGCATTTTTGTTCTTTTAATTTTTTTTTAGTTTAAACCAGTTATTAAAAAAAAAAAAAAAAAAAACAGCTGGTGTAAACGAGCCAACCCTAAGAGTAAAAACTTCTTTCAAAAAATACACAAATAACTAGCAAAATTGTATGTAGTATTTTTACTTCAAAATATTCCATACCCTCTTTTTGAAACAAAATAAAATTAAAATAAAACATAAGAGAAATACTTAGATTTGTATGATACAATTAAAGGCTGCACATGGTTCTGTATATTCTTGAAATTCTACAGTCAAATTTTTTATAACCACCATCAAGGGCGCCCATCAGGGGGGTTAAGGGGGCGCTTGCCCCCCCTAGAGGAAAATGTACTTCAGAATATTGAAAATCCAATAGGATTTTTACATTAGTTACAGCAAAATTTGAAACTATTTTTGAAACGTCGCTTATACTTCCCCTCCTTGGAAACCACAACATGGGCGCCCTTGACCACCATCACGGTTTACCCAGTCCTCAAGTTTTCTGAATTTTTAACAAGAGGGATTCAACATATCATTACGGAACAAAAAAAAAAAAAAAGAAAAAAAGAAAAAAAAACAACGAATATATTTAAGTTGTTATATTTAAGTTTAATATATTTAAGCTAAATACAACTGCACAACAAACGTGACTGAGTGGTTGGCTTTTGCGCTTCTATCGGGAAGTACGGGATTCAAGCCAGCATTCGACCATTCTGACAAAGCCTTCCTTCATTCCATCTGAGAATGTAGAAATAGTGCGTGTACTGGCCGACTAGGAGTGTAGGAGTTGGCCGACTTCCTTTCTTATTATTTTTAAATCGTTATTATTACTAATTATCAGCAGTGACGGTTTTGCGAAGGTTAGAGGATCGGTCTTTCGGACTGAAGCCTGTTCTCCAAAGTTGTGGAATGTCTAAAACGAACGAAATATCTATTAGTTATGCCTTTACTCATAAACTTTAAGCTCCCGTCAAATAAAAATTACGAATATTTAGAAAAACTAAACATTAGTAGTAAGAAAACCCCTCCCAAAACACTTTTTTAAATTCGCCACTGATTCTCAGTATAAAATGATCTTCAAGGTTGTATCCGGAAGATTATTGCTAAACATATAAACGAAACGAAATATTAGTTATGCCTGTACTCATAAACTTCAAGCACCTCCCAAATAAAATTAGGACTTTTTAGAAAACGAAACAATCAGAGAAACCCATCCCAAAGTACGTTTCTAAATCCGCTATTGATTATTTGTATAAATTGGTATTCAAGGTTGTATCTGGAAAATTATTGCTAAATCATTGCACAACTACAGTATAACAGAAATGTGGAAATACGGTTTGACGGACATATTGAAAAACGTATGCTTTGACGGATATATAGAAAAACGTAAGTTTAACTTTCGTGCTAGAAGCTGGAGTACTAAGCTCTTAGAAATGAAACACGGATGACAAACTAAAATGATCTAGAGAAGGAAAAAAATGTCGATAACTCAAAAGTTAAAGTAAAGTTAAATAACCTGTAAAATTGCCCTCAAATACTACATTCTTCATGTTAGCTTTAATTCGTAAAATATGTGCTCCATCCATCTTGATGGTGAATTACAGAGCTAAATATGGCATTCAGGTCGTGGAAATCTTATCTAACTATAGAATATACTATAAGAAAGTTATTTGGATAGAAAAATCATGAAAATGAAAAAAGCCAAAATTTCCAAAATTCTCGGATTTTTTCCAAAAAAGCCGGCTTTTTATGTGAAAAAAACCATCGATTCAAAAAAGCCGGCTTTTTTGCATCTCTAGTTTTTTGAGTTCTTTAAATAGTGCGGGCCACCATAGATTGTCAAAAGCACCACTAATGTCGGCATAAATAACAACTTGGTATTTCTCCAGTTTACCATCTTCTATGAGGTCGATTAGTCTTTTTACAGCTGTTTCGGTGCTTTTTCCTTTTCTGAAACCATATTGCAATTTGTCATTATTTAAAATTCTGTTTTTGTTTATTCTTTCCACAATGGTTCGTTCGAAAAGTTTACTTATTACATTTAATAAGCAGATAGGTCGATAAGATTTTGGATCGTCATTTTTCTTGTCATCTGACTTTTTGAATATGATTAAATTTGCTTGTTTCCACCTTTTTGGAATTCGTCCGTTTTTAAAACACAAATTGAAGAGTTTTGCTAGGTATGGTGCCCATGTGTCAGCATTATGTTTAAAAATTTCCGATTTTATTCCATCCGGTCCAGGAGCTTTTTTGCTTTTAAGTCGTTTTATGTTATTT
Organism: Thermobia domestica; assembly: GCF_964235325.1. Lineage (NCBI taxonomy): Eukaryota > Metazoa > Arthropoda > Insecta > Zygentoma > Lepismatidae > Thermobia > Thermobia domestica. The sequence continues at coordinate 174,604,319 of NC_137468.1, read as the reverse complement.
ATTATTTCTTGGTTTTCTATTACTTCTATTCTGTCTTCTAAAGGTGGTAATTGCATTTCTCTTCTTATGACACTTTGTGAGTTATTATCTTCTTCAGGTATATCCTGTGGTAAAAGAGATTTTATTAGATAGTCTATTGTTTCTTCCCAATTATTTGTATATGTACCATTTGTTCTTTTTAGAGTTGAGAGGGTGGTAGGTATTTTAACTTTATTACTTATAATTTTGTAGGGTTCACCCCAGGGATCTAGATTTAAATTAGTTTCAATGTATGTTTTCCAGCTATTTTTCTTTGATTCTATTATTTTGTTTTCATATTTTTGTTTTAACTCTCTATATTTGTTTAATCTGTTTTGTCTTAGATTATTTTCTGATGTATGTTGATAAAGTTTCCTAGCTTTACGTGTTTTTCTTTTCAGGTCTTGTAATTCATTGGTCCAGAAGGTATTTGTTTTCGTGTGTAATCCTTTAGTTGTCTTTTTTGTTTTTGTTGAGCTTTTAATTGCTAATTTTATTGTATCTTCTATTTTCTGGGCTAATTCATCTAAGTTGCTCTCTTCTTCTATCTGTGGTAGATTTATCGTTTGCCAGAACTTTGTCCAATTTATCTTCTGGGTTATATATTAATGTTTCGTCTGAAGATTGAAAATAATTTGTTTCTTCTTGTTTGGTTGGTTTTACGATATCAAATATTATTATATTATGATCGCTTATTGTTGCTGGATCAAGTACTTTCCAATTTTTTATTTTATTACTCAATCTTGTAGAAGCTATTGTCTGATCAATGTTTGATTCCCCCTGACTGTTCTTAAATGTTGGTGGATTCCCTTCCTCATTTATTATTATTAGGTTATTATTCATGACCAGTTCTTCAACCCTTTCCCCTCTATTGTCCGTTTTATTGCCGTGCCATAGTGTTGATTTGGCATTTGAATCCATGCATATTAAGATGTTCTCTTCTTTGTACATTTGACAAAATCTTTCTATATTATCCAAAAAAGGTTGTATGTCCATGCAAAATTGACAATAACAGTTGATTAATTTAATGTTCCCTAGATTCGTTCTCAATTCCACACATACAGTCCAATTATTTCCAAATTGTGTTATATTTAATGTTTTGATGTTTTTATTTCTGTTAATGATTGCAGCTTTTGGTTTCTCACCTACGTTTTGAGGAATCTGGATCTCTCCTGTGTGGTTTTTCGCAATAATTGTTTCACAGTCTCCCATGTTAATCAACTTGTCATTTCTTGTGTAAGGCTCTTGTACAACTATTATGTCTGTTTCTACTTTATTTGCTAGTTCTTTAATTTCATCCATAGCCGTCTTTGCTCCCATAGCGTTGATTTGAATGATTGTTAATTTTTCTTCATTTAAGAAATTTGTCATAAAATGCTTTTGAGTTTGTCATAATTTATCTTAAAATTGTTTTTTTTTTTTCTGTATTTAAAAGTCGATTTTTGCGATTGTGCGCTCGTATAGCATTTTATATGTTGCACACTCTTGTTCGGTTTTAGCATTGCACTTTTTCTTTCTCTTGGTGCATGGGATACAAACCTTGGCTTTATCTTTATTCACACATCCCGACTTATCGTGCCCCCCCTGTCCACAGAAAAAACAAACTTTCTCTTCTTTGCAGTGTTTACTGATGTGACCATAATCAAGACAAATATTGCATTTTGAGACAGTAATAAAGTCTTTTATTCCATGAGCTTCGAACATTAGATATACTCGTCCTTCTTTCAAAAGTTTTCTTCTGATTTGGGAAGTTGCTTCAATAACTAGATGACATTTATTTTGGTTTTTTGGTCCGGTTCTAAATCTAGATTTAATTTCTTTGATTGCTTCTGTCATTTCTTGCTCTTCAAAGTTTTGCTCCACTAAAGTTTCGACGATCTCTTCATCTTTGAAATCAGCTGGAATGTTGTATATAATCAATAATGGTTTCTTCTTCTTCGGTTTTTCTACTACAACGGTTTCGTTTAGTTTCTTGTTATTTACTAAGCTTCTCATGTCTTTTTCAGTGGCTGTTTCTACAATGATTGCATTTTTCATTGTTTTAACCGATGAAATTTTTATTTTCTCTTTAGCTGGATTGACAGCTTGAAACAATTTTCTCTTTACCTCCTTTATTTCCTCATTCCCATTCGCTTTTAGAAAGATGGTTGGCTTTTGTTTCGTTCGTGCTTGTTCAATTTCCTGAGTTCTTTTACTTGTTTGTACTTGTTCCTGTGATCCTGTAAGGATTGCGGAATACAGTGGCCTCTCTTCTGTGGCTTTTCCCTTATCGTTTTGTAATTTGGTGATTTCGATCTTTAATCTTTCATTTTCCTCTCTGAGCTTATTTATTTCGGTTCTTAGGTATTGGTTGACACCTTCTGTTTTTGATTGTTTCATTAACCATTTGGCTAAATGCTTCTTGATGCTTTTAGCTATTGTTGAACTGGTTTTGCTTTTTCTGACTGCTTGGTCAACAAAATCCATGGCCATTTCGTAGTCCTTACTAATTTCAACATCGTTGTCTTCTTCTTGATCCTTTTCTCCTTCGACCTCATCTCCAGAGATATTTCCCTCTTGCTCATTTAAACTCATGCTGACATTGAGTTTGGTTGGTGAAACTTCTTTTTTCCCTTTTCCACTCCTTTCCTTCTCACCTGGTGAATCTACCTTTCGTTTTTCACTAAATGTCTTTCCTTTGTCTTCTGGATTCTCTCTTTGAGTTGTGTTTGATCTGGTTCTGTTCACTTGTGCGTTAGAGTTGGTTGTTTGTCTTTGTTCCTGTTCGTACTTATCTAGCATATCCTCATAAGAACTGCCCGAAAAGTTTGGCCTCCTATCCATTGGAATTTTGGCTTGTATCTTTGTTTCCCTATGATTATATTTAGTTTAGTTAGTTTGGAAAATGCAACCCGTGTGTCCCTAAGAACGTAGTAGCCGCATCTCCTGTATGTGTACTAGTTTCCCGCCAATTTTCCCCCCGATAAAAGCAAAAGGGGTTATATGTTTAAAGGTATTACTCACTATTGCACCACACTGCACCAAAACTAAAACTTCAACTCACACAAACACTCACTGTTGTTTCTCAGGATCCACTGATTACACCCCGTGCTTTTGCATGTATACAAAAGCACGTGTTTTTACTCACTCATTCACAAGATACTATGTAGTACTATAAACTGCACACGTAGTATTTTCTTCCATTTACACTTCACACACAAACTAAAGAAGAAGAAAAAAAAGGCTGTGAATTTTTCTTGTACGATGTTTGGGGCTGAAAAACCTCCATCCAGCAACTATTTTGCGTCGTTCCTCAATGGAATATTGGCACGCCATGGTTTAATCTGCAAAATAAAAACAGCACCCATTTAATGTTAACATCTTTGCCAATATTCCATTGAGGAACGACGCAAAATAGTTGCTGGATGGAGGTTTTTCAGCCCCAAACATCGTACAAGAAAAATTCACAGCCTGGACCGGACGGGAGGTAAACATAGCTGACAGTAGTGTTTACCCATCACAATGAAGTTACTTATATAGGGTTGTGTATAATTGAACCCTATGTATAAATTCACTACTGTCATTGTCTTATACTTTATAAGTAACTTCATTGTTTTTGTCAGAATCGAAACCTCATATCCAATTATACAATGAAAAAAAGTGAAAAATATATATTTCTCATATATTCATGAGAACTTTGTTATTTAGACTTCTTAATGGGCAACATTTTTCGACTGGGCACGCGCAAAAGAAATTCAAAATGACATTCTGAAAAGTGACAGAAGTTTTATGTGAGTTGTCAAGAGTTACCGAGGAAGACGACAGTGGTTGCTGAAGCAATTCAATATATTTACAGTACATTTTAGATATAGTAAGTGAAAAATGAATGTACAACTTATTTTTACAAATCAACAGTAACGTCTTGATTCTGAAAGAAGTAAAAGAGTTATAAGATATACCAATATTTTCTGAATATAAGTTGGGTTCAATTAGCACAAGTGCTAACAGGACACTCAGATCTTTATAAATTAATAAGGTTGTATTGAGCTTTCGGAGCTCAAATTTGAATATACCATTTTGTTTGATGACCTGCAGTTTTTCTGGCAACACTATAATCTGGTCGCTGTAGAACTTGTCTGGTTTCTGGAAGTCCGTCGTGGCTATGTTGATAGCGTACTCGCCTGTAGGTTCACGTCTGAAATAGTCTTGCTACTAAAAGAGACCCTAAACTCAAATAAAACCAAAAGGGGGGCGCGGTGGCTCAGTGGTAGAGGGTTCACCTCCGGTGCTTGAGGTCTCTGGTTCGATCCCAGCTCGCGCCGTGTGGACTTTGTAGTGGACAAACACCGTGCTCATGGGTTTTCTCGTGGTTCCGCAATTTCTTCATTCCACCATTTCACTCATCTCTCATCATCAGTCTTTTTTAGCCTAACCGGCATAACTGTGGGACGTAAACTCAAAGATTTCATTTCATTTCCAAATAAAACCAAAAAAATATGTGGTTTCTAGTCAAAAAATTGTGATACGTGGTTTGTACAGGCCTCTTTTGAAACTAAATTAGCAATATTGAGGGAGTTGTGTGAAGACAGTAGTGAGATAATATGAAGATGTCAGGGCCATAGTATACGGTAGATGCATTAAAACTTCCTAGCCAAGTTCTTTTAATTTCTCACGGATTGTTAACCTTCCTACGCCTACCAAGGATTTGAACGAAATCGTACACTCCCACGTTGGGGGGCCTGATGACACTCTTAATAATCAGAGTCATGATCGATACATCGTTGGAAAGCTTATTGAACACAGATTCCAACGTGGTAACATTTGTACAATTTCCGCCCTATTCGTAGAAGAGAAAGAAACAAAAATGTAATTTACGTCAAAAAATTAAGACTCAAAAAATTGGCCAAATTTGGCCCCCTTCTCCCATAGAAACAAGTAATACAGATGTACAGGGTATTATCATGTAGTAGGCTACTTCATTACTTCACATACCAGTTTTTAAGAGTGTACTTCCAAGGGGGAATGGACCCCCAAAGAAACCCGATGGAAAAAGAAACGAACTTTACCTTCCCCTTCGCCATGGTAACCCCCTTCCTTTCCTCCCACAAATAATTCATACCGGCGGAAAACTTCACCCATCAGGAATACATTGATACCAAAATTAGAGGCTGAACTATTGAGGTTTGAAAGCCAAAGCCTCGACGCAGCAATTGTGTTGATAGGCGCTTAAAGGTTCTGGCGTTGTCAGCCTTTCTTGTTCACGAGTTACGGGCATTCTTTTGAATTGCTAGGTGCACTCGTGCTGATTGTGGTCAGTATAGGTCCAAGAGGATCATTCTGCCTAGCGGTAGTACCTCGTGATGCATGATGCCCTTCCAATCATATCAAACACACAGTATAACGTTCCTAGGCGCCAACGCGGGCTTTACCAGAGACTATGGGACTTCTGCTTGCTCCAACTCTGACCTTTTTTGCATCTTGTTGTTGTAGCTTATCCACTTTTCATCACTAGTGTGGAGATTCAGAAATGGCTCGAGTTCGTTATGTTTCAGTAGACATTAGCGGATAGAAATTCGATCCCGTAAATGTTTTTTTTTTTTTTTTTTTTTTTTTTTTCAGTTGAAATCATGTGACATCCAAATATCGAGCTTCTTTCTGTAGCCAGCTATCTTCAAATGGTTGAACACTGTTTGGTGATAGATGTTCAAGTCATTAGTGATATCATGGCTGCTTACATACCGGTCTTTCTCGTCTTTGGCAGATTTTCATTAATTTTTGCTGTGATTGATCACCCACTATGAGGAACATCTTGCAATCGACATTTACAGAATGAAAGTGACTGGACCATCTTGTGACTGTTGCTTGTGATAACGCATGATGCCCGTAAACACAGATTTCTTTACGGGCCTGGACATCACTTGCGCCTTTATCGAAATAAAATTGAAAAATATTTTGCGGAAATTTCACTCATCTTAACGGCTGATTACTTTACGTCTAATTAGAAGAATTTTAATAATTTTTGTGAAACTATAACCTTTAACTGTCAGCTATCAAGTGGCATTAGACCTGGCCCACTGCGACTCTTATACCCTAAAATTCAGCACACAAACGCCATCTCGTGCACAAAATGCTTAATACTTTTTAGATCGAGGATCTTTTCCAAGTTCATAGATTGATATGAGATCAATCATGTGAATGTAAAACTAAAGAGACTTATTTCACACGACTTGTCAGAAGACGCCAGAACTAAAATTTCCCAAAGTGTGTCCGAAGATTTATTACATGTACGCTTCTGTAAAAGGTTTTACTAGTGAACTTGAAACAGTTATTCGACGCTCCATAGTTGTAATATTATGTACTTCGTTAATTTTTCGTTGTAACATTTTTGACTATGTACTTATTTTTCTTGTAATGTAACTGGAAAAATATAATAGAAAAAAAGAAAACACACTAAAAACATTTCTATTTTAGTTCATCGTTCCGTGATTATGCACCGACGCTAAGAAAGATGATGATGATGTGACAAATGAAATAGTAATAAAGTAGTAGGAAATGGTAGAATCCCACGCACACAGTGTTTACCCATCACAAAGCCTACTTGGCGCGACCTGGAATGGAACCACGCACTAGAAATGAACGCTCTGCTACTAAGCCACCTAAAAAGGACATGTTCTACAGTTTGTAAGACATATGTTGAAATACATCATGTGATTTTAAAGGAAAATGGAGGAAAGTAATGTAACATAGAAAACTTAAAAACAAATGTAACTTCGAATATAAAAGTTACGTATTCAAAATTATAATTAAAAAAAAAAAAAAAAATCACTGTTTTCTCGGTTATATTCCATTCAGTAAATAGTTTCCATTAAATACACACACTGGTTACAAAAATAAGATATTATTTGAAGAGACTGACAAATGAAAAATTAAGAACTGAAGAAGCGGCAAAGAATCATCATTTACGATCAGTATACCACGTCTTTTTCGTCTCTATTTTTCGCTGCTACATATATCGGGTATATGTCATTCAAAATTTCAGTTTTATGTAATATTAAAAATGTTTGTTTCATCTTTAAAAGACTCGAGGTTTTACTTTTTTTTTTTTTTTTTTTTTTTTTTTAAAAAAGCGAGCAATTATTCTACCGACTGATTTTAAATACTTGAAAGAATCCAAAATAGAATACTAAATATTGCAAATAGGTGGTAATAAAACTTGTATATCAAACGTCACAATTATCAGGACGTAAACTATTTGCAAATCATAAATTATTTAGGAATGCATTTAATCTGCTCTTTTTATATACCTCCAAAAATGCATACACTTTTTAATCATTAGAGACAAAAGAACGTACAACTTCAATTAATTATTACGCGCTCTTGATTCTCGTTATATCATTGAACTTTATTCTAACGATTCTTAATCCTGTATTCATTGAGTTGAGTTGATTTTAAGTTTAACGTACGTTTCAGCAGCGAGGACAGGATGACATTTAGAACCTAACTCAACTCGTTTCTTGGCTCCAGAACCGAGTGCCTTGTTTTTCTCAAAATTGTGATAAAGGTAGAAAACAATGATCCCGTACGGAACTTCTAACCCCCTTCGCTCGCTGTCGTTCACTGAGTTATATTTTGTAAAGTAACTAACACTAGAGATCGTACATGTGCAAGATTGGAATAGAAAGTAAAAGCTACTCGCGATTCCATATGAGACGGGACCTACTGATTAACGTGGAATCTGAACCACATGATCTTGTATTCATATATAAAAAAATCTGAACAATGATAACCAATAGTTTTTAACAGGTTTGGCTGGTTTAAACGAGGTATCTTTTTTTTCTTTCTTCAAAAGAAGGAACGAAAGAGAGAGAGAAAAGGTTTAAATCAAAAAATAAATTTAAAAGCAAACGTGTCACAAATCGTATGGACTTCATGGTGACATGTCTACATATCTCAAAACATGTAGAAGATATGTTATCTGGGTTTGTAATTTATAAGAAAATAACTTAAGTGATTTATCGAAATCAAAAGTGCTTTTTATATATTTGTATGTGTGTGAATGGTTCAGAGTCAGAGTGAACTCAAGTGATTCGTATATTTATGTACTTCTTTCATCGATATGCACTCAGTGAACTAACTTGAACAAAATTAAATCTTCGTACTCTCTGGTCTTTCGAAATTATCCATTTAATTTAACAGTTTATACCTCTGTAGAGTCATTTCACTTGTAGGTTTTTTTTTTTTTTCCTAAAGTGAGTTAAAAATATTCGCAAGTATATAAGATTAGTACATCGTACTTCTAACAAGTGTCCTCCGTCGATGATTTGTGAACTGAACTTGATAATTTGTGTGAATTTAACGGTGAAATTTCCACATATCTCAAATTCAGAGGATATTTTCTCATACATTTGAAAGCCAGGGAACTTGATTGTGAGTGGTTTGTTCCTTTTGTAATTAAGGTACCTATGTTCGAGTCCAGGTGGAGAACAGTTTCTCTCAAGCAAACCTAGTTTTAAAAAGAGTTTAAACCAAAATATAAATTTAAAAGCAAAGATATCACAAATCGTGTGAACTTCATATTTCCACATATCTCAAACAATTTAGAAGATACTTTCTTATACATTACAAAGCCAGGAAACATGAATGTAAGTGGTTTATTCCCATTTCAAGCTGTAAGTCCTGTCCTTCATAACGCCGCTGTTGTATAAGGAGATTAAGGTCAACAAACTTACTTCTGTCTATGTATAATCTAAATGAAGGAAATATATTTTAACAAAAAAAAAAAAAAAAAAAAAAAAAAACTTTTTTGCAACTCTGGTTTTTAATATACCGTGACACTAAATGCGTTTGTCTTAGAGACTATTTCTCACCTACTTGTATAAATTTACAATGCGTAACTGCCAACCAACAACACATATTTGGGTTTTAACTTGTTATACTTTTTTTGTTATAATTCTCCAAATATCGTACGCAGAGGATGTATATAGCTCTTTGTTTTTGTTTATTTATTTATTTATTTATTTATTTATTTATTCAAAACTTTATTTAATATTGTAATAAATTGTTAGCTTAGTAATTGGCGCTTCTGTCTTTACAGGTTCAAGTAAGTATTCACTTGTTAACTACGCTGTTCTTGGACTGATAAAGTCTTGGAAATTTCACGTAGGTACCTCTCGCAACATACAAGTTTTCATTTGCCTTGGATCTATCAAAAAATATATTATAAAATTCTGTTTTTAGGTTGGAGCCAAAAGATGGTACATGGTAATTTGGATTTTCCCAATCCCCTTTTATTATAAAAGTATTTTTCTTATATACAGCAATAATAATTAATAGAGATAAAATATGAGTTCTTTGAAATATCTTGGTAAATTTGTATGAGCTCAATCATCAGACGTCTTAAGGCGACAGGAATCAAGAATCTTGCAGCTAAGGCGTAGGTAGGTACCTCTCAGGGACCAAGCGTCCTAGAGAGGAGGAGCAAAGTGGAACTCTCAGAGACCAGGCGTCCTAAAGACTGTTACGGATAAATGAGCTTTCAAAGGACAAATGACTTCTTTCCGATCGTTAGCGATGGTTGACGACATCATCTTCGTGGTTGTCGTCTGAAGTGTGTAATCCGGCATCGATCGAGACGCTTATGCTTTTTGTTTTTTTCGAGTGGATTCGGAAGTTGGTTGACCATGACCGCCATTGCACTGTCCGCATTTTAGTTTGCTTAGTGTTTCTGGTGACTGTTAGTTTTCGTTTCAGTACAATGTTTCCTGTTTTCTAGCAGGTTTCTTAAACACATTTGCACAGTATTATAACTGTGTACATACTGTACTGCGTGATGTTGTCGAAGCCCAGCACGAGTTCAAGTGCGTAAGCGTGACTTTCATCATACAGCAAAAACTAGAGAGAATTAATTATACGTTTCGAAAAAGGTGAAAATAAACTTCATAATGACTGATTTCAATATGTCTCTTCAACAATTTGTGATATAAAACATGACGAAATACTTTGTACAGTAGAATATTTATATTGTCTGCACACCTTGAGAATGTGCATAAACATATAAAATACATGTTTAGTGATTTACCTTTGGTATTCCTGTTAAATTTATATTGACGTTCGATTATCCGGCACGAGTATTGTCCTTAACCTATCAGATTAAAGAGCGCATACTATAAATCTATCAAGAGGAAACATGTGGGTAAGTACTGAACATATAGAAAATCTTCAGATTTCCTTTCAAGAATATTATAACTATTAAACCAATTTATAACTCCAGAATATAGTACTTTCATATATATCGGGTGTTGCAAAATAAGTGTTACAACGCTTGGGAGGTGACTCCTGCCACTGAGACAAGATAAAAAGTTCTCTTGAACTTTCCGCTATCGGACATAGTTTCGGATCTACAACGTGCCGAAAGCGTGGGAAAATGACTTTCGGACGCCAATAGTTCGGAAACTATCCAATGTAAAGAGGGCGGGTAAAAAATTCACTGAAGAAGTCATACCTGCTGTATTGAATTTTGCATGTTTCACAATTCTATCATGCACGCGCAAGGGATTCCCCAAAGTAACTTAGGGATTCCCGGATAATCCGCCAAATGAAAATTGGTCTAAATTGATACGAATTGATAGGGTTTCTACCAGATAATAATAATTCGTTTGTATTAAGTCGATATCTGCAACAAATACAAAATGGCGGATACCTTCTTGCCCGTTGTGTGTGGTTGCATAATCGCCTGGTACGGATGCTGGCCAACAGTGACGTTCTGAGTATTAAGTGTATCGAATTTGTACTCAAATGCTCTAGAAAGACATCTGGAGTGTCGGTAAAACACAACAGATGAAGCAGGGTGATCACATGTGTGGAAATACTTAACGAAAAATGCCCAGGAAAAATGTACTCATACTAAGTAAACGTGAGTTCAAAGCGTCGGAAATGTAAGGATTAGCGTAAATAACATGAAAGCCATTGCCAATTCACCAATAATATTCCCTTAAACCGATGCAATATGATCTGCACGGTTGCATACCAATAAGGATGCAACAACTGAGGCCAAGTTGAAATTGTGCAAGGGGACTCACAAAGAAACTAGGTAAACTAAAGAAATGTCACTAGTGGGATCGCATGGTCGATATTGAAATGTGGCCAATGTGTGTGTTGATACCGACATGTAGTAATGGACAAATGTCAACATGTCCCACTACTGCGGGGACACCGACCCACGTGCGAAAAATAGGAAAATAACTACTCGGGTCTTAAATCTGAGGCCGTGGGCTCCCAGTAGGATTGGAAACTGCGACCACGCGATCGAAAGCGAGCGCTCTAGCACTGAGGCTCGAGGATGCCTCACTTTCTCTGTATTCATTTCTTTGAGGAGTACCCATTTTGTATGGCAAGCGCTCTTGTATTGCCTCCCGACATGCTTGTGTGTTTCATGTTATTACTCCTACTGCACAGTTGTAAACAATGAGAGTTTTAAGACGTTTCTTTCTATTTCTCATGTCGTTTTATTTTCCATATGTATGGTGTTCCAGCTGTAGTGTTATGTGTGCTAAATTGGTTCATTTTCTTCTTTGTATTGGCATGTGTACTGTGTATAAGACACGAATTTCTGGAGGTATTTTCCTATATTTTGAGTACGTCATACGTCCCAGAAGACGTGCGACATTATACAAGTTTGTTATTTTCATGCTCTATCAGAATTTGAACCATGGATTAAGAGATTTCTTTTCATATGTGTCGACTGTGGGACAATGTCCCAAACAAAGAGAGTCATTGATACAATCGTGTTCTAGTTACGTTCTACCAAAAAGTGCACCAGATGTAATAGCAGAATGTACAACGTTATTTTCCTAGTTTTTCCACGTGAGACGGTGTCCCAGCAGTAGTGGGACATGTTGACATTTGTCCATTAACTACATGTCGATATCAACACACACATTGGCCACATTTCAATATCGACCATGCGATCCCACTAGTGACATTCCTTTAGTTTACCTAGTTTCTTTGTGAGTCCCCTTACACAATTTCAACTTGGCCTCAGTTGTTGCATTCTTATTGGTATGCAACCGTGCAGATCATATTGCATCGGTTTAAGGGAATATTATTGGTGAATTGGCAATGGCTTTCATGTTATTTACGCTAATCCTTACATTTCCGACGCTTTGAACTCACGTTTACTTAGTATGAGTACATTTTTCCTGGGCATTTTTCGTTAAGTATTTCCACACATGTGATCACCCTGCTTCATCTGTTGTGTTTTACCGACACTCCAGATGTCTTTCTAGAGCATTTGAGTACAAATTCGATACACTTAATACTCAGAACGTCACTGTTGGCCAGCATCCGTACCAGGCGATTATGCAACCACACACAACGGGCAAGAAGGTGTCCGCCATTTTGTATTTGTTGCAGATATCGACTTAATACAAACGAATTATTATTACCTGGTAGAAACCCTATCAATTCGTATCAATTTAGACCAATTTTCATTTGGCGGATTATCCGGGAATCCCTAAGTTACTTTGGGGAATCCCTTGCGCGTGCATGATAGAATTGTGAAACATGCAAAATTCAATACAGCAGGTATGACTTCTTCAGTGAATTTTTTACCCGCCCTCTTTACATTGGATAGTTCCCGAACTATTGGCGTCCGAAAGTCATTTTCCCACGCTTTCGGCACGTTGTAGATCCGAAACTATGTCCGATAGCGGAAAGTTCAAGAGAACTTTTTATCTTGTCTCAGTGGCAGGAGTCACCTCCAAAGCGTTGTAACACTTATTTTGCAACACCCGATATAAGTAATTGACGAATTGGATAAATCACTAAACATGGGGTGAATTGAGTTATAATGGAATACTGAAAATGCATAATGTATGTTCTTATAAGATAGATTAATTTCCATACTTACGAACTGGTAATTATATGAAGATGGGTTTGAAAAGTGTTCTCTGATAAATTCTCTTCTTTTCTAAATATAACTTCCGAAAGAAAGGATCAATTTCAGCTCGGAGCTTTAGACTGAGAAATTGTGTTCTACTATTCCAGCGTCGAAAGTTAATTGATTCATTTCTGGCAAAAGCAGGAGGAGGACAAAGAATCACTATGGCTGGTTTTTATTACAAACAACGTGTCAGGATCAGGCGTTTCAAAGACTCAAGCGATTGATTTCTATAACAATAAGAATTATTTGTAGTCATTAAACAAAAATACGTAATACAAAACCTCAAAATTTAAATTTTCATGTATGTCAATGATGTTTTCAGTTGTAATTAATCCATACAATATTTTGTCTAGTATAAAATAAATGAAAAAAAAATGATAAAGGATAATGTTTCTTACTCTAATTCAGAAAGTCCTTCTTGTAATTTCATAGTACTATGTATACGTTTGTCTACTAGTGGCACCGCGTAGCGTAGTCGCTAACGCTCTTGCCTTCGGTGCGAGCGGTCCCGGGTTCGATTCCCGGTGGGGGCACTCGTTCAAAACAGTGTGAAAAGTTTTTTCAGATCAGCTATCCTGAATGTGATTTTCCTGGGTTTTTCTCATTCACACGAGGCAAATGCCGGAGTGGTACTTAACATAAGGTCCAAGGTCGCTTCCTTCTCCAATCCTTTCTTCCTTTCCTTTTTTCGGATAGTGTGATCACCGAGAGACGTCATTCCACATACGTGATGGGCTAACATGGCCATAGATACCGAATGCCCATAAATCTAAATCCTAACGTTTCTCCATTAATGACTTTTTACAAAACAATCAAATTTTTTTTTATACATAATATTTCTTAGTTTTGTTCCTATTACTTCCTACTAATGCTTCCTCTCGTCCCTTGTCAGCAGCGAGGTATAGGACGAGACGAACCATTTTAGAGTGGAATCTGAACCACTGTAGTGCGTTCGGTGCTTTCACGGGAATGGGATTTCTTGTACCAAGGCACGCATGCGGGCCACTAGACTATTTATGAGAGTTCGAAAAATCAGCTCCACTACGTTGTCAGACTTCTGCTTGTTACGTAATGCTGCAGTGATTCTGAGATTTGCGTCCTACTGAGTTTAAAGTGCAAGAGGCAAAATTACTCGCTTATTAATACTTACTTTGTTTCACATCGTAATAGAACTTCTCAAAATATACAGTCGCAGACCCAAATGTACAAGGAATATTTGAAATGACGTAAATCTCATCACAAATGCCAAATCGTTTACGTTATCAAAATGTGTTTTCTTCCGCGTAATCGTATATACTTGCTTATATGGCTCAGTTAGGAACAGATATATAAAACCTTCGAACATCGAGCTGTAATAGTGAAGATGGTATGAAGGAACTGAAGCTTAAAGGGATGTAAGAAACACAATCATGGATTTCTGGAAGATGAACCGCGTAGTGGATGATAGAAATCTGAATCGAAATATCAGATTGTTGTTCATTTTAGTTTGGGGATCACGTGTAACTTGAAGAAAAATACAAACGAAGTGAAATGAAGTCTTTGAGATTTACGTCCCACGGTTATACCGTAAAGAAAACTAGAATCTGACCAAAGCAAACACAGAATAGTTTCTAATCTGTCTTACAGTTTCGGCTATACAGAGTGTTTTCAAAACAACACCGACAACGTTTAGAAGATGATTCCTGACACCAAGATAAGATAAAAAGTATCGACCAACCTGGGTGCACAAATGCTTCCTTTCGTAGTTAAAAGCTGCCGAAAACGTGAAAAAATGAACTTTAAAGGTCCATAACTTTAAAACAATGGGACCTACCGTAGTCGGGTCAAGACTTCTCTTAGGAACTAATATGTACCCTATCTAAAAATCAATGTTTCAGAATCCTAAGGTACTCACGTAACAATTTTTATAGACGGAGTTTGGCTACGGGCATATAATTTTAAGTATTCACCAACTACCTCTATAAATATTGTTACGGAAGTACTGCAGGATTCTGAAACATGGATATTTGGATAGGGCACATACTAGTTCTTAAATAAAGTCTTGATCCGACTACGGTAGGTCTCATAGTATTGGAACTATGGACATTTAAAGCTCATTTTATCATGTTTTCGGTAGCTTATAACTCCGAAAGGAAGCATTTGTGCACCCAAGTTGGTGTATACTTTCTGCTTTATGTTGGTATCAGGAATCACTTCCAAAACGTTTCGAAGTTGTTTTGAAACACCCTGCATATCATTTTCATCATCAGACATATCATCATATATTATTTGCTTAGGTCAGATTTTACTCTTAAGTCACCATAAATATACACAATATACTGCAAGACCGCCAATTAAAAGCCTGAAACTGCGGAGACATGTGAACTAGTATTTCACATTCAGTTCTGATAAAGAACAATGCGTGAAGAAATTGTCTATAAGATAGGTTCAACATTTTGTCAAAAACGAAACTGAATGGAAGTCTCAAGCTGTGAAACTAGTTCAAATACATTGTAACTGATCTTACGTGCCGATTCATGACCACTGATGGAACTTGGGTACATTAAGAGAGATTAGAAACAAAACAACTGTCGAAATAGTTATTTATTTCCAAAGGAAGTAAGTGTGTCACATAGAAAAAAAGCTAGAACTTGATCCCATACGTGTATCATGAGAAGGCCTTATTTGTCTGATTTAGCTTACATCGGATTTCCATGTCCTGAAGTCCAAGAAATTTCTTGGTAGACTCGTATTTTCACTTGACGAAGAGACTTAAAGTGTCACTTGAGGAGAACCTTGATTTGCGTGGTGGTATAAAAGTACTAGAACATCGTTGGACCAAGTGCACTATGTAAATAGAGACTATATTGAAAAACAACTTACAAGACATCGCCATGTTTTGTACTTTATTTTTGTAAAACTTTTTAAACAACTCTCGTAACAAAATTGTAATTTAAAAATTATGGGCAATAGACGATTAGAGCATGACTACACAGAAAATGGAATAAAACCAAAGTAAAGGTTACTTAGTAGGGGAAGTTTGTATACTGTGCTTAAAGTACAAAAATGTAGGTGTTGTCATCTAGTGACTGAAACCGTATTACTGTAGTTTTGTCAGCCATCTTAAATAATGTCATTGAAAGCTCAAAGAAAAAAAATTTGGTTGACTCATTTATATGGTGGACATTTTTTTCCTGTGTTTATTTTATTTGTCCTAATGAAATTGATGGAAGAGAAAACAATATGCATTTGGATTGGAAGTAATACACGTATTTCTGTATCAACTCGACAATTAAAACATTACTGCACCAGGCTAGAATACTAAATTTTCCAGAGTCCTTGCTTCCATGCAAATAAAACCATTTTTTGAGACGCGGAATGAATTCCAATATGTGTCCTCAGATGTTATTGTGTTATGTTACAAGTTGGTTTTATGGCAGAAGATACGATCCTTGATGTTATTTTTCATTAATTAACTTAATGTTTCATAGGTTGCATATATCCAACTAACTTTTTCAGAAAGTACCACGAAATATAATAATAAATTAATGTCTTGGACTGCCATTTGTAAATAATGTTTATATATTTTTTCGTATTCACTGCTTAGAGTTACGTTAAAAGTTGATTATTTGTTTTTACGTTATAATAAATTGTTCTAAATGAATATTGTTATAAAGTTTGATAAAGTCTTCATACACCTTGTTTTAGTATAGTTTTCTTGTTTTTGATGGTTGATTGTGTTTTAGTTATGTTAGTATTGATTGATTGATAGTGAGATTGTGTTAAAATTCAATGGGATTTTTTTTAAATAATGTAAAAAAATAATTAGAAATTCGACATTCACCTTGCACTTCCGAACCCCCCGAGACAAACTTATTGTCAGAGGAATAAACTATAGATGGCAGTAAAATATAAATAGTCTGGGCTAAGTGTTCCCGCTCTATTCCGTGTAGGAACCTTGTATGTATATATATATATATATATATATATATATATATATATATATATATATATATATATATATATATATATATATATATAAACAATTAAATATGTAGCTTCTAAGTTCGCACATATTCTATAAACAACCAACGAAGTCAAGAACAGATTACGAACAAATCATACGTCACTAGTTGGACGACATATTTCCTAGACATTGGATTGAGAGAAGGCAATCTGTGAAATAAACACCACGGTCACCTGACCAACTTCATGAGCTTTGACATGTAGAACTGTGAAGTCAGAATTATGATGTGAAAATATTTATAAAGGCAGCCACAACAGCGCTGGTTTGGACAATATCAGGAATAGTACCAATGATCTCTGTTCAAATCTTGATTTCTGAATAATCATTGGTACTTCTTCATACCCATTGGAAGGCTAAGGCTCTATGACACACAGCTTAATGCGGGATCCGAACCACATGAGCTCCCGCCGGAAATCGAACCCGAGTCTCGCACGCGAAAGGCGCGTACGCTAACCACATTGCCACATAGTTGTCAAGAGGATTGTTTAACGGCTTTTGAAACTAACCTGTAAGCATTCTAAAAGTCCTAGAAAGCTATAGTCAGTTTTGTGAACCAACTATTGATCTAAGTGAAGAAGTAAAGTTGCCTTCAAGTAAAAGCCGATGATATAAGAATAATTGATAAATTTGTAGAGAGGAAAATGGTTATCTTTTTACTTCTGAGCGACGAAAGGGGAGAAGAAAGTTTGGTGATCATGAAAAAGAATCGAATTCCAGTTTTCAATGGATTTACTCGTTTCATAGTCCATAGATAACGAGAAAGCGATTTTTCGACATCGGTCCGTCTTGATGTAGATTCACCTGGAGGACATACCATTTAGCTTATCAACCAAATTTTAAACTCAGAGTTTTTATGCGATTCTTCAGGAGGGAGGGGCGGATTCAAAATTTCTTCTTACCCCTATAATTAAGGCTGGTTTACTTAAGGAAAAAAAAAAAAATATACCATTTTCTCGAAAACTACTAACGACTTTGTTTCTACTCCATATATCATATTTCTAAAAACTACCTCATGCTGTGGTATAAGCTATTTCTCTGGGGAAAATCGAGAAGTAGTAGTTTGTTCTTGGGACTGAGTTTTCTTAGGACGATTTTCTCAAAAACGACTCAGGCGATTTTTTTTTTCATATTTTATAAAGAAATATTTCATTAATATCCTGACAATATGGTATAACTCATTTGTGTCAAAATATCTGTGAGGGGTAGGTTTTTTATTTTGTACAATTTTTTTTCTGAACAACAAGTCCTGCCATTTTGTTCATATTTCGTAAATAAATATTTCATTAATAACTCTATAATATTGTGTAAATTATTCCTTACGAAAAGTCACAACGGGTAGTTTTCTCTTGGGGATGAGTTTATTTTCAGACTACTTTCTTAAAGAAACGACAGGGTCGATTTTGGTCTTATTTATATTATTTTATAAATAAATATTTCATTATCATTTTTATAATGGTGAATATGTGAAAATATTTACAATAAGTAGTTTATTTTTGGGGTGAATTTTTTTTGACAAATTTGTAAAATACTATTCAAGCTATTTTGTTAGTATTTTATTAACAAATATTTCATTCATAACGCTAACATAAGCAACTTATGTAAAAATCTATAAGAGATACTTTACTTTGGGTAGTTTACTTTTTCTTATGGTGAAGTTTTCCGAAAACACCTTAGAAGTTCGTTTGTATTTCACAAGACGATATTTCATGAAAACTACAAACTCAACATGATTTAATTTAAGGAATTGGAGCGAGAGAGTTTAGTGCGGTGGCCCGTATCTTTTATATATTTAATTCCTGAAGCTAAAGAAAACTGAACATGATCTGAATTGCGTTAAGGGTATTTAACTTAAAATGGAATCGACAGTTTCATCTATCTTTGTGAAGCTTCCAACATGCACTTCCACTTAGAGTCGCTTAAAAGGAAACAATGATAATTTTTGTCGTCTAAAAACTTCAAAGAAACATTAATGCCAATGGGAAATGTTAAATAAAAACAAAATTAATAAAGATTAAAAAATTTTAAAAAATTAAAATAGAAGATTTAAGCTTTGTATGGCATGACGTGCTGCAGTTTCTTCATTTATAAATGAAAAAAATCTTCAGAATTATCAACCAATACACCTGAAATTATCAGTTCAATCAAAAACTATAGACTAACTAAAGCGTATCTTTTTAAGTAAATATATCACAAATTTCGTAATACGTTTAATTTACGAGCGGGTGTGCATCTACGTAAAGTGTGAGAAAAGTGATGTTCAGTATATTCTGTGTTGTCTTTTCAATGTTAGTTGTACTGTTTCTGATGCTAATATTGTGAAGAATTGACACTTACAGGAATCATCTTTTTCTGTTGTAATCGATTTATTCGGCAAATAGTATACCATATATCACACCAAGTGCTCAACACGCCCGTTGGTATTATGGCGTAATTCGCGCCTGCTCAAAGGTAGAAAATCAACAGAAACAAAATTGTCTGCTATTGGGTTAACAACTACTTTCTATTTATTTATTTATTTAGTTTAAAATGTCACAGTGACACAATCCATGTTTACGTGATACATCGTCCTTGTTAAGTTTTTAAGTTCTTAATTATGTTAAGGATATTTCTAAGTTTGATTTAATGACATATACACTGTACACTCATGTCCAAAATGATTGTCGCATGTCTATAAGTGTATTCTTGTAAGAATATTATTTGAGAATGATTTTGCAGGGTACTTTTAATACTGATACTATGTGTATAATCGGGAAATGAATATTTGTGGTAAATTTCATAGGAAAAGAATTATAAATATGAAAATTAGAATGAGTAAAACAAAATGTTGCTACATGGACAAGAAAGTTTTATTTTCGTGCTATTGTTCTTATTTACTACTCTATTGGCATGAAATTTTCCACATACATGTCTTTGCCGATTATACTCATACTAAGATTATGAGAAATACCGGCCGAATTTGTTATCAAATTATATTCCTACAGCAACATTTATAGACATGCGACAATAATTTTGGACATGATTTACATACAGGTTGGACCAATATTCTTGATACGCTCTTGCATTATGAAAAAATCAACAGAGCGATATTGTTTAATGTACTCTTCAGTATTACCAGATTAACAGTGTTGGCAGCCTAGCGTAGTTTTTAAATGACACTACATCAGGCTATTACATACAGTATTTCCAATGTACATTTTAAACAAAATCTTACAATTCCACACTTATTATGCTGTGTTGCAAACTAAGGGTGCTAGAGTACCACAAGCATCAGAAAACAACCAAAGCTTGGAGAGTTCTACAATAGTGATTGCGCATGTGACACGGATGGGTTAACGACATCCATAGTATCTCAGTGTCGAATACTACGGTCATCATATGACATTTTTTGAACAACCAGAAACAAAGTTGGAAGGGATTGAAAATTTACCTTTTCTCAAAGGACTTTATTTAAAAAAAAGTGATGGAATAAGTATCAAGGACGTTTACAGCAATTTGATATCTCAAACCATTCTGGAGATACAGGAAAAATGGTGAAATTTGATATATTGCTTTAAAAATGACGTCTTTGTGGAAACTAAAGAAAAAAAATAGCTTTTATGGCATTGCAACAATACTTTTTTTAAACTTAAATACAAGTTCTTGAAATTACATAATTTTAAGCAGTGTTGCAAACTTTGTCAATATTTACCATATCTTAAGAATGATTTGAGATACCAAGTTGCTGTAAACGGCATTATAGTCTTCTTCACATCTATTGAAATCTATCTGCAATTAGATGAAATGCTTATAAAAACAGCTTTTCGAAATAAAGGCTTTTGGAAAAAAGTCTCAATCCCATGCATCTTCATTTGCAATCCGTCATATCATGATCATAGTATTAAACGCTAAAGTACTTTGAATGTACATTGCCCCGTACATTTCGTTTTCATTATTACTGCTATAGAGGCCACCAAAATTTGAATGTTTGTGATGTTGTAGCGACCTAGTTTGCAACACTGAATATCAAACATAAATATCAAATCTGATTTCAAAAAGCTTTCTTGACGGTTATCATAGACTGTGTAAACATTGCACACACTGTTGTACACACTAATCTTATATTTTCAAATCTACTAATTTTTTTTCCAAGTATAAAACGATAGAAATTTTCGGGTCTGCAATGTACGAGATGAACGAACGGCCATGTCTATCAACGAACTTCAACTGTTGAACAACGATCAACGTTAATTCTCAATCAAGTGGTTGATGAACATCTTAAACGGCCGATTTTCGGGGTTTAACTTCGTTGATCTTGGTTAGTCTACGGCAGTGGTCGCCAAACTTAAGAATTTGCTGAGCTTCCGTACCGTTTTCAAATCGTACTGTGAGCTACCAACCAAAAAAACTATCAACCTTTTAAAAAAACTTTCATTTGTTTATTGTGTATAAACTTACATTTCTAGTAAATATGAACTCAAACTATCCAAGTTAGTAAATATCTAATATACACACGTAAAACATAACATGCACAACCCCACGCGTATACAATTAACTGTGACACGAGGCTGACAATGGCAATTGCGCGGGAGAAACAAGCAGTTGTTGTCAGCGCCCCCTGTCGTTAGCGTCAGCTCAGTGGAGGAATCAAGGTTAGCCAATCGGCGCGTTAACGCAATCTACCGAAAATGTCTCCGCGAGCTACTAGTAGCTCGTGATTGACGGTTTGGCAACCACTGATCTACGCGAACCAAATATATTGAACTTAGATTTTCAATGGTCCAACAAAATTTGTTGAGGTATGTTCAAGTTAGAAAGTTCTATTTTGAACTTGTTTATATGAACGCTCATTTGAACTTTGTTGGTGCACATGGTCGTCAATCATCGTCACATCAAGATGAGGTTTGGTTTTACTCCGAAAAGTCTTAGAAGAAAAACATACGGGTTTTTAAAAATATAGAAACAAAGCGGTAAGCTTAAGAATTATGAATATATATTCCTTATTGTTATGAACTAATGACTAAATGAAATTTAAAGACAATATCAAAGAGCATATTAAGGGTGTAAAATGAAAATATGTTGTTTCAGGTTTTTCGAAATATTTAAGAGAAACACAACGAAAGTTCAACAGTCACGAAGCGTCCGATTAACAATCTAGTCGCTGACGTTTTCACCATCATCAGTTCATGTAAAAATAAATAAAAAGAAAAACAACTTCTGTGGAAGAAATAATAGTTGTAGATTAGTTGCGCCTGGTTTTTCTTGCTTTACTAAGAATTTTAGGAATGATTAAAAAACAGTGAATCAAACGATTGCGATCTTGAACAAAAGTTGTAGGAATGATTCAAAAAATGCATCAAAAGATTTCGATCTTGGCCAATAATTAGTTTTGGATCAGGGACCAAAATTTTTGAACGGCTCCTAAATCTAGTTTTTTTT
This sequence comes from Thermobia domestica, assembly GCF_964235325.1. Classification (NCBI taxonomy): domain Eukaryota; kingdom Metazoa; phylum Arthropoda; class Insecta; order Zygentoma; family Lepismatidae; genus Thermobia; species Thermobia domestica. Next base: position 174,581,961 of record NC_137468.1, on the reverse strand, counting down.
TTTTTTTTTTTTTTTTTTTTTTATTACAGAATAAGCACATCATAGTGAGTTAAGTTATAGTTGGGTTTGGCTACGCTATATATAGTTCTCCAGATATAAGGCCTACAAGAAAATTTTTGATTAAAATATATTGGATCTTTTGATCCAAAAAGAGAAAATACCTTCTGTAGAAAAAATAATAGTTGTGGATTAGTTAAGCGTTGCTCTTGGTTTTTCTTGCTTTACAATCTGTTGTCTTACAACGCATTCGAACTTTTTTGCAGACATGAAAAGACAACACAGTCTATAAAGTAAGGAAACACAAGAGCACACTTACCCAGAACCATTATTTCTACAGAGAAAATTATCAAAAATTTAGTTCTTTGAGCAACGTAATTTTATTAGAACACGAAAATAAATATATAAATGAATAAAAAGTGGCGAAAATTTATTGCTGAAATATCTGGGAGTGTGTGAACTTTTGTTCTGATTAGTTGACATGCATTTTATTATTCCATTAAGATGGCAGACTACTAAATATTTTTCAAAGGCTAACAAGTTTTCTTTTGCCCGTTTTTCGTAAATGAAAAGAAAGAATGAAATGTAACTTACCACAATAACTACTACTAACTAAACTAAAATGTAACTTTAACTACTTTTTAAATAACATTTGTATTTATTTTGTAACAACTTACATAAATTATTACAAAATAAATAGGTTATTACAAAATAAGTACAAATATTATTTAAAAGTTAGTTAACAAGGAACACAGACGGCATTATAAGTCATCAATTACCATTGAGTTCATTTTTCTAGTCGTTGCCTTAATCTAGATTTTTGGGTAATTCAAATTCTGATCACACTGTAATTTCTATGGATGGCAACACTGAAAATTCTTCCGATTCATATTTTCAGGTGTAGAATAACATCTATTATTGTGGTAAGTTACTTTTCATTATCTCTTTCCACTTACGGAAAATGGGCAAAAGAAAACTTGTTAGCTTTTGAAAAATATTTAGTAGTCTGCCCCCTTAATGCGTCGCGGGTGAGCGAAGCGCTCACCTACATATTACATTTTGCTTCTACAACTACATCTGTTCCCTGTGCTACCATTTACCTTCCTTTGAAAGCATTATTGTGGAGAGCACTTTCTTCTTCCACTTCTGACACATCACTGTTGAGTAAATGATTGTTTCGTAAAGGTGTACAGTGTAACTGAGGATGTGGCTGTTGACAAGATGTTTAAAGGATTTCGTGAACGATGTTTTCTTAGATAACACATATTTTAGAAATCTAACAAGTGTGACATTTCTTTTATGTTTTACGCGTGTAATATGAATAGGATGACTAGACCATTTGTACTTGTTAAGTCACTTAACAGTATCATAAAACGACCGGCACAACCAATTCTAAACAATGACGCAATATTACAATCAACAATTGTTTTTCCTCTGTTGGATTTGCAAGAGAGAACAATCTTATCGTTTTTGTGTATACATGGTTTTTCAAAACAACACCGACAACGTTTGGGAGGTGATTCCTGACACCAAGATAAGACAAAAAGCATAGACCAACCTTGGTGCTGAAACCCGTCATTTCGGAGTTATAGACTATCGAAAACGTGAAAAGTTCATAGCTCCAATATTAGGGGCCTAACGTAATCGGGTCAAAACTCCACTTAGGAACTAATATGTGCCCTACCCAAATATTCATGTTTCAGTATACTGCGGTACTTCCGCAACAATTTGTATAGATGTAGTTGTTGAGTATTTCAAATTATATGCCCGTAGAAAAAATTCCCTCTATAACACAGGATTCTGAAACATGGATACATACTAGTTCCTAAGTGAAGTCTTGACCAGACTACAATAGGTCTCATAGTGTTGGAGCTATGGACCTTTCAAAGTTAGTTTTCTTTTTATGTTTTCGGCAGCCTATAACTCCGAAATGACGGATTCCTGTGCCCAGGTTGGTCTATACTTTTTGTTTTAGCTTCGTGTCAGGAATCACCTCCCAAATGTTATCGGTGTTGTTTTGAAATACCCTGTATATAAGAACTATAAATCAAGCTTCAGAGCTAAGAGAGGACTAAAGCAGAAGATGAGCACAACTCTCACCGCGACCAACGATATGATGTTGACAGTCGTGTTTAATGATAGTTTAAGTAACACAATATTATTGACTCAAGAATTTGATTAGGAGCCAAAATGGAGTCCAGACATTGGCTTTGGAAGCCTATTTATTCTTTCAACGCAGCTAAGACTCATTGCTAGATGAGAAATGGAGAACAGTAACTAAAACTACATTGAGCACGGCACAATAAAAACACCAACATGTATTGGCAATTTTCACTTGCGAAAATAATACACAGCCTGAATTGTATAGGCCAAGGTTTCTCTGCAATTTCTATTCAAGGTAAATTCCAACTTTTATTTTCCATACTCTGTATGTGATCTTAAGAAATGAGGAAGAAAGCGCTTGTTTTAAAATCATCCCTTCACTACGTATGAAGTTTCTAATATTAAGATGATTAGAAAGTCTAGATACAGTCTAGCAATGAGGGCCTAGAACTGAATGGTATTCAGCAGGTTATGGCGTATACTGATATCTAAATATAAATAATAGGGGTTGATAGGACAGCAATAGAAAGGATTGCAGAGGTTTTATTAAACGCTTGCAGGGACATGGGTTTAGAATGAATGCAGAGAAAACTAAATACATGGAAGTTCGTCGGGATCATAATACTGCATATTATGAATGCGTTAAAATATCAAATAATATTTTCGATGAAGTGGGTACTTTCAAATATCTAGGATCAATATTAACAGACCAAAACTATATTCACGAAGAAATTAAATGTCGACTAAAAGCAGGGAATTCGTGTTACTATTCAGTTCAAAATCTTTTGTCGTCGCGAAACCTATCGAAGAATTTGAAGCTTAAAATATATAAAACGATAATCGTGCCTGTTGTTCTGTATGGTTGCGAAACATGGTCGTTTACTCTGAGAGAAGAACATAGACTGAAAGTACTTGAGAATAGGATTCTGAGACGAATATTCGGACTCAAGAGAAACGGGAGTGGGGAATGGTGGAATATAATTTAATTTATACCGTTTACCAGTGTTAGGGTCATCAAGTCTAGGAGGCTCAGGTGAGCAAGTCATGTAGTCAGAATAGAAGAAAATAGGAACGCTTTCAAAATTTTAACTGGAATTTCAATCGGAGAACGACCATTAGAAAGACTTAGGCGCAGATGGAAGGACAATATTAAGAGGGATCTCACAGAAATAGGAATACAAAGTAGAAACTGGATACAGTTGGCTAAAGATAGAAGTCAGTGGAAAGCTTTTGTGAATGCGACATTGAACCTCGGGTTCCCTTCGTCATAAAGTTAGTTAGATTCAGTATGAACTTCAGATATTCTAATGTTTTTGTTAATGTATAATGTTTCTAATTCTGTGTTGACCTTAATAATAAATTCAAGCATTTAAGTACACTAAAAAATTGGAAGTTAAGAAACTGTTATTCACAAGAAATGATAATGATTTTCTAAACAGTGCACAATCTACTATTGTTACATATCTACTATTGTTACAATCTACTTTAGAAATACTACTTATCAATACATTATTTTTGCTTCTTTTGTAGAGTAAGAAGCAAATATTACTATCGCCAGAAAACTTAATTTGTGGTGTTTGGGAGAATGGGAACAGATCCAAAATATCAATTTTCAGATTCAAATGTTCAAGAATTGTTGAATTTGTTAATGCTTTGAACTGACAGTAGAAGGCTGTTATTCAATATTGATATTTCAGATGTTAACTAACGAACTCTATGACTTATGGAACCCGGAGGTTCAATGTCGCATTCGGAAAGGCTCTCCATTGACTTCTATCCTTAGCGAACTGTATCCAGTTTCTACTTTGTATTCCTATTTTTGGGAGGTCTATCTTAATGTCCTCCTATCTGCTCCTAGGTCTTCCTAATGATCGTTTTCCGGTTGGTCTTCCAGTTAAGACTTTGAAAGCGTTCCTACTTTCTTACACTCTGGCTACATGACCTGTCTACTTGAGCCTCCTAGACTTGATTACCCTGACAGTGTTTAGTGAACGGTATAAGTTGTGCGGTTCTTCGTTATGAAGTGTCCGCCATTCCCCATTCCCACCCCTCTTGGGTTCGAATATATTTCAGATATTAAGAAACAATAATCAATTGTCAGCAGAATCCACTAACAAAATGAAATATATATGTATATGTATGTATGTTAGGCTGTGCCTTGTTTAGTATAATTTCGTGTTGCTATACGCACACCCGCTAAATATATTCCATGTGACCGTAAACACGCATTAGTGAAATAGCAGCTCCCTACGAGGACGTTAACCCGTGCCCACTTCACAACAAGTCATGAAATGACGTTTCCACATTACAATATAATTTATTTCCATTGTTGCTTCCAACGGTGATATCCAATTTAGGTTATTCGATTTACAAAAACATAATTTTCTCTTCGGTTGGCAACACTTGTTCATCCGGTGATGTTCGTCAATACACAGGCATGTATCCTCCTTTCTCTAGTTGCTTCGTGCAAAGTTTCGTTTTTCTGTCTATTTTGGTTTCTCCGTTATCACTTTTGGACATTCTAAATAATAATATAATGTAGAAACGTCATTTCTTGACGTTGTCAAGTCGGTACGGGCTAAATTTCTCATAAGGAACTGATATTTCACTAATGCGTGTTTACGATCACGTAGAATACATTTAGCGGGTGTGCGTATTGCAACACAAAATTATCCTAAATAACGGACACTCTAATATATATATAAACAGTTGAGTGTTTGGACTTGTTAAAACGAAAAGAGCAAACCAAAACTCGGATCCCATCCCGAATGAAATTTCTGGCTACGGCCCTTGCTACAAGAAATCTTATCTAGCTTTTTTTTTTTTTTTTTTTTTTTGTCAGAGGAATGGTTTAGGAGTTATTGCGGCAGCAATTTAAAAAGAAGTGAAAAACAAAGACACATGCCTTCTGTGACTGTATTTTAATCTCTACATTGAGCCTTACACCTACAAAGCAAAATACAATTTAAGTAAGATTTTAGGCATCGATAACGCTTGTACCTCCCTTTGATTTGCATGATATTAAATCTTCTAACTTGTTCATAGTGATCTCAGTGATATTTGACTAGAGGTGCTCTAGTTATCTCCGATTTTTTCTCCGTGCTCGTGGGTTTTCTCGGGGTTCTCCCGTTTCCTCCCACTTTCTTCATTCCACCATTTCACTCATCTCTCATCATCACCGTCTCCTTTAGCCTAACCGGCATAACCGAGGGACGTAAAACTTAAAGATTTCATTTCATTTTTCCGATTTTTTCTATCCCCTCTTATACGGGTCCCGAGACTGAAAATATCTTTGGAAACAATGTTTTCAGAAAGAGGATCCTTTATTTTTCTTTCTTCCTAAGACGCCACTCTTCAGTTTCGGCACCTTAAGACTTTAAATGATGCGGGTTGTCATCGATGATTTTTTTTTTTTTTTTTTTGTTCAGCCTTTTTTTCAACACTCTTATTTATATTTAATTTGAGGAAAATGAAAAGAAGAAAACAAGGAACAAGAACAAGGGTGGGATGGGAAGAACAAAACCACAGCACACCAGAAAACAAAACAAAAACATATAATAGGATGTATCAAATATATATTTAAAAAAACATGGTAATTTACATCGTAATTAGTTAACCGTTTGTACCACACCAGGCATGTATGGTGGTTGTTACCAACTCTTCACTTAATAAATCATTTATATACTCTTTAATGGTGTAATAGCACTTTTCAGTAAGTGGATTAAATAACGTCCAAGGCAAAGAGCAAAGAGCAATTAACAAAAGCAGACCTGAGCTATCTTAAATCATATTTATTAAAAAAAAAAAAAAAAACAATTATATTGATTAAGTAATTGTAATCACTATGGGCCTTAAGCAGAGTCGTTTTGACATATGATTAGTGCCATACTAAAGGCTTGACTACTGCAGGAAACATATGTTAGTCGAACTCTTTAGCATGCCACTAATCACGAGTCTGAATGACTCTGCATAAGGCCCTATATCTCCTAATTTTACCCTATATACTTATCGTCCTATTTTATTTAAATGAAATCAATAAATTGCATTTACTTCTATACTGTTGAGCACTGACTCCAGTCTGACATCTTGGTAATTATTCCTTACAGCTGGATCCCTCTATATTTTTTTGGCTTTTACACATGTGTTTTCTTCCACCTGTGCGTATGTTCCTCTTTTGTGATACGGTTTCTCTTGTGTGGTTAACAACTACTATATTCACTATACTTACATTAAACACTACACTTACACAAAACACGTCACTATAATTCATCTGTGTAGCCTTTCACATCACTTCATTCACTGATTATTGTTTGTAGTTATAACTGTATTTATGTATGTCGCTGTATTAATCAGGGTCCTCGATTGGGTTTAAAGCACATCTATCGGACCGTGATTTATTGGCTTGAGGTCCACTCAGAGCACTTAGGGCAGGCCCTAATCAATTTTGTACTACCATAGTGTACAGCCGGACTGCACGCTATCGTAGCCGAATCGCGAAACGTCTTCAAGATTATGCTCTTTTCCAGAGTCTTATCACAATTGGGATATTACTTCGTTGTTGATTGATTTTGCTATGTAGTTGCATATTATTATAGTTTGCTCGTACATATGAATAAATATTCAACCCATCACCAACATGTCATAAACACACTCCTAGAGATTCCGGAATTCCTTATCGGACCAAGACCTTAGATGCCCTAGACTCTCGCACACCATCACTGATATTTCACTCCAGAGGACACGGAAGTCCTGTGTCTCCTGGAGTGGCCTCCGGTCCAGGAGGGATCCTTAGTCAGCAGCCGTATCCATTTCAATTTAAGCAATATTATCTCATAAAAGGCTTTTGTGTATAATTCTGAATATTCCTCTGCTACATTCAGTCCTCTTTGTGGAGCTATCCTTCAGAAAGAGAACTGGAGGATAGCTGTCTTTAGGTTAGGAGAAGAACATTACATGTCAGTGGAATCTTATCAATTTGCCTGTTCTGCTGCCTAAAGAGACCCCCCCCCCCCTTCCCGTAGGTCTCATTCATGCTCTCCACTGAACCTGTGTGGTATACTGAAACGACGAAGCTCTGAATGAGGGAGAATAATTCATCATTTCCAGGGATGGTATCGGAAACTTTGGAATAGCTCGAAAAGACTGTCTACGTCTCGAAATGCCATCTACATTTTGCATGAAGTAGCTTTACCGATACTTGCAAAACAAGACACCGTATCAGCTCCTGTGAAGCCGTGGAAAGAAGACAGAAAGTCTGAAACTCCTTGTGAAACTTTATCCTTCAACAGGTGGATAGGAATGTATTTTGAGGTGCTTCGAGAGGATGGAAAGTAGTCGGAGATAACTACGAGCCTCTCTGATCAGCTAAAGCCAAGGTCACCATCGACAAGACAAAACACCTAATCATGCAAATCAAAGAAGTGCAATCGTTGTCAATGCTCGCAATCTGATGTAAAATATACTTTGCTCTGTAGCTATGAAACTCAATATAGCGATTAAAATACAACTGTAAAAAGCTATGTTTCTACTCCCTTTCAAATTGCTGCTCTAATCATACCTAAACCGTTCATCTGACAAAAAACATCCCTTTATGCAGATGACGCTAATATTATAGTAAAAGGTAAAACAAATGAGGTTGTTGAAGGTAGTGCAAACGAAATCCTTTGTAAAATCTCTCACTGGGTTAAAGAAAATAAGCTTAAATTAAATATTGAAAAGACACAAGCAATCAATTTTCATCACATGCGCAACAAACATGCACAGCCTAGGAACATTATAATTCAAAATAATGAAATAGAATATGTAAACTCAACTAAGTTCTTAGGAATTTGGATAGATAAAAATCTTTCTTGGGATGTGCAAATAACTAAGCTTAGTAAAAAATTAAACCAAATATATTTCGCAATTAAAGTTCTTAAAAATGTTTTAAGAGAGTCTACTTTAAAAACAATTTACTTTGGATTATTCCAATCGAATTTAACATATGGTATTATATTTTGGGGAAATACACACAAGGCCAAAGTCATCTTTACGATACAGAAACGAATAATAAGATTGATGGCAACTGCTAAACCAAAAGATCATTGCAAACCAATATTTAAAAAACTTCGTATACTTCCAGTACCCTGTTTGTATATTTTAAATCTATTGATATTTGTAAAGAAACACCTACAAGGTATCCTTACGCGAGTAGAACAGCAACATGATCATGACACAAGAAACAAAGAAAACTTTTCTATTGTAGAACACAGAACAGTATTATATGAAAAAGGATGCAAATACGCGGGTATCATGCTTTACAATAAACTTCCGAAAGAAATTAAAACTCAGGACTCTGTTGCTAAATTTAAAAAAGAACTCCAGAAATATTTATTACAACATTGCTTTTACTCGGTAGAGGAATACATGAACTGCTAAGTAAATAGAAACGTTACAGGATGTACAGTAAATCAATGTCATTACTTGCTTTTAGCATTACATATTTGTTGGAGGGTTTCTAAATACACTGCAAGTAATAATTGCTAAGTTTATTTTTAACAATGATGTCATGTAAAATGTATAGTGTAATAAGATGTAAGAAGTAAGGCTTAATTACTAACCTAGTGTATGTAATTTTCACTATTATTGTTTCTTTTAGTTTTGTATTCATATATAAATGACGTGTCCGCTTCATATGCATTGTATTACAGTGCTAAATGTATGAAAAAAGGACGAAATAAATACAATACAATACAATACAATACAACAAAAGTATTAAATGGCCTTTTTTGTAGCTTAATTCAAGATGTTTCAAATGGTATGTGAAGATGTTTACAAAGTCTTGCTCGTACCTTACGGGAAGGTTTTGGGAATTTGGGCTGAGGGTGAATCCATTCCTGTATAGGGGAAGAAGAGTCAGGACTGAATGATATGCAACATCAATTGCGTATTCAGCTCATTCCCAGAAGGAAGCTATGCTATAATCGCAAAGTTTTCCAGAAATTGAGCCATTTTTGGAAGTAATCTTGAGTTTTGAGTACTTCCGGTGTCACAACCAGAATTAAGCACAGCAATGTGATTCTTGACCTCGACAAAAAGAAAACGATACCTCGCACAATAATATGAAGCACTTTCTATTTCTACCTAATTTGCCGACCATCTTGACTTTCGTGGTAGTTTCAGCCACATCCGGTGGTCGGATTGCAATTCTAAAGTCACAAATGGATTTCTTGATCCCGAAAACCTAGAAAATGGTGCATCACACGGCAATATTTGTAGCTACTTTCAGAAACAAATTTATGCAGCAGCCATTTTGATTGCCATCTTGGATTTCAGCCATAAGGAGGCGAAATTCGACCTGGAAACATTTAGCTTTATATTCAACAGAGCTTCATTATCCTTAAAATACATATTGCTGATATGTTGCAAAAATACCGTTAAAATGTTTTAGAGAGTATTTTCCTAAAATGTTAACCACGATATCACTCATTTCCAAATTTTTGCTGCTATAATTTCTTAACCGTTCGTTTTTTTTTTTTTTTTTTTTTTGTTATTTTTTTTTAAAGTTAGGAACCTTTTTGCAGCTTAATTCAACATCTTTGAAAGGTGTGTTGAAACATCACAATACTCGTATGATGATCATTTAAACGGAGCTGTGCCTCTCGACACGGCGGTTACTTTGATGACATCCCCACATGGATTCATGACCTTTGACCAAGTGTCTCTCGGTAGCTTATTTTTTTTTTTTAATGTTATTCTTTGATATACACATAAGTACTATATCATTCTGGTAAATGAAAAAGGAAATGAAATCTGAGTTTTATTTCCCACGGTTATGCCGGGTAGGCTAATGGAGACGGTAATGATGAGAAATGAATGAAATGGTGAAATGAAGAAAGTGGGAGAACGCCGAGAAAACCCCCACACACGGCGTTTGTTTACTACAAAGTTCTCTTGGCGCGAGCTGGGATCGAACCAGGGACACCATGCACTGGAGGTGAACGCTCTACCACCGCGGCCTCACAATATATCATACTGGTGTCCGGAAGTAAAATATGTTTGCGCTAACTCCACTGACTACATTTGGAACAGGGGGAGGGTGCACGGTGGCTCAATAGTAGAGCATTCACCTCTGGTGCGTAAGATCCCTGGTTCGATTCTAGTTCAAGCCACGTGGGCTTTGTAGTGAACAAACCGTGTGTGTGAATTTTCTCGAGCTTCTCCGTTTCCTCCCACTTTATTCATTTCACCATTTCATTGATTTCTCATTATCGCCTTATCATTTAACCTAGGCGGCATAACCATGGGACATGAAACAAAGATTTTATTTTACATTAGGAACATTAAAGATATGATCATATTGTTTACAATTGAATGGGTGAGTTGAAAAAGGTACATATTCCAAAAAATCACAAATTAAACTGAGATAGCCATTTTTTTTCTTTGGACGTATCTACATCCATAGAGCAGAAAAAGAAACATATTTCACTATTGCAAATAAGCTTGCCAAAAATATGTAGATGCGATTGAGTTGAAGAAGGAACATATTCCAGGAATATGTCCCTTCGTCAACTCACAGCCGCGCTAGTGCCGCCACAGCGCTAGTGCTGAGTTATGTATTATGGCTTAACAGGTGAACTGTTGTTTAAGGTCATGTTGGTTATGTTAAAAGCGGAAAGTGAAGATCATTGCGAAAAGAAGTGTAGTGGAGTTAATTAGTGTGTAACCTAGTAACAATGTCCGAAACAGACAGTGACAGTGGTGAACCAAGCCGTAAAAATGGTAGACTTAACAAAGGAAAACGTGTACGGAAGATGGAAAAGATAGCAAGGCGTCGAGGTGAGGAGTTTATAACTTCAGCAGGCGTTCTTGTTCCAGCCAAAACAACCGGCCCAAATTGTAAGTGTAGGGAAAAAAATGCATGGATAGTTTCTCTATTGAGGAAAAGGAGAACATTATTAAAACTGTATATAGTGGCAGACCTAAGAACGAGCAGGACACATTATTAGTGACCCTAATTGAGACGCATGAGGTTGCAAGGCTCAGACCATCAAATCAAAACCCAAAGCAATACGAGTCCTCTTTCAAGTAATTTGCCATGAAAGGAACGAGCAGAGTTGAAGTATCTCGTAATGCGTACATAAGCCTTCATGCGGTGTCACACAAAGTTGTTATTAAGTTGACAAAGATTTTGGCTTCTTGGAAATTCCCTATTGACATGAGAGGTAAACACGAACACCGTTCTAATGCTATTCCAGCATCACATCTAGTTAAAATACATGAACATATTGATTAATTTCATAAATATGTTGCACATTATACGTCTACATCAGTCATATATCACGATGCTCAGCCTAATGTGGCAAAAATGCATGAACTTTTCATAGAAAAATTTCCTGATATGAAGAATGTAATTAAGTATGAGTTTTATTTGGAATATTTCAAGAGAAACTTTGGTTACCAATTTGGCAGACCTCAGGTCGGTGTCTGCAGTACCTGTGAAGACCTGAAGATCAAAATTAAATCAAACACGCTTAATGACAGTGAAAAACATGTAAATTTTATATTCAGTATTTTATATTTTGTAAATTAGTTTACACTATTTTCATTTTACATGAACTTATCTATCCTAACTACAGTCTGAATGTAACACGAAACTTCATAATACAATCTAACCTAACCTAACCTAAGTATTGCTATCTTTATTACAGACATGTTTTATGGTAGGTTATGACATTGGATCCTGTATGTAACAAAAAAAAAAAGACTGATTTGCAATGGCAAACTAAAATAAATCGTTTTAATATTATTATCTCAGCACTTTTTCGCAGCTCGGTGTGTTTTAATCACATAAAAAAATTACTAATGGTGGTCAAAACTGAAAGGGAACATGTTTTTATAATGTTTTTCGATCAAGGCTTTTGTTTTTCAGCTGCTGATCCGCTAGATCAAGATGATTGACGATTGTCTACTCTGAAAAATTCAACAATGACCATTGTTTTATCGGAAAACATTGTTATTTTTGTCAGTATGTGTAGCTAACAGTTTTGAAATACATTTATCTGCCTTTATACAAAGATTGAATAATATCACTCACTTATTTCTGAAACCTGTTTAACATAATCCACTAATTGGGATAAAGTATTGTGCATTTAAAAACATTGAGTTGAAAAAGGAACATATTCCTAAACATCTTTACACAATTATATGGCATATATAAAAAAAAATTATGTATAGGTACCATGTGCAATATGTTTGCTACACTAAACGACACAAATTGACAATAGTAAATGTTTTGGTAGAACAATTACTTTTCTCACAAAACAGTTTTTCTTAGTTTTCCGAAAGTTTGTATTTTTGGAATGTGTACCTTTTTCAACTCACCGATTCAATTTTCAATACAAAATTCAATAATGAGCTCTTTCGATTGTTGCTAAGTAATACTTGATTTATCACTATAGTACATTAGGATTGCCCATTTTGTGTACACTAGTTATTTTACATTTCAAATTACTTTAAGAAAATTATCAGTACTTTTGATGCTCAACATGGATGTGAATATTGATTCTGTTAAGGATGAAAATATGACTCCTGCTTTTGCCGTACTTCTTGCTGTGACTAATTTTGAGTATAATTGCATTCAGCCTAATTGTGACGACATTTTGACTTACATTGTCAAGACTACTAATTGTGACAAAGACAGAGTTGAACAGAGTGTAAAATACGGCATTGAAAAGGCCAAAGAGTTTAATTATATCACCTGTACAGCTAACGGTCTTTACAGTTTAACTGATACTTATCGTCTTACAGTAGGACGAATAGTTACAGAGATTGTTTCTGCTCGAATTGAAAATGAAATTTGTTTGTCGCAGCCAATGAATGTTGATCCTGAAGAATCAAATACTGCAAAGGCTTTGCCAACCGGAATTCGTTCTGTAGAGATTCTACCTGGAGAAGCTTCAGTTTACATTTTACAGGGAGATTGTTATGAGTCATGTGTTTGTGATAGTAAACATTATTCCAAATGTGATAAACATGATTCGCACATTAACATGAACGCTCAGCCTTCATCTACAGCTCCGCCTTCCAAAAAGCCAAAGACCGAAAATACCAAACGGGTAAGAATATCTGACATAGTCACTGATATAAGCTCTGCTCTCGATAGGAAAGCAGAAGGTGGCGGCGATCACGGAGTTAATGACCAAAATGATGACAACGGAAGTAGAAGTCGTCATGCTGACCAAAATAACCAACAGGGTCGAGATGGGCACCAGGATCACCATTCAGATTACGCTAATAGCCACAATTCGAAAGCTAATCGAGACAGAACCCCTACTCCTAGCCGTGGGCACAGGAAAGGTAAAGGTGGGCGCTGAATGTCTGAAACATAATTCTCTTTACATTTTTCTGTTCTATACCATTTTGGCCACAAGAACTGCAAAATAAACCTGCTATATGCTGTTTCAGTGAATGTTTATGGTTGAATTCAGAATCTGAAGACATAAGTTTAAATGGTGAATAAAATTTCTAAATAATGTATTTTTACAACCAGATTTATGTCAAGAATACTCTTCATTTGGAAAAGCAGTTTTTACACCGGAGTAACTATAATAAATTTGCATAAATGATCTGTAATCTAATATGTGTTTTCTTAGTTTCATATTATAATTGGAGAGTGCAGTCGACTCCCGAGTGTCCGGCCTTATGTGGCGAAAGAACAGGCCGGATAACAAAAAAGTCGGAGTTCTATGAACACATTTCTTTGTGTAATTTCTCCTCTTACAATTTTTTTTTATTGGTCGCCCATTTTTAAGTCTTCATTGTAATATACTTAAAAAAAAAAAAACTTAAGCGTACCCTAAGAACAATTTAGGAATACAGTACTGTACGTACTGTACAATTATAATCAGGAATAGCGGGAAGCGTATTGAGGTCCGTTACACACTGACGAAACAATGAACAAGGAGCATAACGCTGCTCTTTTCCTGTCACAACTTGTATTTTGCACACGATACGTAGGAGGTTCGTAGCAGATGCCCGTTTGCAATACCTTGGCAATGTTGCCAATGCAACGCCTTGCCTTCGTCATTTAATTATGATAAAAGAGAACTAGGCCGGATACTCGGGAGTCTACTGTATTTACTAGTTTAACTATTGATTGATTTTCTCGTCTGTTTGATTTTTTTTTGGCCTTATACGCTAACGAGGTTATGAAGGACTGGAGCTACTATTAAGGTGGGGTCCGAGCTTTAATCCGGTGTATTTGGCGGGTGCACCTATCATAATGCAATTTCAATCCTCACAATATCAGCCGTTTCTCACTATACAATCTCGCCTACAAAAAAGTTGGATTAAGACCACGCCACTCACCGTAGGTGTTATTCGTGTTATGTATTGCACTTTATAATTTTAAAAATGCTGAATTGTTCATCGCCGCTAAAACAAGTAAATCAATGGTTCATATCCTATGCAAGACTAATCAGATTACTAAATACTTCCTTCAGAGATTTGTTTATTTTGCTTTTCTTGTTTTCCGTAGTCTACTTAGAAACCCTCTTCCTGAAGTAGAGTATCTTGTGAAAGGCCTGAAACTAGCATGGATGTATTTTTTCTTCTTTCTCTTGTGACTGCGGTGGCTCAGTGGTAGAGCTTTCACCTCTGGTGCATGGCGTTCTTGGTTCGATCTCAGCTCACGCCAAGTGAACTGTGTGGTGGACAAACACCGTATGCTTGGGTTTCCTCTGCGTTCTCCCGTATCCTTCCACTTTCTTCATTCTATCATTTCCCTCATTTCTCATCATCATCTCCTCCTTTGGCTTAATCGGCATAATAATGGGACGTAAAACTTAAACATTTCATTTTCATTTCTTCTTTCTATCTTTTCCTTTTCTTGTTTTAGCATGAGAAACGTAAAAAGAAAAAAAAACAAAAGAAAAAAGTTTATTGATGGTCTCAAAGATTTAACCTTCCTGAGGCAAAATGTCCTCTTCATTGTTCTAGTGGCTCATGCACGTTTCTTTGGTGTACGAGAACAAGTGTTCGATTCCGAATGGGAGAGCATGGAACGCACTACAGTGGTTCAAATTCCATTTAAAAATTCAGATTTCTTTCTCTCTCTTTTTTTTTTATGAAAAATGTGGAAAAAGCTTGGAATTAATCAGAATGATTGACATTTATAAGGTACTTTTATCAGTGGCTTGAAAAGTTAAGCTTCCTGATGAAAATGTTCTTCTCATTGATTTAATGACGAGCGCCTATGTCTGTAATGCAGGAGATCTCATGTGCAATTCCCAGTGGAGCACCTATCTTAAACTCCAGGTCTTGTTCTATAGCTTTACTGCTGACAGTGGACGTGAAAGAGAAATAAACCAGACAATACCATTGAAATGAATTTAGTGCAAATATAAAGTACTATACTTTTTCCGCTATTATTCCCAACCTGGCCCAACTCATTTATTTACTCTCACTGACCTGGAGCCACATGGAGTTAATGCTTTGTTGCAATTTCAAAGACACCTCATAACTTCTCCAATCAGTTACGGTTTCTGCTTATTTGCCTAATGCTTTCAAGGACATCAAGTTATCAGCAGCCAATGACAAGCGTACTGTCTGACGCTGTCTTCTGCTTTAGACGATAGTGCTACGTGATTGGAGAACGGCTCATACAGCGCACAACCACAAAAAAAGTGCACTAGAAGTACCTTCGCTAAAATGCTTCATCTAACAAGAAAAGAAAATAAAAATTAGGGAACAGCGTAAAACCTGTGTTGAAATATTTAAGTGAACGCCATTTTGGAAAGTAGTATACTGTTTAGTGTAGTGGAATAAGGAAAACAAAGAAAAGAAAAGTAGAACAGAGTAGAGAACAGAGAAAAAACTTTGTTGAAATGCAATCTCATGTAATCACGTGATAATTTTACAAGGTTTTAATGAACTAGATCGACAAACTGTAAGACAACAAATCCTCACATCAAATAAAGAAAAGTAGTTTATAGGATATATGTGGAAAAGTACACAATTTTAAAGCTGGAGCTGTCGAAAAACGTAGAAAAAAATATATTGTAACACGCAAATATATTTCAAACTCATGGAACCGTGGAGTGGCAGATTAGCGCAAAGGAAGTCAGACATATGCTAGCCAGAATGACATATTTCGGCAATGTGCAGTGGTCTACAAGGAATTCCCCACTGGACATAAAGAACTCACAAATATGCTCGGACTTAAAGGTGTGACCGATGTAGGCTAAATGACAGTAATGCACAAGGAATACGTCACGGAGAAGCAGAAGTGTTACGAAGCGCCAGGTACACGATTCCTTGAATCATGAAGTAAGTACATTTACTAATACTGTAAAATTTTTAGGTATGTATTTAGATGACAATTTTTCACAGCAAGAACACGTAGACGAACTAAACAAAAAATTAGCCAAGGCTATATACATAATACCAACTCTAGTCTAAATACTTAATCTATGCCATATTCTATTCTCATAATAAATACGGAGTTGCCTTCTGGGGGTCTTCGCCAAAACTTAGAATGTGTTCAAACAAGAATATATAAAAATCATTACAAAATCACCGAAACGCACCAACTGTAGGAAACTATTTGAATCATTGAATATAATGACAGTTCCTTCTTTGTACATATTTAAAATTCTTAAAATTCCGTGAGATCATTTGGATAATATTAAAAGAGATGAGGATACTCACAACTATCTTACACGTGGAAAAGGTAACTTATCTACTGTGCATCAGAGAACATCTGCATACGGAAAATCACCTACTTGAGTACATAAAAAATACTCACAAACAGAGTTTCTTTGTCAACTGTGCGGAAACTGCTATTAAAAGCAAGTTTTATACAGTAGATGAATATCTTAGCAGTAAATTGTAACGCTTCGAAAAATAATTAAATCCCAATTGGATGCATTGGATGGTAAATACAAGTATACACGTATATACAGTAATTAAGTCCATATATTATTATTGTTATTATTATTATTATTATTATTATTATTATTATTATTATTATATAGATTGTAGAATTTGTTTATCCTATATATATGTTTACAAGTTAAAGAAGAGCATTGTATTTGCAGTCTATTTTATTGTCTATTTTATATACTAACAAGTATATGTAAAAGTATTGTCTATTTTATATACTAACAAGTACAATTTGTACCAATGTACATGTAATATGGTCCACAGAATGATTAATAAATATATTCTAATCTAATCCTTGTTTTCGAAATAATACGTACTGCGATATACTATTCCTCATTTTTGGAGGGCCGTAGTTTCGAAACTATGTACTTTTCCCTATAAGCTCATATGGACTGATTTCTGATTTTGATATGAGAAATCATCTCTTAACGTTTGTTGGTGTAGTTTTTCTTAGATAGAAGTTATAGCATAATTTCTCAATAGTATATATTCTAACATTTTCTTGTATGAAATTTATTTATATTATATTTTTCATATTTTACAATGATCTATAGAAAGTATTTTGCCAACTTTGAAAAAAAAATACCATAATCTCCTCACAAATTACATCTTCAGCTCGGGCAGCTATACAAAGGTTGAAACATCATTCACTAATGAGGATACTAAATTCACTAATGACGATAATAAGTATACAGCGAAACAAGTTAGAAACTATATTTAGTATTTAAAATTTTGTTAATCTTTCATTAACTAATGTATTCTTTATATCTATTAAAAATCCTAAAAACAAGTAAAGAATAATTGTATTTTAAACCTCGAAATATATATATAAGGTTGTCTAAAAAAATGTTGAGTTTTTCTAGGTCAAAGTTGAGAATACATTTATTGTGTTTGAATAAACATTGTAAAACCACATATACCTGTACGGAAAACGATGATCTCCAGCAGAACTACCGAAGTACGAGGGTAATTTAACTCGAACTGGCAACACAGCTATGATTGAAGTGTTGTGTGGGCAGGAGACAAATGACGAACGTAGTGTATTCCGTGGATGTGTACGAGTCAGTTGAATGCTGCTGCGGTCCCATATTATGGTGTGTGTGGCGAGTAGACATTGTTAAAGTGATTGTTGTTTGAAATACCGCCCTAACGCAATGTTTACGCGTGCAGAACAGCGTGTGTTTATGAAATTCCAGGTGGCACGAGAGCGAAATGCAAGGACGATTCACAGAGGATTAGTAGAGGCCTGTGGTGAAACTGCTCTACCGTATCGGATAGCGGCGAGATGGGTTGCAGCATTTCAGGCGGAACGACAGTCAACCGACAAAATGCGTGGTGGAGGGCATATGCGAACGGCTACGGACGAAATTCATCTTGCAAGACTACAGACACTGCTTGACGAGGATCGGCGCTGGACTTGTAGTGAATTCACGCAGGAGCTGAACATTTCTTCCGGATCAGTGTTCCGCATGCTAACATAAGATCTTGGCATGCGGAAAATTACAGCCAGATGGGTACCCCATGCTCTGACCTAGGTTTAAAAGTGGCATAGGTGAGAATGTGCGCGGCTACACCTTCAATGTTACAATGAGGAAGGTGATGACTTTTTGCACCGCGTTATTGCAAGTGACGAAACGTGAGGAAAATCTTGCGAGCTTGAATTGAAACGTCAGTCGAGTGAATGGCGCCACCCAGAATCTCCACGACCGAAAAAGCTTAGGCAAGAGCAAGAGCCAGCAAACGTGAAGGTGATGATGATAATGTCATACGTCCACGAAGACATTATCCTGTCACATCAAGTTCTACCGGGCGTTACCGTCAATGCTGCATACTATGCTTCATACCTCAGTCACCATTTGCGACCAGCGTTGCGGCACTTTAATCTCCTCGCTATAGATCGTTCGTGGTTTGTGGTACAGAATTTTCTGACATGTGGTTTGCACAGGCCTCTTTTGAAATTAACCTTTAAACGCCTATTGACGTGTCATCTGTGTCGTGGCTTTAAACCTTCATAGCTCAGCCCCTAATTAAGGCACAAAGATAATGTTGGTATCGATGTGTTCGTGAAGAAGTAAGCTTTCCAAGGAAATGCATTTTATGTATGTGGAGAGTGCCACGGCAGAGTGCCCCCTTGAGGGTACAGTCATAAAACTTGGTATGCGAAACAATAAAGTAGTCAACTGTACGCTAATATCCCACAAAAGTACTTGTTGGTTATGTGTGTGGAATAGGAGAGGTTCAAAGTTGACCAATTTTGGATTGCCGGGACCTCCCAAATTTGTTATATTTTTTTCGGATTTTTCTCTTTCTTCTTCATCTTCTTCTTCTACAAATGAAGCGACAATTGCACAAGTGTTACCTCGCTGAAATCTGTGATCCATACGATTTCCAACGATGTATGAATCATGACTCAGTGATAATGAGGGGAGTCACCAGGGCTGACAATATGAAAATCTTCAACAGCTTTTCAAAAATGATGTATATGGCGTTCTTTTTTTAATTAGAAATTTGGTTCTGAATTTTTTCTCCCTTTGTATTGCAGCAATTTCTACCGTGTTTCCCTATTATTGTCACAAGTGTGTTGCCTATACATGAGCTTTGTCAGTGTAAGGTGATTGTAAGGGTTGCAGGACATCCCAAATTCTGCTTTTTTATATGTTTTTCGGATTTTTCTATTTCTTCTTTTTTCTTCTACGAATAAAGCGGAAATTAAACAAGTTTTATTTTGTTCGAATCTGTGATCCGTAACCTTTCCAACGATGTGTAAATCATGATTCTGTGATAATTATGGGGATCACTAGGGACCCTAACGTGAGAGTCTGGGCCCCTAACGTGAGAGTCTATGATTTCGTTGAAATCCCTGGCCAGCGTTTAAAGGTTAACTTAACACCATCCAGGAAGTTCTGCAGAGACCGAAACAAATGATTGTCTGACGGTGCCTGGATTAGGCTACACGGTGGATGCATTAAAACCACCCAGTCAAGTTCTCCCAATTTCTGGCGGGTCGTGGCGTCTGATGGGAAGGTGTAACCTTATCAGCGTGATACACGATTCTATCTGTTTACCATTTCCGGCCATTTCTTTTGAATTGGAGGTGCACTCGCGCTAATAGTCCACGGTGGTACAGGTCCGAGTCGGTTATTCAGCCCGGCGGCAGCAACTCGTGATGCATGATGCCCTTCAAATCTAAAAAAAAAAAAAAAAAAAAAAAAAACTTTTCTGAGCATCAATACGTGCTTTGCCATAGACTATGAAAGTACTTCTCGGTTCTTCCACAATCCTTCCTTCATTTTGTTGTCGTAGATTACCCACTCTTCAGTACTCATGATCAATCATTTTAGCAATTGCTCGAACTCGTTATGTTGGTCGTTCAGCCCGGCAACAGCAACTCGTAATGAACGATGCTCTTCAAATCTCACCAAATACACAGCATAACTTTCCTGAACATCAATATGTGCTTTGCCATAGACTGTGAAAGTACTTCTCGGTTCTTCCACAATCCTTCCTTCATTTTGTTGTCGTAGATTACCCACTCTTCAGTACTCATGATCAATCATTTTAGCAATTGCTCGAACTCGTTATGTTGGTCGTTCAGCCCGGCAACAGCAACTCGTAATGAACGATGCTCTTCAAATCTCACCAAATACACAGCATAACTTTCCTGAACATCAATATGTGCTTTGCCATAGACTGTGAAAGTACTTCTCGGTTCTTCCACAATCCTTCCTTCATTTTGTTGTCGTAGATTACCCACTCTTCAGTACTCATGATCAATCATTTTAGCAATTGCTCGAACTCGTTATGTTGGTCGTTCAGCCCGGCAACAGCAACTCGTAATGAACGATGCTCTTCAAATCTCACCAAATACACAGCATAACTTTCCTGAACATCAATATGTGCTTTGCCATAGACTGTGAAAGTACTTCTCGGTTCTTCCACAATCCTTCCTTCATTTTGTTGTCGTAGATTACCCACTCTTCAGTACTCATGATCAATCATTTTAGCAATTGCTCGAACTCGTTATGTTGGTCGTTCAGCCCGGCAACAGCAACTCGTAATGAACGATGCTCTTCAAATCGCACCAAATACACAGCATAACTTTCCTGAACATCAATATGTGCTTTGCCATAGACTGTGAAAGTACTTCTCGGTTCTTCCACAATCCTTCCTTCATTTTGTTGTCGTAGATTACCCACTCTTCAGTACTCATGATCAATCATTTTAGCAATTGCTCGAACTCGTTATGTTGGTCGTTCAGCCCGGCAACAGCAACTCGTAATGAACGATGCTCTTCAAATCTCACCAAATACACAGCATAACTTTCCTGAACATCAATATGTGCTTTGCCATAGACTGTGAAAGTACTTCTCGGTTCTTCCACAATCCTTCCTTCATTTTGTTGTCGTAGATTACCCACTCTTCAGTACTCATGATCAATCATTTTAGCAATTGCTCGAACTCGTTATGTTGGTCGTTCAGCCCGGCAACAGCAACTCGTAATGAACGATGCTCTTCAAATCTCACCAAATACACAGCATAACTTTCCTGAACATCAATATGTGCTTTGCCATAGACTGTGAAAGTACTTCTCGGTTCTTCCACAATCCTTCCTTCATTTTGTTGTCGTAGATTACCCACTCTTCAGTACTCATGATCAATCATTTTAGCAATTGCTCGAACTCGTTATGTTGGTCGTTCAGCCCGGCAACAGCAACTCGTAATGAACGATGCTCTTCAAATCGCACCAAATACACAGCATAACTTTCCTGAACATCAATATGTGCTTTGCCATAGACTGTGAAAGTACTTCTCGGTTCTTCCACAATCCTTCCTTCATTTTGTTGTCGTAGATTACCCACTCTTCAGTACTCATGATCAATCATTTTAGCAATTGCTCGAACTCGTTATGTTGGTCGTTCAGCCCGGCAACAGCAACTCGTAATGAACGATGCTCTTCAAATCGCACCAAATACACAGCATAACTTTCCTGAACATCAATATGTGCTTTGCCATAGACTGTGAAAGTACTTCTCGGTTCTTCCACAATCCTTCCTTCATTTTGTTGTCGTAGATTACCCACTCTTCAGTACTCATGATCAATCATTTTAGCAATTGCTCGAACTCGTTATGTTGGTCGTTCAGCCCGGCAACAGCAACTCGTAATGAACGATGCTCTTCAAATCTCACCAAATACACAGCATAACTTTCCTGAACATCAATATGTGCTTTGCCATAGACTGTGAAACTACTTCTTGGTTCTTCCACGATCCTTCCTTCATTTTGTTGTCGTAAATTACCCACTCTTCAGTACTCATGATCAATCATTTTAGCAATTGCTCGACCTCGTTTCAGTACATATTCGTAGATAGAAATTCGATCGAGTAAATGTTTTTGAGTCAAATCAAGGGACTTGCAAACGTTGAGCCTCTTCTTTTAGGCAGCTTTCTCTAAATGGTTGAGCTTTTTTTTTGTGATGAGTGTTTTAGGTCATTGGAGATGTCATTGACTGCTCATATGCCGGCCTTGGTTGGCATTCGTCATAATAGCATCCACGTTTGCTGTTATTAGTGGCACCCACTGCGAGGAACATCGTGAATATCGAAATTGTTAGAACCAAATCAACTGAATCATTTTTAAGGCGTTGCTGTTGATAGCGTGTCTCGTTCATAAATAGCATAAATTTCTTCACAAGCCTGCGCAGCGTTTACAACTTTATTGAAATAAAATTTTAAAATGTAGTGCTTACAGTTTTGCGGAGAGTTCACTCCGTCTGATTATAATAGTTCCAACACTTTTTGCACGTTACTGGCGTCAAGTGTCCGCTGTCAAATGACACTACACCTGACCTGGTGCGACTCATATATCCTGAGATTTAAACACTGACTCTATTTCATGCGCAAAAGGCCCAATGTTTTTTTAAACTATCTGACAAAATGTTGCCTATTACGAATGACAGTTACTAAGTTAGTTTCCTCTAAAATGTCTTACTATAATTATTTTAATTTTTATTTGATTATAAATATGGCCGGTGAGGACTCTTTACCGGCCACTGGTCTTATTCAGAATAGTAACATTATTTCCGGTCCTTTCGGTAAAGTGTCAGTCAGTAGGGAACCTTATATAGAAATATTTGTTTCGTATTATTAATGATTACAGGAGTACAGAAACACTGCTAATTAGACGGAGAGAAGGTTCTTGCTAAAACACTTAGGAGAAAATGATATACAGTATTTTAGGCAAGACTTACCTAATGTCAGAACGACATTTTTAATCAAACGGTAATCAGCAGAAAATATGTTTGAACGTTAACACATGAACACAAGTGCTTATTTCTTAGTTGACTTTCTTCGTCAACTCCAGTGTGCAAAACCGCATTTTATACACTGGATGAATATCTAAGCAACTCATTACACAGTTTCGAAAAATTAAATTTCTATGGTATATATATCAGATAGTAAATATAAATACATAACATACACATATATACGGTAATTAAAATAGTAACTAAGTCTATATAAATCCATATTAAGTCCGTGTATATCACTGTTATATGGATTGTAGAAATGATTTAGCCTATTTATTTTTCGTAAGTTCTTAAAACAAGAGAATTGTATATGTTGTAAGTATTGTATTGTATTGTGTTTTAATTACCGACAAGCTCTATACTATTTTGTACAAATGAAGATAAGGGGAAAAGCAAGGAACGTCCATGTGTATGCTTTAACGGGTGCTTTGCCCTATCTGTTGATGACTCTTGGTACTATTTGACTGTATATGCCATGCGTGCATAGCTGTAGGAATGTCAAAGGAAAGGGACAAAATATTTGACTAACACTATTCATTTTGCACGTGGTTTTCAACATTAAAACATCGTTTTCTCGAAAATACACTTTAGTTACATTCCTTCTTCTTTTCCTTACCCTTCAAATGTACACATAATAGTCTACGGGATGTTTAATAAATCTAGTCTAATCTAATCTAATGTAGTGTGTAAAATGTAAACAAAATTTTAATTGAAAAGTCCATGATCACCTCCTATAACTCGGAAACGGTGAGATAAATGTGAAAATAGGAAAGGAAGTGTGGCACTATTTTCAAAGTACAACAATTTAAGTTAAAACGTCCTATGGCCCTCACAGAGCCCCAGGTGGGGTCCAACTAAAATGTTTCAAATAGCAAGAGGGGTTAAGTAGCACGTCGTTTGAAAGCTCTTGTTAAATGTAAATAGATGGAGCAAGTCTCGACTTTCTACGATAACCCTGTGCAAAAGTGCGGCGGCAGTAGCGGTTTCTGACGTAGGACTACCGGGCTACAGCACGCTTCCTATGTTTGTGTATTTGTGTTAGACTAATTTTAGTTAAAAAAAATCATCTATTCATTTGTTTAAACTGTTCATCAATTAACAAAATACAGAACTTTCCCATGACGATCTTCTTTTTCGAGCGTGGAGCGCGATTATCAGCGCCTTCAGCAGTGTGAAAGTTGTACTAACGAACCGAGCGGGCTGTACTGGATGGAGCCCGCTTGAACTATACAAGCCTACTCAACAAATATATCTCTAGCATGGAGCAAAGATCTCAATATGCCTTGTCCACTTTCCTTTTTTTTTTTTTTTTAACACCCAGAATAGCTTCTACCGTGCTGTGTTATGGGGCGTTTACACTTAGTCGATTTGCGTTCGATTCAGTTGAATTGACGTCACTTTCAACTTAATCGACCGTGTAAACGGGACTTCAACTTAATCGCTTGTTGATCAAAGGCGACTAATCGACTGGCAACTGAATTAAAAGACGTTCTATTTTCTGTGGTTGAAATAATTGAACACATCCATCAATCTGATTCGGCCTAGTTGCTTCGATTTAGTGGCAAATGCAGCCAGTCGATTTAGTAGTGCGACTAAATCGACTAAGTGTAAACGCCCCATTAGGTTGAGCCCGAAGACATTCTGCGCAAGCGCCAAGTATTCCTCTTTCTCGCTTTCTTCTGCTTACTGGCGGCGCTCGCCGCTCGGTTCTGTCTTTTCTCCTCTTTTTTATTTTCTTTAATCCTAAAGGTCCGGGAGCCCAGAATTGTCGGGAGTGTATATTAAATGAATTGAACATTTTTGACACAGATTCAGATCGTAGCAAAATTATAGCGCACACATTTAATGGGGCATCGGTAATAAGGGATCAATTAATGGCGTACAATCTAAAATTAAAGAACACTTTCCTTTGGCACACTACGTCCATTGTTAACCAATTAAATTTGATAATGGGAAGAACTGCATCTCAAAATCAATCGACAAGGGCTTTTTTCCTGTAGTCTTTCAGGATTTTCCACATTTTTCCTCCTGCTTCCCTCAGCGTGTATCTGTTTTGGAAAAAGTGGCTGTACGACGTATTCCGAGTGGGTGAGCTACTCGATGGAATTTCAAGTCACGAACCGTCAATTCCATCTATGAAAATTAAAATGTTTCGAAAGAGTGTTTTTCAGAACTAGAGCAATCCAACACAGGGAATTCATGTTTTGGTTAGAATTCTTTCACAAAATAATACCGCATGTGAATATTTTCTATAATCAAATTCAGTGCAGGCCTACCATTAAAGTACAAACAGCACTTAAATATTTCATTGAAGCCATTGAGAAAATTCGGAATGACACAGACAATATTAGGACAAGTGATATGTTTCTACCAACAGTTGGTAAAACAAATATGGGCGGATTATATCTTGCAGAGTACCTAATGCCAAAGAAGTATGTGATCGCATTTCTGCGGATGCGCGAAATCGATTTAAGAAAACAAGCCATTTGGATGCCGCCAAACTTCTGGATTCTGCAAATTTTAGTGATTTTTCCGGAACATTTCTGGACACTGCGGTTGAAAGCTACCCAATGTTAGGTAAGCAGTGACTTCACACTGAGCTTTTGGTTCTGTCAGCTTATCTTTAAAAACAACTTACAGGACAATTTTAGCGAAATAACAACCCTTTTGCAAATAATAGTGACAATACCAATGTCCACAGCAGAGCCTGAGGGATGCTTTTCGTCTCTAAAGAGAATTAAGACATTCGTAAGGAATTTCCGTAGGTCAGGAAGGTTAACTGCCCTTGCCATGCTCTCGACGGAAAAAAGTTTGATCAACAACATGCTAGATTTCAACTCTAGGGTGATAGAAAAGTTTGCCAACATTAAGAATCGAAGGATGGATATCAACTTCCGCCTTCAGTGGGTAAATACACGTATATATATATATATATATATATATATATATATATATATATATATATATATTGTAGCACGCTTTGTTAATGACAGTACGAGCCGCCACTGTGCGGCGGGTCAAAATGTAAACAAAAGTTTAACTGAAAATCTATGTCCACCTTGAATCCAAAGTGGCGCTTAAAACCTATATCGAGAGGATAGGTATACCAAACTGCTGAAGCCAGGAAAACCAAATTTGACATTAATGTTGATTAGTAGTTGTCGAAAATATGCGAAATGTTCAAAAACGCGACATCTTGAGTTCAAAATGCCGTACTATGTATCGAACGTATGTCCAGCTCAAACCACTATAGTTGGAGAAGCGAAATATGGTATTTACGTTTATGGTTAATAGTAGATATCCATAAAATATCTGCGTCTATCTGTAATCCAATATGGCTGCCAGCGTGAAAAATGAGTTTGTATATAAATATGCTATTTCTTGCAATATTGTGATCAAATCAACAAAGTTTGACACAGCTCGATGCACTGAAATGACATACACGTGGTTTGGTACTCCTCACCATTCTTGTAAATGAATGTTTTTTGTATATTTGGTATTGCTTGAAATATTGCGATCAAACCAACGAATGGTGTACAAATGTAACCATCACGAATGCGTTACAACAGAGCCCCCAACCTGACTGGTACAGCAAGCCCTTTATGTATGAACTGCGTATGACAAAATTAGAAAAATACCCGAAGGTATTCATCTTTTGTTTATGAATAGAAGGTCAGAGTTGGGAGTTTATCGCATATTCGTTATATTCACGTAAAAGATATTGAGAGAACCGTGACGAACGTGCATTAGGAACAAAACCTTATGTGTTGTTACGGAATGAAATAATAATTGAAGTGAATAGAAATTCAATTAATCTTTTGTCTTCCTATTGTTTCTAAATACATAATAGAGAAAAATAGAGATTAAGGTTTGTACTGTTATGAATGACATAGGTTTTAAGTGGCCATCTTGGATTCAAGGTGGCCATGGATTTTTAATTACGCTTTTGTTTACATTTTGACCCGCCGCAATTTTGCACAGGGTTATCGTAGAAAGTCGAGACCTGCTCCATCTATTTACATTTAAAAAGAGCTTTCAAACGATGTGCTACTTAACTCCTCTTGCCATTTGAAACTTTTTAGTTGGACCCCACCTGGGACTCTGTGAGGGCCCTGGAACAAGACGTTTTAACTTCAATTGTTGTACTTTGAAAATAATGCCACACTTCTTTTCCTATTTTCACGTTTGTCTCACCATTTCCGATTTATGGGGGTGATCATGAACTTTTCAATTACGTTTTTGTTTAGATTTTGACCCGCCACCATTTTGCACAGGGTTGTCGTAGAGCCGAGACTTGCTCCATTTTCTTTCATTTTACAACAGCTTTAAAACGATGTGCCACTTAACTCCCCTTGTCATTTGAAAATTTTGAGTTGGATTCCGTCTGGGACGCGCGGGGGATCCTGGGGAAAACTTTTTTATGCGAAAAAGTTTGTCCTTGAAAATGATGGGATACATGTTGGCCGAGCTTTCCATTTACCTAACCGTTTCCGAACAAATGTCTCGCTTCAAACTATTCTACCAGGTTATATATATATATATATATATATATATATATATATATATATACAAGGGCGGATCTAAGGGGGGGGCTACGGGGCTATAGCCCCCCCCTTGACGCTCAGGTTTACACTGTATAAAATGGGCTTTAATTCAGCTTTACACTGGATAAAACGACAAATTATGGTTTAGCCCCTCCCTTGATCATATCCTGGATCCGCCACTGTATATATATATATATATATATATATATATATATATATATATATATATATATAAATAGCTTTTACATTACAAAGTATGTTGTAACTCACGATATCTTCGTGATTCTTCTAGTTATAACATATCAAATGAAAACACAATTGTCTCGTTCGGATCTTAGCGGAGCCACTGCGTGACCCTCCCTTGTGAAGAATTGGTTTGTGAAGTATCTGATACTCAAAAATCAACCACAAAGTAGTGAAAATTGAACTCTTGTATTTAAAGAAATAATATAATAAAATAATGAACGAGTGAACGGAAAAAAGGAAAGAAAATATCAGATGATAAAAATCAACTTCCAAAAGGTTCCACACAAAATACATGAAGAACGAAGGTTAGTATCGTTAATCTCGGTTTGATGTGATCCTACCATGATGAAAACACTGCACTTCTGACAAGAAAGAAAAAAAAGTGTTTTCGATTAAGGAAGTATTTTTTCACAAACTATATTGTATACATGTGACAACGATTAGTTTTATATTCAAATTTTATTACCGTATTGGGGACACAGTGGCTTAGTGGTAGAGCGCTCACCTCTGGTGTATGGGGTCCCTGGTTCGATCCCCGGCTGATGGAGAACATGTCCGTGGGTTTTCTTGGGATACTCCCATTTCCTCCCACTTTCTCATTCCACCAATTCTTTCATCACTCACTCGCTTTAATCATCGTCTCCCTTAGCCTAAAGGGTGTAATCGTAGGACGTTAAACTGAAAGATTTTCATTTTATTATTATTATTATTATTATTATATTGTAATTAGTATAACATCGAGAATTCAAAAACAAAATGAGACTTTCTGACTCTCGAGATGGGATCTTATACAGAGGGTTACATTTGTCACAATATTTTAGGAAAAGATTCCTTACATTAAAATAAGAAAAAAAAGTTAATTTGAACCTGTGGTCGGAAGTACATAGTTACGTAATTATAGGATACTTAAAATCTGAAATAAATAATCTTTAAAGGTTCATTGTTCCATTACTATGGAACCTATCGTAGTCGGTTCGAGACATCACTGAGGCACTGGTATGTGAACTATCCAAATATCCATCTTTCAGAACCTCCGGTACTTGCACAATGATTTTTAGAGAGGCTGCTTGGGAGTACTTGATCACTCTCCACCTTTGGCGTGGGTCAATGAAAACTTGACCCACGACCCACTGACCCACCACCCACCGTGACCCATTGTGACCCACCATGACCCACCACCCACGGTGACCCACTGACCCACCACCCACCATGAACCACTCTCATCCACTTTGACCTACTCGGACTCACCAAAATCCATCGTCATCAACTCTGAATACGATCCACGGCCTCTTCTAAACTGACTAAAGAGTTTACACTTGTAATAAAACAAGACTGTGAAATTGTCACTAATCGGAGTTTGAATTTCTAGTCAATCGCTCAAGCACCACTCCGTTACAATAACAGTGGATCTGACCTTTACGATATAAAATGGTAAAGTGTTTGTCAGTGAGGAAATTGAAACAGTTCGAGGTGGGGGGAAATTAGTGTGTGCCTAAAATATACTTGTACTAAGAGAGTATTCTTTCAAGTGTTAATTTCTGAACGCATTCCACAAGAAAGTTCTATTCGCAGGAAAATACCCCAGTACAATATGGAAAAGGTTATGGTTTCTCAGTTCACAATATTTTTCTCACAAAAGACTTGAAAAATCAGTTGTTCATAGGGTATAAAGGTGCTCGGGTACCCTCTATGAGAGCATCTCCATAAAGTATGCTCATAATTGTAATTTGTGTAATCACTAAAACACCATGTTAAATGTAACTTACAAATATGCATAATTGCAATTATTATGAATATTTATTCAAAGTAGTTTACCTAAAGCAAAGAAAAGACTTACTAAAAATTAGGTACAAAGTTGAATAACACAAATAAGCCATTAGTAATACAAGTATACATTTTCCGTAACACGTAATTTTCCACCTCAAAACAAATCTGAAATCGGATTTATTTCCTGTTGGTAACTTTTTGGCGGTAAATCATCCGCAGTGGAACGATGTCCATCCTTCAGCCAAGAAATAACTAGCTCGTCTACTTTGAGCTTGTCTAGCGGTGAGCCATTAACATTGATGAGCAACAAGACAATGTTTGAGCACTTAATCTATTTCTAATATCAGCCATCTGTAAATTCATAAGGGAAAATCCCCGTTCGTACTCTGTCGTGGAAATTGATAATATTTCTACCCGATTTCTGCAACTCCTCATCGACAATCTACTTGTTAGACTTAAGTCTGATAACGATTTTTCTTGGTTAGGTTTGAAATACTCAGCAAGAAGTATCATCTCTCTATCACCATACAACATCTTTTCCATATCGATCATGTCAGTTGGTAATGTCGACCCATGTAGAACAGAAACTTCATCTACCACACCTTTGATAGGGAATCTTGTGAATAAATTATCAATTAAAGCCTGATAAACTGACGATTTCTTAATTGTTTATAAATTTAATTTTTGTAATTACACATGAAAGTTTGATACCATTACCAAGTTCCCTCCCCGTCTAGAAAGCAAAAGGGAATGAGGTTCCTGGAAAGTGTTCAGAGTTGAATGGAAATTTCCCTCCTTCTTCAACTTCAATTACCACACTGCTGTTTGCCATGTGCCAAATTACGATGAATTTCAATTAAATTATCATAGTATAATTATTTCCTTGTTGAATTATCAATACTTTTCAGTGGAAAAGAGGATGAAATTTCAAAGTTCCAAATCAAAGTAAGTAGACCAACGTAAAGGGAGAAAAAGTGTAAAATTTTCCATACAATTATGCGTACAATCCAAACTTCAAATTTCCGTGTAATTAAGCTTACAGTACAAATTTTATGCCTATTTTTCTCACAAGTTTATGGGTTGATTGCCCTGTGCTGTAAGCGCTCCAAATAATAAACATAAGCTTCAGCAATTATTATAGCAGAAAGCAATGGATATATGAAACCAAGCACTGTATTTTTTGTTTCTAATTTTTTTCTTAACTAAGATCGATCGTTTTCGATCATTTTTACAAACCAACTCACTACCAATTTTCCATATATAGAAAGTGCCCCCCCCCCAACATAAAGGAGAATTTTAAAAAAATGATAGGTCACACACTGTTTATTTTCAATAAAGAGTTAATACACTGAATTTCATCTCCGTAAGTTTAACGGCTTGCGAGATACTCATTTTTTTTCTCGCAAAAATTCGGATCCTCACTACCTCCTTAGGATATTATGAATTATAATAAAAGCAATATAACATCCCAATTTGGATTAAGGCCTAACTATATACCAAAAGTAATTTCATTTGACTTGGCAATTTGACCGTGATGATCAGGCACACATAGTTGCATTCAATTTTTTATATAATAATTTATATATTACAGTGATTCAAAAATGAATTTTTTCCAGTACTTAGCTCTAAAAACTCACAGGTCTCGAAAGCCAAGTAGTAGTGTAAGTCCTATTGCTATTATTACTATTAAAAATATCAATATCCAAAAGTGCCTGAAGTTCTTTTTTTCACTTGGTTAGATATACTCACCTCAGGTAAGTAGACAGAAACAAGTGGAAAAGAAAGGGAAATGATGGTCTTGAAAGTAAAACGGAGACAAATTTACCAGTCCTCAGAAGATACTGTCTACAATGCAATGAGCAGAGAGGGTCGGTAGATCATACTGAGTCGGTGGGTCGCAGTGGGTCACGGTGGGTGGTGGGTCGCAGTGGGTCATGGTGGATCACAGTGGGTCACGGTGGGTGGTGGATCACAGTGGGTCATGGTGGGTGGTGGGTCACAGTGGATCACATGCTGTTGACCCACGACCCACTGACCCACTCCATCTCTGCCACCTACCTCTAAAAATTGATGTGCAAGTACTATAACATTCTGAAACATTGATATTTGGATAGTTTACATATTATTGGGAGCTGGCTTTAATGCGAGGCTGAGGAATTCAGAGTTGATTGACAGGTACCCCACCCCGTCACCAAGAAACGGTCACTCGACTGTCCTGGGCAGGGTTGCCAGTGCGTTGTCAAAAAAATTCACCTAATACTCACTTAATTCAAAGAGTTTATGCAATTATGGAATCCCCATCGAAGATCCCTGTATACATGGGCACACGTAAATTAGGTTGTGATAACAAATGCTTCAGTTTTTCCCCCCTCGCTTCTTCGTCGCACTGCACTATGACCTTCCTTATTACTTCTCTAGCTTCGTTGTGTATAGTTTGCCCTCTCTTACGCTGTGAAGCCATTGTAAAATGAATAATAAGCAACAAAACCGCAACCACAACAGCACCCAACAAATAACCAACTCACACTAACTCTTCACAATGACATTCATGTGACAATTTTCTAACCCTGGCAACGCTGACACATAGGAGGGTAAGGGAGTATTGCAAGAATCAGGCAGAAAAAATGTTGAATTTTTTCCCCTCTACCTCAGCTCCCGCTGGTAAACAAGCTAGCTCCCTATAATACCAGTGTTTGAGTGATGTCTCGAACCGACTACGATAGGTTCCATAATAATGGAGCTATGAATTTTTAAAAGTCACTTGTTTCACGTTTGCGGCACCCTATAACTCCGAAACTATCCACTTTTGAACACAGGTCCGTATGAACTTTTTTCCCCTTATTTTAATATGAGAAATCTGTTCCCAAAATATTGTGATATATATATTTTAGTAACACCCTGTTACTTTGCAGGTTGGCATCACTGTATGTCATATATCTGTAGCGTGTTTGTAATCAATTTATTATTCCAGTCATTTGTTTAATTCAATTAGCAACAGACAACACCTGCAGGAAGTTCGGTAACGCCTATGCACGTACCTAATAATGACATATAATTTTCATCACATTTGTTAATATTTGATTGTACAGTACGTATGTTCATGTCGTCAAGAATATAAGATAACTGTGCAAGCAGGACAGATTTCTATCTTTTAAATGAATCACGGCATCTGTTGAACAAAAGGTTCTTTCAAATTTATAGATGCATATAAGACTTTTGCAGTTTATTGTGTGTTACTGTTACAGTGTGTTGAAGAAAAGTCATAATGAAATTCGAAATTGAGTGATCTGTTGTCACCAGGGGCGCCCGAAGAAAATTTTCTAGGGAGGGGCCCGTCTCCATGGTTTCTATGTTACGTCTGGTATTTCTCGTATTTAATATACGTGGTTTGTTATATTAAGTAAACATTTTCGTGAGCCAGAAGGGGGCCCGAGCCCCACACTGCCCGCCCCTCCGGACGCCCGTGGTTGTCACATAAGCTCAGGGAGACGGATAAGCTGGCTGTAATAAAAGGTTTGACCAGCGCGCACCCAGAAATTTTTGTTCAGAGAGGTCCAAGCTTTTGGGGGATGGTGTGCAAAAATGAAATCTTTAAGTTTAACGTCCCACGGTTATGCCGGTTAGGCTAAAGGAAACGGTGATAATGAGAAATGAGTGAAATTGTGGAATGAATAAAGTGGGAGAAAGCGGGAGAATCCCGAGAAAACCCACGAGCACGGTGTCTGTCCATCACAATGTCCAGACGGCGCGAGCTGGGATCGAACCAGGGACCCCAAGCATCGGAGGTGAACGCTCTACCACTGAGCCACCGCGCCCCCTGGATGGTGTGCAATACTAAAGGCCACTATGTAGTACTGAACGGGTATTATTCTTCACGCGAAAAGACGGTAAGTAATTGTAAAATACTACCACCTATATTTTCATTTAGAAAATAATAGAACTAGATTGTTTTTGTAAGAGAAAGAGTACAGCTGAAGTGTAAGATAAAATTTTCATGCTACATCAATCATTTCCCTGTTAAACAAGTGTAGTTTTATTCAGGGGTAAAAGTGTGAGGGAACGCGGGGGGGACGCTGTCCTCCCACTTTCAAAAAATATGTACGACGTCCCCCCAGTTCCTAAAAAAATATAATGGGCAAAGATAGGCAGGGGGACGGCATGACGTCATGCCGCTACCTATCATCACCCTACCTTTTCAGACCTACTTTTACCCCTGTGGTTTTATTGAGAAAGTGTACAAATGTATGTTCAATTAGGAAGTTTTTTTTTTTTTTTTTTTTTGAGGGGAACAGGGCCCGAAACCGGTAGATCTCTCGTGGGTAAGCCCAGGTTTGACCCCCTTTAGGAGAGACATTGTTCGAATTTCACGGTGAGCTAATCCTCGTTTCATTAATGACGAACTTAAATTTTTAACACCCCTTTTTCAAAGATCTGTAGACCCTCTGAGGATACTTGTAATCACATTTCCTGAGTAGCATTGGTGTAGTCATCGAGGGCTGACCCGGCTCAGTCCCAGGGGTAAAAGTGGGTCTGAAAAGTTGGGGGACGGTAGGTAGCAGCATGACGTCACACCGTCGCCCTCCCTATCTTTGCCCATTGTAATTTTTTAGGGACTGGCTGACGCCGTACATATTTTTGGAGGTAGGAGGACGACGTACCACCGCGTTCCCCCTCACTTTAACCACTGCTCAGGCCCCTTTCAATACTATGATATCGAAAATAGATCTTCTTATCTGCAGTACGTTCCCTTCCTGATCTTCGGTGTTACAGGAAGCAATTGAGTAAAACTTACATATTAATAATACCCAGTTAAAGGTTCAGTTAGTTTATTTGCACTACACGCGTATTCGTGGCCAACTGGCTAAATCTCATGTTTTATATGCGCCTTGCCAACTGGCTAAGTCTCGTGTTTTATAAGCGCCTTTTCTTAGGCAGTGACATAATTAAGGACGGTAAACGGGGATTGTGTCCCCGGGCGCCGGATTTGTGAGGCGCAAAACTGAGCAAATATTTATTTTCACTATAAGGTGAGGAAAGAAGTTTTAGCAAACTAAATATAGTAAAAATTACCTCAGAAACTTAACAGTACAACAGCTTAGGATCATATCCATAGAGCATAAGTTAGATTCAAAGTTGTCTTTTGAGGACATTGTAAAAACCTCTGCAGCCAAAAGAGCCCACAAAGTTAAATGTTAGTTCCAGCTTTTTGTGTTTTCATTTAACTTACATCGGTGTAAGATTTGCAAAATGTATCAGTATAATACTTCACTGTTTGTCATAATTAAATATTCTATTCTAAAGTAACAGACTGTTGATTCATTCTCCACATATACACATCCCGATATAATTCCTAAAACATTGTGATTTGCAGTTATTATGACAAGACTACAGTACACGAATATGTCAAGCATGATACTCTCAGATTATTTAGCAATCAAATACTAATTAGTTTGGTGTTTTATCTTGTTCTAAAAATTAAATTATGTACTGCAATTTTGAAATAAAGCTTTATCATTTGAAGAGAAAATGGAATAGGAGAATTACTGTGTGATGGCAATCTCAGGTGTAGTGGGGGAGCATTTTGGTTTGGTTGATCATGGGGGGGGGGAAGGAGTGCTAAAGCTAGTTCTTGTCCCGGTCTACAATTAGCCTAGTTGCGTCACTGGTCTTGGGTTCAATCTCCGCTAGAAGCACAGCGTTTTAGATAAAATCCGGATAGTCATTCGAATTTCTCTTTATAGATGAATTACTATTATCTTCATACTGAAAAGGGACTCAGACTTCTAATCAATCAATCAATTTCTTCTTGTGTATTTCATGTAGCGTACTGAGTATTGTGTATTCCTCAGGCTGGTATATTTAGACGAGGAATGTGATGTTGAATAACAGGAAAGGATGAGTTTTAAGAAACTAATTGCTTTCTAAAGCTACGTGAAAACAACTTTTATGTGTAGAGATGGTTAGCGGAGGCGCTTTTCATTTTTGGTGTCAATGTTGATTCCACAGGTCATTGTGGAGCAACTTGAATTAGAGGTAGGAAGGTGTTTATCATTGACTTCTTGGTTAAAACAACATTCTTGTTAGTTTCATTTAGACCAGAGTTTTCCAATTGAACATATTCCTGTCATAGAACAAGTTAACGCTGTCTTAGCAAGTGTTTGACGTCACAGCTATGATCGTGTACAGAGTTGACTTATGAGGGAAGTCACATTACGCTTGAAACTAAAATAAGAAAGTTTTCTTAATGTGCTAATTGTTGAGAGCGATAAAACTTTTAATTTTTACCAGTGCAACTTTCCCCACGAACCGCCTCTGCTCTTAAATAAGAAAGATACACAATACTTCGTGAACAATAGAAAAGCGTAGCGAAGGACTACACTGGTGCTACTATCGAACGGATTGACTTGTATTCCGCTGTCTGCGTCCCTACTTCAGAGTCGTAACCCCCAACGTGTTTGCACTCAGAGCTCTGACAAGTAAAGGGTCCAAATGGATGAATCGAGTTGCGGGATGACACTTAGTACGCCTGATAGAGAATGTGAAAATATGTGAATGTGCAAAGTTATAGCGGCTGAGCGCTATAAGAAACGGGGGGAGGGGGTCAAAGTTGGTGGGAGAAGGGCTATGCTATATTATAGAAATTCATCAAATAAACTGTTAAATCGTAAAAATAATGAAAGATATACAATGCAAATGGTGGTAGTTTCACATATTGTCAAAAGAAGAATTGGCAGAGTAGATCATGAATCGCCGCCGCCATCTTGAAATCCGCCATTTTGAAATATGTGATATCTTTTGAAATAGAATGGTAGTCGTGTGGTATATCAATTAGAGCCAGAATGTTCTCAAAAAATCAAATATGAATTTTAATGATC
Source organism: Thermobia domestica (assembly GCF_964235325.1). Taxonomy (NCBI): domain Eukaryota; kingdom Metazoa; phylum Arthropoda; class Insecta; order Zygentoma; family Lepismatidae; genus Thermobia; species Thermobia domestica. The sequence continues at coordinate 174,545,203 of NC_137468.1, read as the reverse complement.
ATTATCTGTACTTATTTGGAAGATTTAAGATCATCTTTAGAGTTATTTACGAAAATCTAGGAGACTAACACTCGTATGTTGAAAGTTTGGATTATCATGAAAACATAAGTAAGTTAAACACATCTTCAAGCCAATAAAACTAAAAGTGAAATGTGATATCCACGTTGTATATTATTGCAGTATTATTTATGACATTACTTCCAATTTGCTTCATATAGTGCCGAAGAGAACTGTTCCGATCTGGAAGAACCGCTTCCGCTTAATGTTTTTTGTTTTTGTTTTGTTTTGTTCTTGCGCTTTTAGTCGAAAACAATGTTGAATTTATATAGCTACATTTTGTTAAATGACATACTTACTAATATAGACCATAACACAATAAAATCTGATAAATTGGAATGCAATTATTACGTACTGTACGTAAACCACAATATTTTTAACCACTTGCTATATTTTTCACTCAACTTTGTTTGTTCACCTTCGTAAGCAATAGCAACTTCGGACGAGCGTAGCATGTGTTATCTAAATGAAAAGTGGACTACTGCAGTCGAATACAGCAATGAAGTTGTAGCGGAAAATAAGTTATCGGGTGAGGTGGCTTCCTCGAGTGTCTATCGTGTCGTATTATATTTGATTGGTTGGTTTGAAATATAAAGCCTTCGATTATTGTAACAATGTTAGCACAGAACACGATTATTGTGTCCTCCGACGATGGATCATCATTGCAAGTTCCGAATTCACGAATTAACATTGTCACAATAATCGAAGGCGAATCAATACGAACCAAACTTTCGACTTCGAACCAAACTTTCGAATCAATACGACAAACTTAGGGAACATTCTGGCCCTAATTGATATATTACATGACTACCTTTCCATTAAAAAAATACCATATTTCAAAATGGCGGATTTCAAGATGGTGGCGAGGTTTGTGATCTACTCTGCCAATTCTTTTGCCAATATGTGAAACTACCCTAACAGCACAACATGTACTAGGCTTGTGCCGTTTAGGTGTCCCAGCTACTTTTTAGGTACCCGGCACTTGGCACATATGATATTCATGTTCTAAGTATGTACTTCAGTTTTAGGTACTTGTTACACCTAATTGATATTTGCAACTATGTACCACAAATATAGCATTTATATACCTGGCTCAGTTTCGTACTCTAACAGTCATTTGTTTTTATGTTGTCACTTGTCTTGTCTATATCTGTCATGTTCTAGGCACGTTCTTTAGGTACATACTGTTTCAGATACCCTAACAGTACAAGATATGCTACGCATTCGCCATTTAGGAGTTCAAAATTCATCTCCCACATTTGATGCATTTGTTGTTTCTTTTCCTAAGCGATTGTGTACTAGAAGCAATAAACGCATCAACTTTATTAGATGGCAACTGTCGCCGATCATTTGAAAGTCAATATGGAAGAACCATGAAATAAAGGAAATAGACACTCGTCAATTTGTTATGAAATTACATGGCGAGCAAATTTTATCTGATCCCAAACGGTTATAGTCGAATATATGCAGTTAAAGGAGCACTAGCCGAATGCAAAAGACCTCAATAATTTATTCCTCTACAAGCGACGTTCCCTTCATTGCCTCTGTGGCCAAGTCTGAAGAGCACGCGGCTAGTAATCCAAAGATTGGTGGTTCGCGCCTATCCTAAGATAGCCCTGCACTTTTTTTTACTTGTTTAAAGTGTTGTTTAGACTCACTTTAATGTAAACATATTACACATATAGGCAATTTAACATATTTTGGGGGAGTAATTTTGTGGTTCATTGACGCTTACGGCATGGGGAACATACCTAGAACATACTAGGCACGTTCCCCAGGTACATATCAGGTATGTGCCTAGGGGCGGACATAGACGGTGACTATCACTTGCCATCCATGTGATTTCTTTCTCAAAAGTATATAAGGCACATATTGGGCACATTCCCGTGTACCTGAGGGAACATGATAGGCATATGCCTGCTATGTAATTGTGCTGTTAGGGTACTACCGTTTGCATTATCTATCTTTCATTATTTTTACGATTTAACAGTTTATTTGATGTACTTCTGTAATATAACATAGTACTTCTCCCACCAACTTTGACTTCCTCTCCCTCCGTATCTTATGGCGCTCAGCCACTATAACTTTGCACATACACATACTTTCACATCCTTTATCAGGGGCACTTTGTCTCATCCCTCAACTCGATTCATCCATTTGGACCCTTTACTTGAGGGTGACCCGTGAGGTGGAGATGTCCAATTGAGACAGACAGTGGTGTGCAATCACCTTTTCTGTAAACTGTAATGTTTCCACTTTTTAAATTCTACGTTAGTCATAAACAACTGCAGCCTTCTATTTAGAACAGAAGTGGTTTAAATTGACTATTTCCGATTTGAACATTTATCACCATAGAAGAGAAACGGTAATAGATAGCGACAAATGTTTATCTTTTTGCAATCGATACAGCATCTCAAGAGTATTTATCACCACAATCTGCAACACTACATCCACATGAGATTTATACCTCACAACTCGAAACCAGATCTCTCTAAAGCCAAGAAGTTAAAAGAAAAAGTCGCAAATTTGGATTTTTTGACTTTCGGGCTCAAATTTGGGAGGAAATTGGACACTCAGTAAAATAACATCAGGATAGACTTTGGTCCAACCATATAGAAAAAAAGCTTCCCGATAACTTAATTAGTGTTCACACAACAGAGGATTAAATGTGTGACTCACTCGTGTGAGTCACTTTGGGTTTCCTGTATCAAAAGGGTTAATCAACTTCCCCTTCCTTCCAAAAAAAGAAGATTCTGTTGTTGGTATGTTCATACATAACTTCAATATAGATGCACAGATTTCCATGATTTTTTAAAAAGGAGTATGCCTTCCTGTCAGTCCCCTATAAATTTCTTTAGGGCAGGGATGCAAATAAGCACTCGCCCGGGGCGAGTTGTTTGTCGCTGCGGCCGAGTTTTTAATATCACTATTGTTTATTTCAAAGGTAAGTAAATTATTTCTATTGTGGGATGTGGGCTAGTAGCTTTTATCTTGGGCTAATAAAATGTTGTTGCTTATTTGCATTCCTGCTTTTGGGTCTGATGGTAATGTTTGGATAATGAAACCCTTAAACAAATGCTCTGTTGAATATTTTTTAATTGATAAAAGTTTTATAATTATGTATTATACTGCTAAATATGATTATGAGGAAAATCATATTCACGGAGAAATTAAATGTCGACTAAAAGCAGCGAATTCTTGTTACTATTCGGTTCAAAATCTCTTGTCGTCGTCGCGAATTCTGTCGAGGAATTTGAAGCTTAAAATATACAAAACGATAATCATGCCTGTTGTCTTGTATGGCTGCGAAACATGGTCGCTTACTCTGAGGAATGAACATAGACTGAAAGTATTTGAGAACAAGATCTTGAGACAAATATTTGGACCCAAGAGGAACGGGAATGGGGAATGGCGGAAACTTCATAACGAGGAACTACATAATTTATACGGTTTACCCAACATTGTTAGGGTCGTCAAGTCTAGGAGGCTTAGGTGGGCGGGTCATGTAGCTAGAATGGAAGAAAGTAGAAACGCTTTCAAAGTCTTGACTGGAAGACCCATCAGAAAACGACCATTAGGAAGACCTAGGCGCAGATGGGAGGACAATATTAAGATGGATCTCGCAGAGATTGGAATACAAAGTAGAAACTGGATGCAGTTAGCTAAGGATAGAAGTCAGTGGAGAGCTTTTGTGAACGCGGCATTGAACCTCCGGGTTCCATAGGCCATAGAGTTAGTTAGTTAGTTAGTATTTTACTGCTGTTATATTCTGCAAACTGTAAAGTGATGTGGAAAACCATCGTAACACTTTGTAATGACATCACGTAAACACAAGAGCAGCTACTCTAGAAAACAAATGCAATAACTTATCAGACATGTAGTAGTATAGCGGGAACACGATTATCCGAGCTAAGTGGATCTGACTAATTTCGAGTAATCGAGGCTCGTATAATAGACTTTCTCCACAATGAAAGGCAATAATGTCCATACAGTAGTAAACGCCTGAGGTACAGTAATAAATAGGCCTACATTATTGCTGTGCAGTACACTATGTTCAGTTGTTCTAGTATAAGTTGAAATTAAACAATGCAACACTGGAAATTAAAAAAAAATCTCACAGTACTGTATTTTTCAAACTTACACCATAAAATAGTCCTGAAGTTTCGAAGATGTTTCTTGACAGCAGTACACATGATTGCGGTACTGATCTATTACTACGTATGGAGCAGTGAAGATTTAGGAAAGAAAAGCGAATCGATAGCAGTGCGTGTTAGAGCTTTATGTTAGTGATCCCGGGGTCGGGCCTTTGAACCTTCTTCATTTTTCCTTATTTTTGTTATTTTTTTCTAACCATGTCAAATTCCATGCCAAATCACCTAATTTTAAAACATGACCGTGCTTCAATTTCTCAGATTCTCTTCAAAATTTTTTTTCATATATTAATACCAATGAAATTATGCTAAATTATTTTTTTCCGATTTTTTTGGATGAGAAATGGGCCAGTGAGAAATTTTTGAAAAATGTGAATTTTGCTTCAATTTCACTTTCCGGCATTCAGAACCATGGAACTAAAATTACCATGACTTCCTTATTTTTGAAGTTATTGTGCTCATCCAGGTGCCAAATGAAAGTTTAATTTTTGATCTTTCAGTAGATTCTAAGTAACCTTGCAAAACGTTACACTGTCAAACATTAAGGGGCATACAAAACAAAACTTTTTTTTTTTTTTACAAATTGTGCCTTTGCTCAAAAGTTTCAACTATGAAACTTTTGAAACTTTTTTGTACATTCATCTTAACACGTGTATGGTGTGGCTAAAACATAAAGAGGGTGTTTTTTGTATTTTTGTAATTATTATTTTTTATGTACGGAAATATACAGTTTTAAGTGTTGTTACAAATTATGTCATTGCTCGTAAGTTACAGCTATGAAACTTTTGAAACTTTTTAAATAGAATCATCTTAGCCCATACATGATATGGTTAAAAAAGGGTGTTTTTGGTATTTTTGTAATTATTATTATTATTATTATTATTATTATTATTATTATTATTATTACCGTATTCTTTTGTGTATAAGCCGCACCCTTAAAATTTACCTTTACATCCGTTTAAAAAATCTCAAGGATAAGCCGCGGGTAGAATCAATGTCTATCAAGCTACAGCTAAAATAAAATCATGTGTGAAACTTCAAAATTTCATCGTCAAAGTCTGCTGGAAGACGAGCAACTTTTGTCCTCCGACGCAGTGACAAGCCATTCCGACGCATGAAACGCGCACAACATCCAGCACTTGCTCGAAAATCTTGTCTTACTCCTAACTGACGACCCTCTTCAAGAGCTTGAAAGCGTATCATATCAACTGTAACAGCATAACCTGAACTTCTTTTCTCATTAACGTAAGATAAAACATTTTCTTCCAATTTTGGATACTTAGCTGCTTTTCCACGAAACGCCTTCCTCTTACTTCTTGTTGCTTGAAGTTCATTCTTCTGCTTTTTCCAACGTCGCACGTTGGATTCATCCACGTGAAAATGACGTACAGCAGCTCGGTTCCCGTTTTCCTCAGAGAATCGGATAACTTGCAATTTAAAATGTGCATCGTAGCTAAGTCGTTTGGACATTTTCCTTAGAAGAAATCCACAAGGCACGCTCTTCGTAACGTATGGGTGAAGCGCACGAGACAGACTGCCTTCTCGTAGAAAAAAACTCTTGAGAGCGCGATTGATATCGCAGAGGAATCATTTGTTCATTTACCGGTAATTGTTGATTCAAATCAGCAATAGCGGTATTTGAGTTAACGTGTTTGTTCCTGTATTGAATTGTTGTTTCGTCTGATTGTGGCTGTTTTCTATACGTGTTTCTTGTGATGTACGGTAAATACCGTACAACAAACGCAAAAAAATTAATACCGTAATTATCTTTAAGCTATTTTAAATCATTCGCGTGTATAAGCCGCACCCTACATTTTCGTTTGCTTTTTCGTGAAAAAAGTGCGGCTTATACACGCGAGAATACGGTATTATTATTATTATTATTATTATTATTATTATTATTATTATTATTATTATTATTATTATTATTAGTGTTTTAAATGTACAGAAATATACAGATTTACTGTTGTTAACAGATTATGCCTTGTATCTGAAGTAGTGATGGCCAATTCCAGAATTTTCACTTTCCGGATTCCGGAAAGTAAAATCGGAAAAATTTCGGAATTCGGAAAAATCTGGAATTTGGAAAAATTCCGGAAAGTGAAATTTCCAATTTCGGAAAATGTTGGCCATCCCTACTCTGAAGTGACAACTGCCACACTTTAAACGTTTTTTAAATAATCATCTTAGTAAATATTAGGTATACTTCAAAATAAAACTGGCGTAATGTGTAGTTTTGATATTGCCATAATATAATATTTTTGTACTTTAACTATGACTTTCAATTTTTTTTCCCAATTGTACCATTGCTTACAACTATCAAACTTTTATAACTTTTTATTGAATTAGTTTGTATTTACTAGGTATGATTAAATAACAAAAAGGGATACTTTTTTTTTTTGTAATAATGTTGCCGTTTTGTGAATGGAAAATATAGGCCTAGCAATGTAACGGGTTCAGTGATTATTACAAACCCTATAAACAGAAATAAGAAACAATAGACTAATATACATAGATGAAAACAATACACATACATACCAGTAATACTTCTTAGAATTACATAGATTTACAAACAAAATGTTGTGTCCTATATTTCACAGCTATTCTTTTCATTCATGATATGATGTCTTCTTTTAACTTTGCTTTCAGTTGCGTAAGTCCGGGCTGATTGGCTTGTAAGAGATGGAACAGAAACTTCCCAGATGATATTTTCAACAGGTATCCAACAAAAAAGTCTTCATTTTCTGGCCAGTAGAATATAGAAGGCCCAGAGCGATTCATGAATTGCACTCTGACGTACAAAAATAATAATTACAAAAATACCAAGAGCATCCTTTTTATACTTTAACCATATCCTGTATGTGCTAAAATGATCCTATAAAGAAGGTTTCAAGAGTTTCACAATTGTAATTTACTCACAATGACACAATTTGTACCAAAACTTAAAACTGTATATGTCCATACATGTAAAATATCAAAAAAATAATAATTACAAAAATTCCAAAAACACCCTTTTTATATTTTAACCATATCATGTACGGGCTAAGAAGATTCATAGTTGTAACTTACGAGCAATGACATAATTTGTAACAACACTTAAAATTGTATATTTCCATACATGTAAAATACAAAATAATAATAATAATAATAATATAATTACAAAAATACCAAAAGCACCCTTTTTATTTTTTAACCATATGTATGTGCTAAGATGATTCTATTTAAAAAGTTTTAAAAGTTTTATAGTTGTAACTTACGATCAATGACACAATTTGTAACAACACTTAAAACGGTATATTTCCGTACATAAAAAAATAATAATTACAAAAATACAAAAAGCACCCTCTTTATGTCGTAGCCACACCATGCACGTGTTAAGATGAATGTACAAAGAAAGTTTCAAAAGTTTCATAGTTGTAACTTTTGAGTAACTGCACAATTTGTATTAAAAAAAAAACTAAAATTTGCTTTGTATGCCCCTTAATGTTTGACAGTGTAACGTTTTGCAAGGTTACTTAGAATCTACTGAAAGATCAAAAATTAAGCTTTCATTTGGCACCTGAATGAACCCAATAACATCAAAAATAAGGAAGTTATGGTAATTTAGTTCCATGATGCTGTGTGTCAAAAAGTGAAATTGAAGCAAAATTCATATTTTTAAAAAATATCTCTCCGACCCATTTCTCATCCAAAAAATCGCAAAAAAAAAAAAAAATTAGCATTATTTCATTGGTATTTACGTATGAAAAAAATTTGAAGAGAATCTGAGACAATGAAGCACAGTGCTCTAGGTGATTTGACATGGAATGACCCATAACTGCGTAGCCTCGGCTTCTGCTTGTATACTACAAGGCGAGCCGTTCCCTCCGCCATTTTTTTTTAAAGGACTACCTTGGTTAACCGGGAATGTCGGGGCTCCACTGTACTCTATTCGAAAGCATGTGTTAACTATTGTTAAGTAAAGCGGAAGAAAGAGTAACAACATTCCATAGATCTGAGAGAGTAAGAGTAATAGGAATGCTGCCCTTCAACAAGTTTAAGATCAAGCAAGTGCCTGCCAGCGTCGTACGGAGACAAGTTTCCTCGAGTGCTAATTAAGGAAGTTTAAGTGTTCGCTCCTTCAAGTGGAGAAAGTTTGTTTCCTCTGAACCAAGCAGCAGTTTCTCTGGAGAGTTTTCCAGATTTACTCACGAGAAGTTGAATGTGCAATAGCTCATTGAACATTGGAGCAAAGCGCTTTGGTTATCACATAGCTCCTCAGTTAATTACTTTCTTAAATGTTCTTTAAAGACGTAATTTGTAGTTAAGTTTTTTGATAGACGTATGTAAACTCTTATTTATTTATATTTTGAGACAGAGAGAAAAACAGTTTTTTCTTAACTATCGCAGTAGGAATGAAAAGCTACGGTAATACTTGTTGAATATTTTTTTTTTTTTTTTTTTTTTTTTTTTGCAAGCTCAGCTTCTTATGTCAATTGTCAATAGAGTTTACAAGCACCTAATGTGAAATGACAGCTTCTTATGTCAATTGTCAATAAAGTTTACAAGCACCTAATGTGAAATGACAGCTTCTTATGTCAATTGTCAATAAAGTTTACGAGTACCTAATATGAAATGACACCTTCTTATGCTAATTGACAATAAAGTTTACAAGCGTCTAATGTGAAATGACAGTTTCTAATGCTAATTGTTAATAAAGTTTAGATAGACCCAATGTGAAATGACAACTTTAGATGTCAATTATCAATAAAGCTTACAAGCACCCAATGTGAAATGATAACTTTATATGCCAATTGTGAATAAAGTTTAGAAAGACCCAATGTGAAATGATAACTTTATATGCCAATTGTGAATAAAGTTTAGAAAGGCCCAATGTAAAATGGCAGTTTCTTATGCCAGTTGTCAATAAAGTTTAGATAGACCCAATGTGAAATGACAACTTTAGATGCCAATTATCAATGAAGTTTACAAGCACCCAATGTGAAATGATAACTTTATATGCCAATTGTGAATAAAGTTTAGAAAAACCCAATGTGAAATGATAACTTTATATGCCAATTGTGAATAAAGTTTAGAAAAACCCAATGTGAAATGACAGTTTCTTATGCCAATTGTGAATAAAGTTTACAAGCAACCAATGTGAAATAACAGCTTCTTATGCCAATTATCAATAAAGTTTATCAGCAGTATGTGCGTCAGTGTTAGGAGTATGTGTGTCTCCGTTAGGATAAACAGCCAAGAATTAATACAATCTACTAGTTAACTACGATATATTGATAGACAGAATAGGTATGAGGAGAGAGCATGTATTGGTATACAAGCTTTTCCCTCGTATATTTTCCGTTTATCCATACAAAACTTGATACACACATCTTTTATCCCCCATAGTATTTTCTGAGATACATTTGGATAGTGTGCTTATACCTGGGGCCACTCCAGAAAGGTCCAAAGTTGATGGGAGGGATTTCTGGAGGGAATTTCCCGACATTCTCCCAATTTTCTCTATTCATGTACGTTATGGACCCCAATACATAGCACCTCTAGAAAGCTTGTTTCATGCTGAAGAGAATGAACTATAAACCATGACTTTCCAATAAACAGTGTTGATGCAATAGTTATTTCACTTCGAGTCTACAATTTTCTTTCTACTAACAGGGTTAATGGGCCCCAGGGATTTACTCCGTTGTCCATGGCACCTAATTTTTGTGCATGAACATATCTTTGTTATGTTTATCGAATGAACTAGGTTTGATTCGGATGTCCGGATGACACGCTCATATCCGTTCCTTGTGAGACTGAGGAATGGAAGCTTGTCATCAGGTAAGATGAAGTGAGCAGGATCCTTCGAGAAAAGGGTCGAAGCTGTCTCTCGTCGAAAAGGTGGGGCTTCAAAATATTGTAATGTACGGTAGAGAAACGATACACTGTTTTCCTTCGCCTTTTTTATACTATAAAAGTTTCTATACAGTTTTTGTACACTCAGTTACAAATAAGTAATGTGTCTAATAATCCTCCCTCTATAAGTTAGACTTACTGCCCAGTGCAGTGGAGGTTTAGGGTTGTTGAAGAACCTCTTGCCCGATGCAGTGCAGAGGTGGGATAGTATTTCCTGCCCAATGCAGCGCGAAGATGGGTAAGGAAGGAATTTCCTTTTCCAATGTTTGTACCAATACCTAAAAATTTGGAAAGTTCATACTTTCTGCAATAGAATGAACTAAACATTTCTATGAGATATGAGTTTAGCCTGTCCCGTCTCGAAAAGTGTCGTAAAGATGATGTCCCGTTTCGGAAAGCGTATTGCAGTAGGATAATCCGCCTTCCCGTTGGCTAATTATGTGGGACGTCTGCCCGTTCGCAGTCATCTGTTGGCATGGGATAGTGACGTTTGTATACAATTGCTTCCTGTTTGTTTGTACATTTGGAAAAATTGCATTTCATTACGAAAATTTTCGGGTGCATTAAAACTCCAATGGAACTGAAAGAAACCATCAAAATATATGGAATTCCAAACCTCTTTGGTTTTGCCATATTCTAACAGGTTTACGCAAAAATCAACCACGTGTAACATCATGTTTGGAAAAAAACAATGTACAAAGCTATACAAAACGACATATAACTTTTTCTCAAGAACATAATTCTAGTCCTACTTAACTCCGAATATTATGCATGCTGACATATAAAGGCAACAACTTTTCACGTCACCAAAAGCTCGTTTCAGACTTCCTTGTCGGACTTCAGGGAGTAAAACCCTTCTCACCCCACGTTGTTTTGAATACAGTAATCCTCTATCTTTCAACCTACATCGGTTTCGACTCTCTGCAACAAACTTCATTTTCAGGGTTTTGGCCAGGATTTAGGGGTATCTGGACCACTGTACGTTCTTGATGTACTTTTGTTGTTTCACGTTTTCTCAAGTGTGTATTCGAAAGTCAGCTGCACCAGTTGTACCGAATTCTCCCAATACATCACCCGTGATGGAAAGTAGTCTTATGATTGGTGCAGAGCCCACGTTTCACGACTCGTCGCGGTCATGATAATACTGTATAAGAATTTGTCATCATATTGTAATGTACCGCGTGCTTCTGTATACAAACAATGCCATGTAATCTTCTTTGTAAACATCACCACATGAATTTAGTACACACCACGGGTGATTACTGCAAGCAGCAGACGACAGACCACTGCCACCTCCTACGAAGCACATGAAGACAGGAGAGCACCAGCCCCACCGCTGCTTTGGATGTCTATACGTTGGATGGCAAAGAGCTGACCAGTACCAGTTTTCTGGTGTCCCTCCTATAGCTTGCCTTGGAGCATTAGGAGTAAACTATCCCCAAAGCCTCTAGTCTGCTTGGGAACTTTTGCTTATTTTTTTCTTCTGGCTTAGCCTGCTTTGGGGCTCTGTTGGGAATCGTACCTCAGTCGCTTAGCCTGCCACGGGGCTCTGTGACTACGAACCCCCTCATTGCTTTCCACGGAGCATTAGGGGTTCCTTCGTCACTCTGCTTAGCCTGCTACGAGGCTCTGTAGAGATCATATTCACGACCTACGGTGAAGGACTACCAAATTTCTACGTGACAAATTAAAAAAAACTACTTTTGTAGTATTTTCGGTAAATATTGTGTATTTTCGGTATTATAGTGATTTTTTAAATAAATAAACTGGTAATGGGAGTAGATTCCGGACCTTGATTTTATTAAACCTAGCTTTACCTACCAAGACGTTTTACAATAAAAAAGGAGAAGAACAAGAGAAAAACTTTTAAGATGTATTTGAAGTTTGTTTCTGGTAATGATAAAGAACTTCCGAAGACAAACTTAGGCCACTCACATGTTTCTTAAGTAATCTAATTTAATGTAAGTGGACGTGTTTAATTCTTGATTAAAGATTATCTACCCACCTAATGTAAGAGAAAAACAACTTAAAATAAACGTTCCTTGTCGTTATTCTTTCATTAAGTCTTGTTTTCTCCTTGTTTTCTTTAGTGTAGAGAAACAATAGCAAGACGGAACGATCATCTCCCGTAGAAAGGGTTTACAGGAGAGTCTGCGCGAAAGAAATGTTGATTAAAAAAATCGAATCGTTCGACACTATAGATTATATTGGCCCTTATAGAGTTTACATTAAAGACATAGAAAACAGGAGATTGGTTGGAGATAGAAAAAAAATTCTCAGAACGCAAGTTGGCAATTTGCGTAGGCTTTCGTGGCTGTAAAGTATGAGTATTTATCTTTATTGAGTGTCTCTTACGTTAGACAATATATTATTCCTTCAGTTTTGTTAGTAACTGCTGTCCCTTCCAAAACTAGAAATTTCTCTCTTTTAGACGAACTTAAAAAGTTCGTGGCTAAATTATCTGGGCCTTATGCAGAGTCGTTTTGACGCCTGATTAATGCCCTACTACGGGTTTGACTAACGAATAGTTATCAAAAGTGTATTCAGAGTCTCTGATTAGGACGTAATAGTTGACGAAGTTAATCACATGTCACAAATTAATCTAGAGCAGAGGGTACCCTTTTAACCACGGTTTAGCTTGTGCGACACATTTCGTATTTCGTATTTCATATAGGCCTATTTACATGTTTACAGACTACGCATGCGCTCATCTACTTTCCCGTAGTTGCCACATTTATTTTTCTCACCCGATGCATTGAGGTTATATTAGTTAATCATACCCAAATCAACTTTTTAGTTGTACTCAAAGTAGACTCTGAATACCAAAAAGTACACCTTCCTTAGTAAAGAGCTAGTATGCCACCAACTAGTCAGTGACTAGCCCTTCATTGCCGAATTCTCTCTGAATACCGCCCTCTATGTCTATGTGTCTATCTGTTACTTGCGATTTGTTTTTCAATTTTGAGCCCTCCCTCGATAGAGCATCGAAAAGTATGTGAGAAAGTGACGGATTTTTTCGAGTTACTCTTACCGTTTCCGAGATATTGGCCAAAAATTGGTCGATTTCCGGAGATTTAAGGAGCCATATCTTGGGAATCGTAAATCACAGAGATCATATTGCTGTTGATCAATATCTAAGAGGATGGTGAACATTTTGGTACCAAATAGCAACTGTGGTCACTGGTCAACTGGACATCGTTCCTCAGATATTGGCCAAAAAAGTTCGAATTTCGGGAGATTTAAGGAGCCATATCTCGAGAACAGTAAGTCACGGAGAGATTATATTTTGCGAATTTTTACGAGAAACAGAATATTTTCTTTTACATTTAGGAGCAATGACAGTTATCATTCCCGCTCCATCTCTCCATTCTTTTTAAGTTCGTTGTGGCAATGCTCTTGGAATGCGACGGGTTTTGTTTTAAATTTACTTTGACACACACAAAAGCTATTTCATACTTCCAGCGTTGCTACGATTTTAATTATTTATTCTAGAATAAATAATTAATAAGGAGATTAAAAGAATGAGCATAGAACGGAGAAAACATGTAATGATAGAAAGTCCTGGAGGGACCCACCGGGCTCAAACCTTTTTTCCCTGAACTTCGTAACTCAACATACATATGTACATTTTCTAAGTAAAACTATAGGCCTACTTGTTTAACAAGGAGATGATTGATGTTTGATCTGACACTTCATTTGTACTGTTTCTCTTACAGAAAGAGTTTAGTTCTATCGTTTTATTTTTTCTGCAAATATACGTGTGAATATTTTACAATTACTTATCGTCTTTTCTACTGCAGAATAATACCCGCTCAATCTTACATGTAGATGTAGTGGCTTGTAGTATTGGAATTCCCCTTCAAGGTGAACTCCTCCCAACAAAAAATTGTGGGTACCTGCCTGATACTGTCTAGATATTGAAATGATAGGTTTATATGTTTGTGGCGAAGAAAAGTTTATACGAACTAGATAATCAAATAATATTACTATATTTGAAGTAAACCAAATATGACGACAATAATTATTAGTTTTAATTAACTGAATTGAGCTGAAAATTAAATATTGATCTCGAAAGATTAACTATTAAGTTTATGCGTTCTGTACCTTTCTAAAGTAATAAATGCTGGAATTGCTTTCAAGGCTGTTTCTCAGTGAATAGTTTCTTCAAAATAATATTAAAAATTATAGAAAGATTTTCGGGACATTCGAGTCGAGTCGAGATTTTTACGAGCAGTTTCGTCTCGACTCGAAAATTCGAGTCTAGAAATACGTTTGTCTCGACTCGTCTCGAATTTTGCAAAGTGTCTAGACTCGTGCGCATCCCTAACTAATCGATCGCAAATTTGGTGTAAATTGTTCAGTTCTAATTGAAAATTTAAAAAATGGCCGATATTTTTTTATTGCATTTTTACATTTTTAGAGGTAGGTTATACTGGAAGTATTGAAATTTTAACAAATAAAGCATCCTGTCCTATGAGTTCTACATTCCAACACAACAGAGTTGTATATGGGGCTTGATATCTCTTCGGCGCTTGTTTCACGTCCAAATGATAATGAAAAGCGAAGGATAACCATTTCCCCAGTCTGAGATAAATCTTTATTGTTTGGGGTGTTCTGTCCAATGAACACCATGTATCACTGATTTACAATTAATTGTGTGTATAATGTATTTGCTTATTACATACTGCATGCAAGAAGAAAGAACATACTGATCATACATGAATTAGAAACTTCAACCGGAAATAGGCTCAAATCTTGAAAACGGTGCGAGGTATTGAAAAAAAAAATAATCGAAAAAATCTCCCTGTTATGATTCTCCTTGCCGATTTTTATCAAGACATCTTTCACTTGTGTCTGTAAAGGGACACGTATATATGTTGTGAGGAATGAGAAGGAGATTTATGCTTACATGGGAATGATACGCTCTGTAGAGAGCGCAGGTTCAGCTAGTCTATATATGAAAATGTTAGGTGGTATACTTTTGTGGTCAAGAAAAGTTTATATGTTTGTGTCCAGTCCTTTCGACAATGAGATCTCAAAAACCATAATTGCTAGAAACGTGTCGTTTTTGCTGGTCGATTCCAGACTTTGTGTAGATTTGCCAGTTTTCATTGAAATTAAAAAAGAAAAAACTGTCTTTATTTTTCTATTTCACATTTTAAGCGTCGTTTTGTTCCTATTAGTTTAATGTTGCCACTAGGACGTTAAGGTTGATACCCTTGTGAAAGGCAACCAGTAGAGAAGGTACGTATAGCGGGTTGATGGACATTTCAGGCGCTTTGCTTTAGTCTGAATGAGAAAAGCTATTAGAAGCTGGCAACTTCGAAGGCTTGTGGACCCAGAATGAGGCATACTCGTATGTGGAGTTAATAAGAAAAAATATTTATATTTGGTATCATCTATCACCCACCCCAACATTCAATATATTAAAATACTACATTTATATGTTTTTCTATAGTAATTTACTCCGTTTGAGAGTCTTCCTGCCGTTTACTTGTGTTCGTAAAGTAACTTGCACAGATATAGTGAGAAGTGGGAAGGAGATTCACGCTTATATTAAACTGTGCACTGTTTAAATAGTACAGGTTCAGCTAGTATATGTAAACAATTGTAATCAGGCTGATTCTCTTATAGTTGAGATAATTAAGCAGATAATGATCGTATTAATAATAAGTATTAGACCTATTGGTAAAGGGTGTGATATTTTAATTTTGTTAAGGACCATATTGATCTTACTCCTAACAATGAGACATGTGCTATTACTTTCAAAGGTCACAGAAAGATCAACATATTTGTAAATTTCTTTTCTTTCTTCGGTGAGAGCGGTCCCGGGTTCGATTCCCGGTGGGGCCACTCGGTCGAAAAAGTATAAAACGCTTTTTCAGGCCAGCCACCCTGAATGAGGTTTTTCCTGGGTTTTCCCCATTCACACCAGGCAAATGCCGGGGTGGTACCTAACTTATAGGTCCCAGGCCCTTCCTTCCTTCCCCAATCCTTTCTTCCTTCCCTTTCCCCGGATTGTGTGCTCGTCGAGGGACATCATCCCTCAAAAACGTGAAGGGCTAAATGACCTTAGATGCCGAAAGCCCAGAAATCTAAAATCCTATGTTTTCTTTCTTTTTCTTTGTTTTTTTTTTTAGTTATAGCTTGTTATTTCCAAGTAGAAAGTGAGAAAGAAAAACTCTAGGAGGGAAAATAACTTGATAGTTCTTCCCTAAAACAAAAGAAGAACGAAAAAGTAACTACGAGCTCTTCATAGTTTGATATCATATATATATATAAAGATTGTCCATCAACAGGAGAAACGTTCAGTGTAGGAAGTAAATTTCGTAGGGCAGTTTGGAATATTATGAAGTTGAAAATCAATTTCTCGCTCTGTCATTGCCTTATCTTTCTCGGTCAAACTCTAATCAATTGAGTCTACATTTCATCAAAAGAGTCAGTAATCTTAGCTTAATTGCAATGAGTGTTTACTTACCAAGTAATTGGAGAACGATCACCACCAATTCTGTAACTTGAAACGCGCGTTGACGTGCAGAGTGGGTAGCCACACTGTTGAAAATGGATTGAGTATTTCGCCTCCGTACAGGAAGCTTGGTTAGTGTAGCTCGTGTGATGGAAGAATTAAAGAAAGAATGAATTATTTAAGTACAATTTTAAAATATAATTTACCATAACAAAGTACTAAAGTTGTTAGCGAAAATACTCTTGTAAATTAAAGCATATTTAAAGTTGGTTGACAGGAAAAGTTGGTAGCTGTGTGTAATAGCTAATGTATAACAAGGAAGCAGGCTTTTTTTTTTAATGTCCATACGAGAGGGAGAAGGGAATCAAAATGTGCAAATACTGCATTGGGACGCTATTTGCTGAAGAATGACATAAACCGCGATTTAATGTATCTTAGTCCCAGGGAGAAGTAGCAGTTTATCAATTTGGGGGGGGGACTGACTTGGTGGTTCAGTGGTAGAGCTTACCTCTGCTGCGAGGGGTACATGCCTAGGACCGACATGGTGTAGGACCGAAACCGTATAGAACCGAAACGGCACAGGACCGAAACGCCGTAGAATCGAAAACAGTCATCTGCATACGATCGAAATAATAATAATAATAATAATAATAATAATAATAATAATAATAATAATAATAAAATCACGCAATATTTTATAATCTCGCAATATTAAGTAACAATTTTTTTGAAGATATATATATATATCGGTGAAACGGTCATACGGTCGAAACGGCATAGGGCCGAAACAGGTTTCTGAGCTGAAATTTCGGTCATATGCTGTTTCGGTCCTGTGCCGTGTCGGTTGTATGCCGTATTGCAACGGATCCCTGATTTATTCCAGGTCAAGTAAGTTTCTGGTGGACAACATCGTGTAATGTGAGTTTTCTCTGGTTCTCGAGTTTACTCCCACATTCACATTCTACCGATTTTTTAATACTAATTTACTTTTATTAATCATTCTTCTTCTACAGCCTACAGGGCATATCCGTTGGACGTAAACCTTGATTATTCCGTTCATTTTCGGGAAGGAGGAGGAAAGTCCTCGGAACTATGACTGGAAGAATCACTGCAAGGAAGGTGGTAGAGTCTGTGGTTGAATTGGATCAGAATAGCATACCGCTACTAAATTAAGATACCAAAAATTGCAATAGCTGTTTCCTTTTTTTTTTTTTTTAGTTTGACGTCCTACGATTGTGCTCCAAGAAAAAAGTAGACAGTGATAATGGTAATGAATGAAATGGTGGAATAAAAAAGGTGAGAGGGATCGGGTGAAACGCGCCGAGAAAACTCATGAATACAATGTTTGTCCATCACAGTGAATTGCACTCAGTGATGCCAATATGGAACTTTATAAAAATCCCATCTTGAAAGGCAGAAAAAAAAGAAAAGTTCCCATTTTTCTCCGAAATTTCTCAGGCAGTATACTAATTACAATTTTGTTTTCAAAAATTTAGAAAAAAAATGTGAAAACTGAAACTACTGTATGCCAGATACTTTTTTTTTCAATATTTGGGTGAATTATTCGTAAATTCCGATCTTCTTAATTCCTAATAAGTATTTTTCTTAATTAAAAAAAAAGACTATTGAAATCGTTGATGAAAATAAGCACATTTTGTTGTCAAGATTTTAGTTTTCCATCACACTTTTGAGCCATAATGTACTACTGAACGTAATGAAACACATTTAATTCTCTAATTGTTTCATGTGGGACGTGTTAGAAATTAGCTGTTTAGGTTTTTGGTAATTTACTTTCTTCCGTTCATGATTTAAAAAATTAAAAAAAAACCTCCAGAGTACAATTTACGTCCCTTGTTGCTTCCTTGTTGTTGTTTTGTTCATAATTTCCTGCATACATCACTTGCAAACTGGTATGCACTTCCCAATAAAAAAATTTGACAATTAGCACTGATTTTACGTTTATTCAAGCACCATTAGCCTACTTCCCGCACATAGTGTGTTTTGATGCTGTCGATAAAATAAATATAGCGTGGTAACATCTCGTCGGTCGTTGGCACTTTACCTCCTGGAAAGGAACTGGATGAGGTGTTTATACTCTGAGAAGAATTGTTTTATATATAGTCCTTGGACAATAGTTTTTCTTTGACCTTATAATTATATATTTAAATTGTAATTTATATGAATGCAGTGTAATTATGTCATTTCAGTTAATAAGTTTAAGTTATCATATCAATATATATATATATGAAAAATCCCATATATTGGTGTGAATTTCGACGAAAACTCCCCTTTATCACTATTCGAGAAAATAAGCGTGTCAAAAATCCAACAAAATAGGATTTTTCCAAGGATTGGCATCACTGACTGAGCTATATTGAAATAATACGCAACTGTACGCTTGTTCACTTTTTTTTTCTTTTTTGCTGCTCAATTGCACTGGATAGTCTTTTTTTCAGAGAACTTACTGAAGTGTAGTTATTTATCATTTTCCTATTTATGAAACGTTATCCTTGACACGTTTAGTAATGCTTGGGTACCAGACTGAAGTGAAGTCAAGCTCAGAGACCACTGTCATTTGTGTATATGGGGAAACAAATGTGAAACTGAAGGTTTTTCGTATTATTACCATGAACGAAAAGAAAAATCAGATCCAAGCTCCGTTAGCAGCTATATAACGGACTAGTCTACATCAAGCACCCTAGTGACATCTGACGAGCAAGCATAAATCACTTAAAATCAAGATACTTGCTTTTCCATTAGTAGATAACAGCACAGCAAATATGTCTGATTCTCTTTACAGAAAGATACAGTTGATTTCAAAAAGAGAGAAAAAAAAATACAATTTAAAGGAAAAGATTCGCGGGACTTGTCACGTATATATTAAGATAGGGCATTATTGGCTTCCATAGAGGCACATTTTCTTGCAAAAAGAAAGTCTTGTAGGGCATGAGATAACAAATGATAGTAGAAAATATGAGCTTTTATTCTGTATTTAGCATGAGATGCCTGCAAAACGTGTGTTTACACCTGCTGTGGTCAACCAAATTATCGAGTTCGAACTATGATTTCATCCATTTTAATGGGCATTATTACTTACTTGCTGACTAATTTTCATTAAACTGAATAATATTACAGTTTGTACAGCGTAATTCAGTAATTGCTAGTTGAAAAATAGAACTTTTTTTTTTCTAGACTTGCGCCAAAAGATAGCCCTATCTCATCATCAACACAATACACTCTCTCTTCACAAGTAGTTTATAACACTGACGTTCGTATTTTAATCTTGAAGCAACGATCACATGGACAGCTATGAAGGAAAGTAGAGCTGACATGTGTTGATATAAAAACAGAATATCTCATGCATGCCTCTTTTCTTCATGCATGCCTCATAAGACAGTACGAGCAATTCGATAAAGTTCCCGCCTTAATTTGATGTGTAGAAACATGGTAGATTGAATCTTGATAATCCTTCCTTAATGTTATGACCGCCATTGTTTCTAGCTAGAGTTACCATATTTCTTCATTGTAAATACAGAGCGCGCGTTTTCAAACAAACAAACCAAAAGAAAAAAATGAAAACGGGTTTCTAAATACACACGGAATGCATAAGCTATTTGGCATTTACGTTTATTAATATTATAGTACACTTAATTACTTCGTTGTCCTTTACGAAAAGCCTTCATTTTTCATTGTTTGCACGCCACTTGTTTCCGCCCCGCCACTTTCATAGGTTTAAATCCCCCATTATGTCGTCTATCCATCTTTCCTTGCAAAATAACTTTCCTCCAAACATTCTAATTGACATTCGTATGCCATCCATTCGCTCTACTTGTCCTAACCATCTAATTCAGCGTTTCCCAACCTTTTTCAACTTGCGGCACACTATGGGTGTCACTTGGATTCTCGCGGCACACTTATTTTATTATTATTTGTAAATATAAAACACAGTGGTATTTTTCTGTGATTATTGATCTCCTTCTCACAGAGAAGAAAGCTCGATCACTGGTTTTTCCCCCGTGGTAAATCGTTATACCTACTTTTCATTCTAATTTTAAAATAGAAAACAATTGCAATGTAATATTGGACTCAGGTTTTTAAAAATACGATTTCTTTTTAAAAACTGGATCCAACCTTCTGCTAAGAAGGAAGATCACTAAATAACGAACGAACAAACAAATCTCTTTTACTTTTAAAACACAAATGTAGATAATTTGTCGAAAAGATTGAATTATATTTTAAATTTTCAAGTTACGAAATAGTCTGCAACAATAAAGAAGCAATAATGATCATAACAATAACAAATACCTTTTTCAACATTCGAAATATACAGAATAGTAACCCGGTATGAAACTTAAAATTGTAGATTCATAGTAGAGTTTCATAGTAATGTGAAACACAAATATACATTTTCCCCTACGTTTTGCAATTTGATTGCTATAAAATTAATAATTTTGTTTCTATCCCTCGCGGCACACCAGCGGCCCATTCACGGCACACCAGTATGCCGCGGCACGCCGGTTGGGAAACGCTTATCTAATTCTTTGACTTTTGATGAAGTATGCAATTTTCTGTCCTTTGATTATTGCTTCTAGTGCTTGACCATTTTGATTAAGTACTTTATAAACTGCATATGCTTTGCTCTTCGTGAAGTATCGATTCTAGAATTCGAGTACAAGATGAAGATCGATTAAGATATAGCAATAATCAAAGACTAATGTTACATTTCTTCTGTACTGACGTTAACAAAGTTGCAAGGAACTGAAAATCTGACCTTTTTTCTCCTCAAAACGTTGATTTTCAAAACGGTGATCCAGAGAACAGTAAAAGTGTCACTAGTAGTAGAAAAATTACAAGAAAGTATACGTTCATGGTTTGGACATGGAAGAAGAAGACCTTCAGAAGACGTAGCTCACCGAATGGATGTTATAGAACTGAATGAAAAGCGAGAACAAGGCTGCCCAAAACAGAAGTGGGGAAACTGTGTGAAGACCGATGTTATACAGTGTGGTGTCACACTGATCATGGCACGAAATAGAAACGGATAGAGAACAGCGATCCTAAACTGTCGATACCAAAAAAACTGGGGAAAACTTTAGAAGAAGAAGAAAATTTTCACAGAAATAGTTCTTAAGTGTATGAATTTTGTGACATTTATGTGGGTAGAAATGCTGCCATCTGTTGTTCCTATGTGCACTATGTTCCTCTTCGTTGCCGACTGCATTTCGTTCCTCATGACCATTTTATAAATAATTTATATGACACTTCATTATCGTCCATTTAATCAGAAAGAACATGTTTTCTTGTAAAAGTAGTGTTTGATAACCATACATAAAACAACACCCAACGGTGTGTACTAAAAAGACTTATCATTAGAAAAAATGAAATGAAATCTTTGAGTTTTACGTCCCACGTTTATGCCGGTTAGGCTAAAGGAGACAGTGATGATGAGTAATGAATGAAATGATGGAATGAAGAAAGTGGGATGAAACGGGAAAATCCCGAGAAAACCCACGCACACGGTGTTTGTCCACCACAAAATTGACTTGGCGAGAGCTGGGATCGAACCCGGGACCCCAAGCACCAGAGGTGAACTCTCTACCACTGAGCCACCGCGCCCCGTCACTTATCATGAGAGCTGTTGGATTTAACGACTACCACTTTTATAATAATTAACTCCAAAATGCAAGAAACTTAAAATAACGACGGTCTTTGTGAACAGCACATTAACAGTGTTTTTATATATAATTTGCATATTAAATTTTTGCTATATTATGGGAATATTTAATCTTTTAATTAGGACAATTTTCATATTCATTTTATATGATTTGCATATGTAGCAGAGGGAGCAGACGACATATTAGTATGTTATGTATATATATTGTTTGTTTAGCGTATTTGATTATATGTAGATTAACATCAGGACTGGACATGATACTGGGACAGCGATATTTCAATATGATTTACATATAATAATGGAGAAGATATAACATTTGAGCTTCATATACGCTAGTTTGCTTTTCGTAGAGGCAGAGAAGCCCTCAGAAAAAAAACTTTAAGAAAGCTTGCTTCTCTGATGGGGCTTTGTTCTGACTGAAGCTTGGGTACGTACAGTTATCCACTGCAGCCACCCTATTTTGATATAGTAACCATGAGCTTCAAACTTTGTCTATAAGCAGAGATAGTCACACTTCCTAGTGTGTTATTTGTGAGGAACATACACTGCTTCTGTGTAGACGACATGTCGATGTTCACAATGGGTTCGAAGCAAACGAAATTTTAGCGTGTCCATGGCAAATCGACGATACAATAGAGTGTGAACTTTGCTAGCCACACCTTCTTTTCACGTCCCAGATACAAGATGCGTCGTTTTACCAACGAACTTCTGCCTGAGCGGAGAAGTTGAAAAATTTTGAAATTTTGGAAGAGTCCACTTTGGTCCTAGTTGTAATAATTCAGAAACACCTGTTAGATGTCTCTGGTGTGTGATAATTTTCGTCTGCCTTCCCCAGCATGTTCTGCTACAAGAGTATGTTTTAGTATTGTGTAAATAAACTTTCTGGATGAATCCGTATTATTTAGATATATTTTAAATCGTTATTATGTTTGTTATGATAGTAATGGCTTGTACTAATAACAATCATAAGCCTGGTTGATGGTTTTGAGAGGTGACCTATGGGCAAACACAAACCTTAGTTTTTTTTTTTACCTCCGCCTATATACCAATGCTGGATGCTAAAGAAGGGAACTCTCAAACCAAGAAACAATCCTTTTTTCAGGTGCCAGTTTATGACAGCCCTTCAGAGACTGTCCTCAGATTGAGTAATATGTGTAGTTTGCTTATGTTATTTCATTTACGCTGATAAACCATTCTAAAGTTAAAAACATTAAAAGTAAACATTGCAGGTTGACGCCATTCTAAACGTCACTTGGACAAGAGTTTAAGTAATTCGTAACGAGATGGCAGCACAGGTCACGACAGGTCAACGAGCATGGCCAGTGACAAGTTCAGTATTTTTTGTGTGTTTAATTAAACATTGCGAATTAACATGAGATAGTGCGTGTGAGCTATAGATATCAAATTAAAGCTTATTATATAAGCTAACTAACGATTATAGTGACATAAAACAATTTAATTGGTGTGAGCTACAATGCGAAGAAAAGTAAACCAACTTGTTAATTTTAAAAAAAAATAAGTAGGTCACAGGTAAGCTTCCTGTGAGGGTGGTACCTTCCCTACCTATTTTGGTAGAAGTGGCTGAAAGTGGTTTGACCCGACGCGGAGTTTGAACGAACAATGAACTTCCGTTTGGATAAAACGAAAGAGTGGATGACACTCGAGGCAGTTGTTTGATGGTTTTGGGGGTATTGACATCATTTGCGACAAGTTCGGTTTGAAGTGACAGTTTGTCTTAACCGTTGAAGTGCATTGAAGATTCGAGACATGGGGATCATGTACTAAGCTCAGGAGAGCATGTTCTTATTTATTCGTAGTGAATATTATACAACTTCTGATTCATTGGTCCTGACGAACTTAGTGCGCCAGTCATTTTTAGGCCCGTGACCAATGTTTCTATACAGTAAGTTCGCAGCTCGTTTCGATCACATAGTAC
The DNA here is from genome assembly GCF_964235325.1 of Thermobia domestica. NCBI lineage: Eukaryota > Metazoa > Arthropoda > Insecta > Zygentoma > Lepismatidae > Thermobia > Thermobia domestica. The sequence goes on along the minus strand of NC_137468.1, from coordinate 174,521,024 downwards.
CCGCGTATAAGAGACTAAGTCTATAGCCTTGTACTCATAAGTAGTAAGTAGTGTAAGTAGTTATAATATACATGTGATTTTGTGTTGCAGCGAGTGAGTAAAACTTTCAGTGCAAGTATGTATTATAATCGCACAATGATCAGAAGTACAGCCTTCACTGCCGCCACTGGAATAGCGAGATACAGATGCTATTGCTGACAGACACCTGCGGAAGGAGAACAGCTGAGATCCAGAGATCCAGAAGAAGAGGGGATATGGTAACCCAATCCTGCATTGGCCGTCAACTATAGGGAGCCGAAGGAATCAGCGTTGAGTTGCAGTAGAATTGGAACACACATAGATGGACACTTCAAGAATGAAGACAACGGTGAAAGTGGTTCAATAGAGTTCACAAACGGTATTATAAGCGAGAGCTCCGCTTCACGATAAGTGTTATTCAAAAGTTAAAATTAAATTTTTTTTTCTCACCTTCGTGTCTGCGCGCGAGTGCGTTGTAAAAAAATGTATTTTCACAATTAGAATGTTCATTCAGCTCATTAAATGGATTGGAGCGGAAATTTTGGATTCCCTTTTCTTCACCCAGCTTTGCGTCAGGTATGTGTTAAAAATTTCCTGTCCATATGTTTTCTTTTCAGGCCAGATGCCGGGATTAAACATAAACCGTGAATCTGATGAGCATGTTTCATGTAAATGTGGGTAATTTTCACACTCAGGGTGGATGTTAAAACTGCGTATCCCTGTAATCAAGAGTTTCATGTTACATATTTTCTAAATTATTGTTTCAAAATTTTGTTGTTAATATTTCAGACTCTACCGACTGACCTAATTTCATTTGATTAAACTTTGTGAGTGGAGGGGTGCGCATAATCATAGTAATTATTAGCTTGTGTGTGATGTTTCCTCCCACATTACTATTTTAATAAATTAATTATTTTTCAAATTTATGCATCACATACATTAATTCTTCCCCCCGTTCACAAAGAACTTGGCTGCCGTTCGCGTGGGGCACGACACACACCAACCTGAGTGTAACTTGTTTTGGATAGTTAACGTTGTGTCAAGAAAGTAAAGTTTAAGTTTTTATTTGTCTGTTTATTTGGATTATGATGCCACAACGAGAGAAGAAAATTACCCACCGGATTCATGGATATTAGGACAAGCCAGACGCGAGTCAGTATATGTTTTCTTTCAGGTTTTCGCGAGAAGCCATCCAGAAAGTTTATGATTTATTTGTGTTAGCTTATCAGTGCGTTAATTGTGTTATTGCTTTTGTGTTTTATGTGCATTTTGAAAGTGTGTTGAGATCGTTAAAGCCTTTGGAGGGGAATAATATATTAGAGAACAGCTAGGCACATTAGAGAATATTTTGTTTATTGTTATTATTATTGGTATAACACATTTATGGTTTTAACGCGTAGAAAAGCTAGAGAAATGGAGGGTTCCGCAGACAACAGTTTATTACAACAAGATGAATTTGCGCAGGTTATGGAGTTCCCGGCGGAGTCTCAGGACACCGTAGGTGATACAATTAGCGTTGTAAATACTTCTCTCCAGGAAGTAGTTCCGCCTGGAGAAAGTACCGTACACACTGAAAGAGTAATCGAACCGGAGCAGGTTAGGGAACCGATTCCGTCCACCTCAGCGCAAGTCACTAATACCGTCGCTGACCCGTGTCTCGCGTCGCTGTTTAACATGCTAAATAGATTTCTGGGAAATTAGAGTACCAAGAGAAGAAACAAGAGAAGACATTATTAGAAATTTCGGAGAAACAGGAGAAGTCACTTTTAGAGCTTTCTGGGAAACATGAGAAATCACTTTTAGAAATGGCAGATATGTTAGAAAAACACGAGAAGAAACTAGAGAAACAAGAAAGGGCACAGGAAAGGACGCTAGAAGAGATAGCTCATAGGCAGGAGAACTCTAGTAGAGTTATGCTAGATAGGTTGGAAGCTGTGGAGAAGCAGATTACTGCCAGTTTCAGGCAAGAACTGCTTCAGAATGTCTCAGAGCTGGAGGCCAGGATTGATTCCTCAGCGGAAGCTCTTGATTCGCGGATCATAGCATCCTGCCAGGAGCTGAAAACTTCTGTCGAGGCCACATAAGAAAGAGTGAACCAAATAGAAGTCAATACTGAGAATAGAATATGCAAAATATCAGAGGTCCTTGGTTCGGATCTAGCGCAGGTCTCTCGAGATGTCAACCATTTATGTGGTGACATGGAGAGAGTGGGCGAGAATGTAACCGCTATGTCAAACGAAGTAGACCATGTAAAGGCCACCGTGGAGAGTTCCGTAGGGCACTTGCAGTCAAAGTTAAGACGTGCGGAAATGAGATGGGAGGAACAGTTGGAACTGTTAAGGGAGTCGGTGCGAGAGAGTAGTTCCAATTGTCAAAACTCAGCCTCTGTTTCACATGATGGAGTTGACACGCCGGTCGCTGGACCGAGCCATGCGAGACAGTCCCCTGAGCTCTCGAGACGTGAGAGTTCAGATGAGCAGGCTGTCCCTCCCACCAACAACAATAACAACAACAATAGCAGTAGTAGTGTTTCTACTTGTCAAGTTGCATCTGCGCTAGGGCTACTGCATAGAGATTTATCTCTTCCCACTTTTTCTGGGTCAGAATCAGAAGTACAGGCCCACAATTTCTTGGTCGAACTAGAAAATTACTTCGACTTGACTGGTGTGCCTGAAGAGAGGCGTCTTGCATTTTTATCCCACTGTTTTAGAGGGATATCAAGACAATGGGTTCAGGTCACAATATGGAAGTGCCGGAGCTATCAGGACCTCGTAAAGCATTTCAAGGAGGCATATTTGAGCGAAGAGAAGCTAGCTAACCTCCGTGCTTCCATTCTAACTTCGAGATTCGAGACACGGGGCAGCAAGAAACCAACAGAATACCTGTTGGAGTTACTACACTCTAACAGTATTCTCGACCTCCCTTTGCCACCCCAAGTATTGTTAAGGGTATTACCGAGACAGTTGCCGTTTTCCATCTATAGGTGCATAGTTTCTTCGAAACCGCGCTCTATAAATGAGTTGCTTAGTATAGTAGGTGAGCTGCAGTCCACCTACCAGCCAGCGAATTCAAATAACCGGAGAGGAATCAATGCCCTCACAATCGAAGAAGAAGAAGAAGCAGGGCGCTCTTCCCCCCCACCAAGGAACAGTAGGCCGAGTAACCCCACGAGAAACAGGAGGTTCCATAGGGACACTGGACCTTATCAGAATAGGGGTAACAGGAGAGGCTATAATAATCGAGACAGCAATCAAAACGGTAATTGGCGTTCGGGAAACATGGAGACATGGCGTTCGGGAAACATGGCGTTCGGGAAACATGGCGTTCGGGAAACATGGAGTTCGTGACGATGGAGGGTCTCGAACTGGGAACCAAAGCAACAGAGGGCAAAGTCGAGGTAGGAACCGGGGTCGTGGTAATATGCAGCAACGAAACAATAATCGAAACAGTGACTATGCTGCAGAGGTGAACGAGTTCCGTGTTCACGAGCAGAGGGCTACTCAGTCCACGAGACATTTCTCGTCTCGTGGCAATTCCCGTGCGAATAGCCCAGGGAGCAATCAGAGAAACTGAGAACTGTCCGCATGTTCTCAGGACGGTACCATGAATACTAGCGTGCTGAATATTCTTGGAGAACCGGCGAACTTTAATACAGGGAATATGCGTAATCGTGTTGTGGAACATAGTCATGTATTAGAAGAAAAGGAAGAAGATAATTTTGAGACATATGTGAAAATTGTAGAGACACTAGAGAATGAGGACTGATACTTGTAAGAGAATAATTGGCACCACACATTTCAATCTTGTAGGAAACGACGACATTCGTCATTCAGAAATTGTTTTTGAAAAGAAATGGGGACAAAATTAAAATTGATAGAAATTTGTTCGATGAGACCAATGCGATTTTTAGAGACCTTTTACAGACTTCAACTGAGAAATTACCTACGAATAATGTAGTGACATTACCGGAAGTAGAAGTAGGCTTGTTTGAAAACAAAGTTCTGGCCTTATTGGATAGCGGGGCAAGTATCTCTGCGATCTTGCTCCAATGTTGGGAAACAATACGACAGCGTGACCCCCCCACCAGCGTTTATTAAATCATCCAATATACGTGTCAGTTCGGCATTCGGTCGTTCCCTTGCCTCGATCATTGGTCAGGTGTTATTAGAACTAATTATTGCGGGAAAGGAGTTCTATACTTCGGCAATAATTGTGAAAGGGCTCAACCGTGAACTCATTAAGGGTTCACAGTTTTTTGTAGAAAGTAGGGCAATATTAGGCTATGAGAGGAACGTCCTTTTGTTAAATCACCCCCACCATATAGAAGTTTCTTTTCGCGACATAGAGGTCGAAGAAGAAGAGCTCGTTATAAGAAAATTATCCTGGGAGTTCGAGGATGATGTGGTTGATTTATGTAATCCCACTGTAAATAGTATGTGCGGGTCGAGGATAGGACCGCTGACTACGCCGCAGTTCGCGGTAGCGTCGGCAGATGGATGCCACCAGCGAGAGTTGGCTACTCTGCGCAGCCGGTTGGACGATGGGAAATTCCCAACCGCAGCCGAACTTGCAAATGTTGTATACTCGCCACAGGAGTGGGCGAAGGTTCGAACCCAGGCTACACCAAATGACATTAGAGACCACGTCGAAAAGTATACTGATTTGAGTGGGGATGAGAAACGGAAGTTGTACGCCGTGCTCTACAAACATAGAGAAATCTTTGATGAGAAGCCCGGTACAGTAAAGGACTACCACCACACAATAGAAGTGACCGATGACCGACCAATGAAGACCCGAATGTACCCGTACCCGATACGGAACAGAACTGCCGTTACGAATACTATTAATCGATGGATGGCGTGGGGAATCATAAAGAAGCATCCCACTTCTTATCTGAGTCCGCTTGTCATAGTGCCAAAGTAGAATGGATCGCTGTGCGTCAGTAGTAGAAGAGAACAGCCAGAGATATTTCGGTTCCCTGCACGATAGAATAAGTTACGTAATTCAAGAAATTGCTAGTTGGTACGAAGCAGAGGTGTGCTTTGCATGTGGGTGTGCAACACAACCATCAGAAGTGACGAGTGAAGAAAGTCTCGTTAAGATAATTAGTGAAATAAAGTCACAGTAGTCTCATATGCATTTCAATAACAATTACGCATTATTGTCGGTTTCGATTAATGTCCAGTACGCAGTATTCAGAAATCCCGTTCCCATAGGATAACTAACAGCTCAGAGAGAGAGAGAATGGTACAGTACTCTCGGTGATCCTGAGACTAAAGAGATAAAAATGAAAAGAAACGTGTTCCACTTGAAAAGCTATGTTCAGCGCGAAGCCGTGGCTCAGCAGGATCCAGCTGACCCGATGACGTCGTAGAAGAGAAAAAGGTAAACAAACCGCGTGATTCAGGAAGGAAGGCTGAATGATGCCATCACTCACGGTCGCACCTCTCCACCGCTGGCACAAGAGAGTTGTTGCGCTGAATGTTGTTTGGTAGATAGATAGGTTGTGTATTGTTTATGTTGTATTGATAACTAGTTTTTTTTCTTTCTTTTTCGTTATTGTGGGATATATTTACATAGATTAGGAATATTTTGTTTAACTTTCGGAATATATGGCTCATGTATGATGTTTGCGTAAAATGTATTGTCTCCACTTCTGAGAAAATGCAACGATTAAGTAATTAACGGTTGCATTTCCTTAGGAGGGGAACAATGTGAACAGCACATTAACAGTGTTTTTATATATAATTTGCATATTAAATATTTGCTATATTATGGGAATATTTAATCTTTTAATCAGGACAATTTTCATATTCATTTTATATACACTGAACATACACTGCTTCTGTGTAGACGACATGTCGATGTTCACAATGGGTTCGAAGCAAACGAAATTTTAGCGTGTCCATGGCAAATCGACGATACAATAGAGTGTGAACTTTGCTAGCCACACCTTCTTTTCACGTCCCAGATACAAGATGCGTCGTTTTACCAACGAACTTCTGCCTGAGCGGAGAAGTTGAAAAATTTTGAAATTTTGGAAGAGTCCACTTTGGTCCTAGTTGTAATAATTCAGAAACACCTGTTAGATGTCTCTGGTGTGTGATAATTTTCGTCAGCCTTCTCCAGCATGTTCTGCTACAAGAGTATGTTTTAGTATTGTGTAAATAAACTTTCTGGATGAATCCGTATTATTTAGATATATTTTAAATCGTTATTATGTTTGTTATGATAGTAATGGCTTGTACTAATAACAATCATAAGCCTGGTTGATGGTTTTGAGAGGTGACCTTATTACGGTATCCGGGCTCGATCCGTGTACCTTCCTGATTGAGATTTTAGTCCCTGTAAAGGGCTTAGCCATTCTATTACGGTACAGCATAGCGCTGCCCGGTACCCACCATCCTTAACCGGCCACCGTGGAGAACTCTCTACTCTTCGCCCTCAAATAATATAGCTTTGCACTATTTTATTTGTGGGTTCAGAAAGTTCGTCCCCACGACAATCGTTCAAGGAAGGCGCAATACACCTCACCGTAACGGTCCAGATTCGGACGGAATCACCTGGGCGAAGACCTACGGCGTGTTATGAAAAATAGATGAGAACATCACCCACTTTCATGGACTACTTACAAGCGACTTAACAACCGTAATCTTACTTCGTCATGCGGTCTAGAAAAAGAGAAAACAAACAAATCTAAACATTAGAATGCCATTTATTCAATGGTTAAACATACCTGTAACATACTAATTAGTTTGATATTTCGTAGCAAGTTCGTAAATACGTTTTGAGATCGTTCACAAAATAGTATAGTTCGTCGTGGCGCCTATTGCTGAAATCACATTTTGGTAAACTCACTACGAATCCAAAGTAATCTTCTTGTTGAAATTGTCTTTTCTTCCAATTCCAAGAGTTTATGTAACAGTCGTTCCTGGCTGACTTAATAACAACATTATGTTTCGGCTACTGTTGGAGAAAACAAGTTATTCAGACATTTTTGCTTTAGTCGGTAATTATAAGTCCATTACCTTCAAGTGCAACCTGCGAAGTCCTTTGTTTCACTCGTAATCTCGATCACATCCCCTTGTCGTTATAAAATATTACTTGGGGCTGATTTACTTTAATAACGACTTACGTAAAAAACACCAGAATATTCAGATTAACAATACTATTTTTAATAATTGTTTATGCATATTCGAAGATAACGATGGATTTTCCAAATCACATGACAACTTCTACTCTTTTAAATAACGTCTGGTAACAAGATCAAAACATGATCAGCAAAAGAAAATAGCTGAATCATGCTTCACACTCACACTAACACACATTGAAATCCTACTATTACGCTTCAAAAACTCCATTCTTTCCTTTTCCTTTTCTTCTAGTTTGTCTTTTAGCACCACCAGGCGGCAGCACGATTAATGAGAAGCATACACCACTCAAAACGTACAAATTCAGATGAACGTCACATAATGCACTAACGCAGAATTTGCGTTTATACGAAAAATATTTTAAGCAAAATTTTGGTACAGTTACATTGGCGGTCGAAAGGAATGTACGTGCACCATTGAACAATGATAAACGTTCAAAAACCCTGACTGTAGTTTCACTTCAATAATCATCACTATTCCAAAGTTTAGATGAACACTAGTTCACAAGGAAGTTTATAAGAACTTTTGTCGAGTTACACTTCAACAGATGAAAAAGTTTAATTAAGTTTCATTTAACGTAGAAAAACGACAAACGCGTGGGGCATTTATACACTTACATATAAGTTTCATGGGGCTTTTATATGTAAAGTCTTTTTTTTGGCACTATTACTAAGTTAAACATTTATGTGTGCATGACTCACAATTGATATACAAATAATTCTCATGATATACCTTTAATATATGAATTACAATATTGCTATATGCGCTCTTATTACTAAAAATAACACAAACATTATACGAAATCATGGCGTTATTTAAAGGTAAAATATTCACATTACTTACTTTACGATATTATGCAAAAACTATGCACTCATTATCATTATGAATTACTCAACTTTTCAACAAATAGATAAAACAAACATTATTTGAATATTATATCTCAATATTCCACAAAAGGAAATGAGCAAACTTATTCTACACACATTATACTTAAATTGCATAAATGACGAAGAATACTTGCACTTTTCAAGCTATTCTGTCAAAGAAGTTACAAAAACAAAATTGTTATTCACAAATACAAGAATTACATATCATTAAATATAATAACTACATGAAATAAATTTATTACCACTCTTTTGTACTGTAACAATAAGAGTGAGGCCGGATAGAAGTAAGTCTGCCACACTTTTACGCTAATAAGCGCCTATCCACTTAAGTTTTTAAGTGTCCCTTCCCCATTACATTTATAGTTTCATCCCACCCCATTGGAATGGCAACAAGACCTTCTAGTGAGGTAGGAATATAAAACAACATAGAAAAATGAACCCAAAGGTTAAAAATAAATGAAGGGGGAGTTGCCATTCATATTTCAATACTCGTGTTACAGTATTCCACTGACACACAAAAAAATACTCTCACTCTGATAAAATCAGAGCTTATCATCGTTTACACTTGTAATAATACATGAATGCTAAACAACTCACCTCGTACATTTGTTGGTTTAAGATCTTATTGTTAGTCTTGATAACTTATCGCAAAGCATCAACAAGACAATACGATAATTTATATAAACGAGAGCTTTTAACTCATATTTTTTTTACATATGAATACTTATGAACAACAGTTTCATACATATTAGTATTTAGAAAACAATCATGTCCGTGACTTTTTTTTTACACGTCACGTCTGTTTAGCTTAGGATTCAGCAAATGATTTAAAGCTAACATAAGAGTGCGATACCGACAATCTAGCTTATCGTTTAAATATTGCAAATATGTATCACATTTCAATAGCTCTTTCAACAACAACTGAACATTGAACTTATTACTTTCGCTCTTGTTGAATACAGATAAACTAACTTTTGTTATATTCAAAGAATTCACATTTACTAAAGTTTCCGGTTCACAAGAATCAATTTTCTCACTATTTTCTTTTACAGAATCAAATTCTTTTTCATGTATATGTTTCTTAGGTAATTCTAACCAGATGTTCCTAGTTTTTTGAGTGGGTCTCCACACTCTCATACGATCGATAGAATGTACGCCACAAGATTCTCCAGTTAAAGGATCTACAAGTTCAAAGACTTTATCTGAAATTTTATTTTTACAAAACAGGGGACCTTTGTAAAGCATGAAAAACTTGCGAATCTTTTTGTCTACTGCTGAACTCAAATGTGATTGCAACAAAAATACCAAATCATTTTCTTTTATTTTATATTTTCTTTCTTGGGATACATTATATTTCTCGTTTCTTTTTCTAACTTTTTCACTTCTGCGGTAGTCAGCCATTATGAGTTTATTTTCCCAATTTACAGGTTCATTTTCATCATAGCTTTCGTTTGTTACAATGCCAAAATGCTTCAACACAGAATAATTTGCTTTTACATTTAAATGAAGACTAGCAGGGCTGACACCTAAACTACTACACACAGAATAATTTAACAAAATGACAATTTGAGGTATGTATCTTTCCCAAGAAGTATGTTCTTCGTTACACAACAATTTGAACAACCTATTCGTCTTCCTATGGATTCTCTCTACAATCGAGCTCTTCGGATGGTAGGGAGTTACATAGTGAATTTTAATACCATACTCTTCCATTTTAGATTTAAATTTTGCCGATACAAAACATCCACCATTGTCCACCAATATGGATTTTGGAATTCCCATGGTTATAAAATAGTAATATTCTAAACATCTTAAAACACATTCGGTCGTTGCATTTCTGATTGGGAACATTGTGTAATATCTGCTAAACACATCCAAAATTGACAATGCAAATTTATTTCCAGTATGAGAAGGTGGATAAGGTCCTAACAAATCAATCGAGACCATGTCTCTTACATTCTTTACAGCTACAGTTTGTAAAGGTCTAGCTGGTGGTGAAGTTTCAACTTTCGTACGTTTACAGACAACACAATCACGCAAATAATTGCTGATATCTCTACGCATGGACTTCCAATAACAACAATCACTTACAAAGCCTAAAACCTTTTCAAAACCAAAATGACCTTGTTCATGATAATTTTGAATTACATCATTCACAAGTGAAGGAGGAATACAAATTTTCCATTGATTAGGAAAGTGATAATTACGATTCAACAAAATTCCATTTTCAATTTTGTAAAATTCACCAGTATTTCGATTCTTAACCTTAATATAAGGATCATTGGGATTCTCTAAGTACTTCATGATATTTTCATACTCTGGGTGTTCTCTTTGTTTACTGATTAAATCTTGTACAGACAAATGTTTAAAACAAAATGGCAACACTTCGTACTTATTAACTTCATGCTTTTCAACCTCAGGAAACAGAATGATACGTGACAACGCATCGCTAGCTTGATTATCTTGGCCTTTAACATACACAATTTGTACATCAAATCCCTGAATTTGTAAGCTCCAACGAGCAAGTCTAGAGTTCCAGTGTCTCATTTTGTGCAAATATACCAATGAATTATGATCCGTGTAAATTTTTACATGTCTTCCATACAACAATTGAGACCAACGTTTGAGCGCGACTACAATCGAAAGACACTCACGTTCAGTCACGGTGTAATTTTTCTCTGCGGTTTTTAACGTTCTGCTATAAAATCTTAAAATATGTTTCTTACCGTCTACTTCTTGAAAAAGAATGTTTCCCAAAGCAACTGAACTACAGTCTGTAATTAAACAAAATTCATGATCTAACAAAGGATGTGCAAGCATTACCTCTTGTACTAAATCACTTTTCAATTGATTGAAACTATCTTCACAAGATTGATCCCAGATCCACTTTTTATTTTTCTTTAGCAAACCAAATAAAGGTTCAGATTTTTGAGCGAAATTTTCAACAAATTTGGCACACCACTGGAACAAACCTAAAACTCTTTGTAATTCTTTCAAATTTCTAGGCCTTGGAAGGTCTTTGATACACTGCCCATAAGAAGGATTTTTTGTAATGCCTTGCGGACTGATGTCAAACCCTAAAAAGCTAAATTTCGTATTACAAAAAGTACACTTTTGCAGATTTGAAGTCATGCCAGCCTCGTAGGCTTTCTGAAATATTTGATCCAAAAATTGTAACTGTTCTTCAAAAGTCATAGAAATTACTGAAACATCATCAATATATGATACTACCTTTTCATACAAACCTGCCCCAAGGACAGTTTGCAAACACAACATAAAAGCAGCTCCTCCGTTTATGTAACCAAACGGAACTCGAGTATACTGATACATTTTACCGTTCCAACAAAATGCTGTGTATTGTTTACTTTCTTCACTTAAACATACTTGTAAATAACTTCCAACAAAATCTAAACAAGAAACGAATTGAATTCCTTGAAATTTGATGAGAAGGTCATCGATCTTATTGACTTTTAACTGCTTCAATTTCACAAATTTATTCAATTGAGTTAAATCTACAACAGTACGAAGTTTATTAGTGTTTTTCTTAGCTACACACAACAAAGGATGACAATGCACAGAAACACATTCTTCCACTACGCCACATTCTAGCCATTCAGCTATTTGCTGTTCAATATTTTCTTTATATTTAAAGGGTAATGGGTACTGACGTTTTACAATCGGTTGGTCTGTTTCAACTTCGATAGTGTATTCAAATTTATTACATTTACCTGGCAAATCGCTAAAAACCAATCTATGTTTCAATAACAAATCATATAGTTGCTGTTTTTGAACATTAGATAAATTTTCAATTTCAAGAACTTTTGTTCTAATTTCAGTAACAGAAGAAAAGTGACTTTGGGTATTACGAGTAATTTTACTTGAATTACAAACATCCTGATTTACTTTTACATTATTATGAGACTTTAGAATTTCCTCATCCAATTTATGAATTTGTTTCCCATAAAAATGATACAAAAAATTTACTTCAGCAGCTTCATTCAAACGTGCTTGTTTTATTTGCTCTACATTAATATCTTTGTTGACAGTATACTTATCTACGTGTTCAAATGCTTTACTGTTTTCTAACAAACTATCCATCCATTCCCGCGTCAGCTGTTTCTTGAGAATTTCTAAATTCTGAATTATCGGACAATCTAGCACAGGTTCGACTACATCTTCGTTTTCGCTTTCAATAGCAGAATCAGTGTCAACACAATTCGCATTTTTTAAATGAAAACCCACCTTATTAACACTCTCCCTAGTAAGTATTTTTACTTTACCTTTATTTTCATTATTCAGAAGGGGGTCACTACCAAATCCGTGCTCATACTCTTTCATTGGTACCTTACAAGTGTTAGGGTCGTAACCTACAGTAACAGATTTCTCGCCAAAGTCTAATTTCGCATTAGCTAGCGATAAGAAATCTGCCTAGCAGACAATTACAATTAAGGTCACTGACAACAATAAATCTAACATCACAAGTTACAGGTCCAATTTCTACACAGAGGGTAACCTCACCCTTAACTGATTTTGTTCTTTTTCCACTATAATCTACTAGAACAATTTGAGGAGCGGGTTGTAATACAACGTTTGACACTATATTAGATATTTTCTTCCATGCATTATAACTTAACAAACTAGCCGAAGCACCTGAATCGCACAGAGCGTACAGATTTTCATTCATGATTTTGACAAGAATTTCAGCAGTGGCACATGAATTTACATTAGTTTTACAAAAATCCTTAGTTTCCTCTTCGTCAGATGAGAAAACATCATCCCACTGTACTAAATTTATTAAATTTTTATCAAGCTTTACAAAAACAGTCTGACCATTTGGAAGGAGTGTATTATTTAACTCATTACTACACGTTTGAATTAATTCCCTGCTATGAGCACTCTTCAGGCAGAGTGTTTCTAGTTTGGGGGAGGAAATCTATTTTGAAACCCAAAATTACCTGCAGTGGCATTCATAAAATTCGGTCTCGGTGGCCTAAACCCAGTAGGATTACCAAAATTCGAAGGATTTACAAAGTTTCCATTACTGTAACCGGTCTGCGGTGAATTTCTCGTTTGGGAATTACCATTCGCTGGTCTATTAGTCACACCACTAGTGGCTTCACTTTGGTTTACGTTAGCATTGTTATTATCTGCAACTGAATTATGATTACAGAAACACACACTTTCTTCATGCCTATCAGAACTATTATTATTATTCCACTTTTTCTTTTTGTTTCTACGAAAAGAATTTTTTCTTTTCCGATTACCTCTGTTATTTGAATTTTCGTTCGAATGTACCTGATCTGACTCAACACAGTCATTAACGTTATTCTGATTACTTTTGCACTTACCTTTCTTATTAACAGACACCTGGTTGACTTTCAGAAACCTATGATTGTTGCTGTTGTTACGGTTATCAGACCTGGGAATAGCTTCTAATCTTTGTATAACGGACAATACAGAAGACAAATTCATAGTAGACAAAGTTGTTCACTGACGTCGGTAGTAAGGTGGAATCAAATTGAGAATCATACTGATAGTAACGATTCTTTTATGTCGGGATTAATTTCTTGAATCTTATTACATCTATATGACACGAAATTGTACACACTTCCGTCGACTTTTGCATCATATGGTTTGTATTGCAATACCATTAACTTGTTAGCACGAACTTGTTCATTCTCAAACTCTAATTTGAACAATTCGGCAAAACGATCGTAAGAAGTGAAAAAACCACAATTGTTTATGTACCAATTTTGCGCAGAACCAGTCAACAAAAATTTGATAATGTCTAAATATTGACTACGAGAAATTGACATAAGCGAAGCTTGATCTTCAAACTTACGTAAGAATGCAGTAGCAGTCAATTCATTTTCGTGACCAGAGAATTTCTCGAAAGATTCTAAATCTCGTAACTTTAAAGCTACTTTTCTTTCTCGGTTTTTCCTCCGTTTGATTGTTTTTACCCCAACAAAGCTATTATCACTGTGAGAATCCGAAGAATCATTTTCACTCAACACAGAACTAACATCGTAATCAAGAAAAGGGTTGGTGTTTTTACGTACACTGGTATCAACTTTTCCTTCTTTAATTTCTACCTCGGGCTTTACATTTCCCACAAGCGTTGATGACCTAATTTGACTTTCAATCATACTCACGCGCAAGTTTCTGACCTCTTGATTCACTGTCTCGAACTTACTTTCTACTTCACCCTTAACATCGTCTATCATTGTTTGGGTATGATGAGCTATTTCACGGGTCGCAATACTAACATCATAAATCTCGCGAACATTTTGATCTAACTTCATGATTCTACTTTCGTGTTCTCCCACTTTTTCCTGCGCTCGCTCAGCTTTATCGTTTACTAAATTGACATCGGAACTTAATTCCTTAACTTTATTTCCAATCATTATAATACGTTCCTCAGTGTCCCTAACTTGATCTCCTGATTAGCTTTAGCATTGACAAAACGTATTTTGTCTTCGTTATTTTTCACGGCAAGCTTAACCTCATCAACTTTTGTTTCTTGTACATTTAATTTCTCCTGAAACTCTGCTGACAGTTTCTCAAAGTTATCCGCACAAGTACGACTAACCCTGTCTATTTCACTTCTCATTTGTACTAACTCAGTCGACAGTGTCTGAATTTGCCCATCCATCCTATGTTCTAACGTTTCTAATTTACCTGTAAGGTCGTTAGAGAATTGTTCTATCTGAGCTTGGGTTTCAGTTCTCGACTCGTTAATAACGTCGTTGAGTTGTTGCTTAGTATCATTCGCAGCACCATTAATTTTATTAATAGCTTCAAGCAAAGTTTGCGAACTCAAATTTTCACTTTCTGCCATGATTACAAGTTACAAATATACAAACACAACAAACACCAATAATATCTTCAAGTTAGCGCATATAGCATATCATGAGAAATGAAACCTGTCGAATATTACACCTAGATCTTCTCCCAGATGCTACATCCGTTACGAATCAATTAATAAAAACGTGAATTATTATTAACTGATCCGTCCCTGGAGGGAAACGCCATTCTATTACGGTATCCGGGCTCGATCCGTGTACCTTCCTGATTGAGATTTTAGTCCCTGTGAAGGGCTTAGCCATTCTATTACGGTACAGCATAGCGCTGCCCGGTACCCATTATCCTTAACCGGCCACCGTGGAGAACTCTCTACTCTTCGCTCTCAAATAATATAGCTTTGCACTATTTTATTTGTGGGTTCAGAAAGTTCGTCCCCACGACAATCGTTCAAGGAAGGCGCAATACACCTCACCGTAACGGTCCAGATTCGGACGGAATCACCTGGGCGAAGACCTACGGCGTGTTATGAAAAATAGATGAGAACATCACCCACTTTCATGGACTACTTACAAGCGACTTAACAACCATAATCTTACTTCGTCATGCGGTCTAGAAAAAGAGAAAACAAACAAATCTAAACATTAGAATGCCATTTATTCAATGGTCAAACATACCTGTAACATACTAATTAGTTTGATATTTTGGCCCAATTTCGTAGCAAGTTCGTAAATACGTTTTGAGATCGTTCACAAAATAGTATAGTTCGTCGTGGCGCCTATTGCTGAAATCACATTTTGGTAAACTCACTACGAATCCAAAGTAATCTTCTTGTTGAAATTGTCTTTTCTTCCAATTCCAAGAGTTTATGTAACAGTCGTTCCTGGCTGACTTAATAACAACATTATGTTTCGGCTACTGTTGGAGAAAACAAGTTATTCAGATATTTTTGCTTTAGTCGGTAATTATAAGTCCATCACCTTCAAGTGCAACCTGCGAAGTCCTTTGTTTCACTCGTAATCTCGATCACGCCCCCTTGTCGTTATAAAATATTACTTGGGGCTGATTTACTTTAATAACGACTTACGTAAAAAACACCAGAATATTCAGATTAACAATACTATTTTTAATGATTGTTTATGCATATTCGAAGATAACGGTGGATTTTCCAAATCACATGACAACTTCTACTCTTTTAAATAACGTCTGGTAACAAGATCAAAACATGATCAGCAAAAGAAAATAGCTGAATCATGCTTCACACACATACTAACACACATTGAAATCCTACTATTACTCTTCAAAAACTCCATTCTTTCCTTTTTCTTTTCTTCTAGTCTGTCTTTTAGCACCACCAGGCGGCAGCACGATTAATGAGAAGCATACACCACTCAAAACGTACAAATTCAGATGAACGTCACATAATGCACTAACGTAGAATTTGCGTTTATACGAAAAATATTTTAAGCAAAATTTTGGTACAGTTACAACCTATGGACAAACACAAACGTTAGTTTTTTTTTTACCTCCGCCAATATACCAATGCTGGATGCTAAAGAAGGGAACTCTCAAACCAAGAAACAATCCTTGTTTTCAGGTGCCAGTTTATGACAGCCCTTCAGAGACTGTCCTCAGATTAAGTAATATATGTAGTTTGCTTATGTTATTTCATTTACGCTGATAAACCATTCTAAAGTTAAAAACATTAAAAGTAAACATTGAAAGTTGACGCCATTCTAAACGTCACTTGGACAAGAGTTTAAGTAATTCGTAACGAGATGGCAGCACAGGTCACTACAGGTCAACGAGCATGGCCAGTGACAAGTTCAGTATTTTTTGTGTGTTTAATTAAACATTGCGAATTAACATGAGATAGTGCGTGTGAGCTATAGATATCAAATTAAAGCTTATTATATAAGCTAACTAACGATTATAGTGACATAAAACAATTTAATTGGTGTGAGCTACAATGCGATGAAAAGTAAACCAACTTGTTAATTAAAAAAAATAAGTAGGTCACAGGTAAGCTTCCTGTGAGGGTGGTACCTTCCCTACCTATTTCGGTAGAAGTGGCTGAAAGTGGTTTGACCCGACGCGGAGTTTGAACGAACAATGAACTTCCGTTTGGATAAAACGAAAGAGTGGATGACACTCGAGGCAGTTGTTTGATGGTTTTGGGGGTGTTGACATCATTTGCGACAAGTTCGGTTTGAAGTGACAGTTTGTCTTAACCGTGAAGTGCATTGAAGATTCGAGACATGGGGATCATGTACTAAGCTCAGGAGAGCATGTTCTTATTTATTCGTAGTGAATATTATACAACTTCTGATTCATTGGTCCTGACGAACTTAGTGCGCCAGTCATTTTTAGGCCCGTGACCAATGTTTCTATACAGTAAGTTCGCAGCTCGTTTCGATCACATAGTACCCGCGTATAAGAGACTAAGTCTATAGCCTTGTACTCATAAGTAGTAAGTAGTGTAAGTAGTTATAATATACATGTGATTTTGTGTTGCTGCGAGTGAGTAAAACTTTCAGTGCAAGTATGTATTATAATCGCACAATGATCAGAAGTACAGCCTTCACTGCCGCCACTGGAATAGCGAGATACAGATGCTATTGCTGACAGACACCTGCGGAAGGAGAACAGCTGAGATCCAGAGATCCAGAAGAAGAGGGGATATGGTAACCCAATCCTGCATTGGCCGTCAACTATAGGGAGCCGAAGGAATCAGCGTTGAGTTGCAGTAGAATTGGAACACACATAGATGGACACTTCAAGAATGAAGACAACGGTGAAAGTGGTTCAATAGAGTTCACAAACGGTATTATAAGCGAGAGCTCCGCTTCACGATAAGTGTTATTCAAAAGTTAAAATTAAATTTTTTTCTCACCTTCGTGTCTGCGCGCGAGTGCGTTGTAAAAAAATGTATTTTCACAATTAGAATGTTCATTCAGCTCATTAAATGGATTGGAGCGGAAATTTTGGATTCCCTTTTCTTCACCCAGCTTTGCGTCAGGTATGTGTTAAAAATTTCCTGTCCATATGTTTCCTTTTCAGGCCAGATGCCGGGATTAAACATAAACCGTGAATCTGATGAGCATGTTTCATGTAAATGTGGGTAATTTTCACACTCAGGGTGGATGTTAAAACTGCGTATCCCTGTAATCAAGAGTTTCATGTTACATATTTTCTAAATTATTGTTTCAAAATTTTGTTGTTAATATTTCAGACTCTACCGACTGACCTAATTTCATTTGATTAAACTTTGTGAGTGGAGGGGTGCGCATAATCATAGTAATTATTAGCTTGTGTGTGATGTTTCCTCCCACATTACTATTTTAATAAATTAATTATTTTTCAAATTTATGCATCACATACATTAATTCTTCCCCCCGTTCACATCTTGTATCAAAATGAAGATAATTCGGGTGACTTGAGTTGACAGAGCCAAATGGTTTGAGTTGACAAAACCATTTTTACAATGCAATATAATTTTAATAACTGCCAAGTGGCTTACACCCGTTATTTCTATGCACTCTGTTCTTGGTTCGATTCTCGCTAATAGAATGTTGTTCGGATTTCACTTTATAAGCAGTATTTCCTACCTATCATAGTGCTGAAAAGAAAAGTTAAATTTCAATGAATGAATGAATACAATGCGTTCTGACAAGTATCTTTAGCTAAAATGGGTCAAGATGATCAAAGACGATACCAACATGCTTTATCATGACGCAATTGGAAGGCTAATTGAATGTAGAAGAAGAAACATTTAATCCAAATAGCTAGTGCATCTGTGCACTGACAACACATTAGCAAGGTGAACATGATCTCAATATGATGCTGAATTTACAAATCTTTGTACTATCTATATAAATAAAAATTAAAGTGACTATGTTTGTGACTTAATAACTCCTAAACTACTCGAACGATCTCGATCAAATTTTCAACATAGATGATATTCAGGCCTGGGATGGATGTTATCATTTCACTTCGACGATGCAACTTAGGGGAGGGGAAGGAGGTAGATATATTAAAATGATCGAAAATGACCGAGATTATTTTCGAATCCATAGTTCTTGGGGTCGCTGAGATGAACAGCGATACTTACGATGCCATTTAAAATTAATTCAGGCCCGCAACTTGGGAGAAGGGATATAATAATGATCGAAAATGATCGATATTGGTGCTGAATCCAGAGTTTTCGGGGTCGCTGAGATGAACGGTGACACCCCCGATGCCGTTTAAATCCAAATTCAGGCCTGAAACTTGGGGAAAGGGAGGGGAACATATATAAACATGATCGAAAATGACCGATATAAGAGTCGAATCCATACGCGTAGTTATTGGGATCGTTGAGATGAACAGTGACACTTTCGATACCGTTAAAATCCAAATTCTGACCCGAAACTTGGGGGAAGAGGATATATATATAAACATGATCGAAAATAACCTATATCAGACAGTCCTTGAGTAATAATAAAAAGTGACTGACTAACGAAATATATTAATAATGTTTCTTGTTTGAACCAAGCGAAGCGGACAATTGACTTTAGTGATAAGCTAAAAAAAAAAAAAAAAAAAAAAAAGAAAAAAAGAAAGAAAGAAAGAAAGAAAGAAAAAATACAATTGCCTCGTATCTTCTATTTTCTTTCTTTTTTTTTAAAGTCGTATCTTTTACGGTCTTAAACAATTTAATAGGTTTAAAAAGGCCAATTGACATTAACAAACTTCATGACTTGGAGTCCTCAAAAGAATAGTTAATCCCCGGAGCCCTGAATGATTTGATGGCAACGATGAAACCAAAATAATTCCGTGGAAAGTGAAGTTGGTGGCAAACTTTTTGCAAATTGCAGTACATTGTTGTAACCTCCGAGGAACATGCCTTTACAATCCAATGTTTTCCGTAGAGAGTAATAGGAGACCACTTTCCGGAGCTGAATTATTCACATCCTGTGTGGCCTTCTCCTGATTTAGGTTTGTACGTACACTGATGTACATTTATTTCGATAGCTCTTCCGAGGTTCAACATACATATTTAACAGTGTTCGATTTAATGAGGAAAACAAATAACTGTTGTTACTAAACACATACTGTTTCCGATTTATAAGTGCAGATTAATAACTGAGAAAGAAAGATTTCGAAAAAAAAAAAGCATCAAGTACGATGCACAAAATGAGTGATTCAGTCAGTGGCGGATTCACAGGGAGGCGATGGGGACAACCAATTCCCCAAAGACTATCATTTTTCATGCAAGGAAGGTTGGTTTTGCGATACACAAAGCCACATATGCCCCTCTCTCAGTAATTTAATAGAGTTTGCTGCAAATTATACAAACGTTGACATCGTTTTAAGGTTTTAAACTGACGCGTATCCCTATCATTCAAATACACTTTACTTGTACCAAGTAGTTGATATCAGAAATGGAATGTGTTAATGAAACCTTGATCCATAACCCACTGATCCATCACCCACCGTTACCCACGACCCACTAGACCTACTCTGACCAAAAGACCCACTATGACGCGCCGCCCACCATGACCCACTCTGACCCACTCTGACCCACCATCTACCAAAACCCATCGTCAACAACTCTGACCGATGGTCCACGCCCTCCTCTCCTTTAACTAAAGAGTTCGCACTTCTAATAAAACAAAGCTGTGAAGTTATCACTAATCGGAGTTTGAATTTCTACGGTCAATCGCTCAAGCACCGCTCTGTTACAGTATCGATGGATCTGACTTTTACTATATAAAATGGTAAAGTATTTGTCATGGCCCATATTACGTTGAATTTAAGTTTAATTTATCTTAATATCATTAATTTCAGTTTAATTATTATTTCCTTATTGAATTACAGATACTTTTCAGTCGTAAATAGGATGATATTTGTGTGTCTCAAACCAAGGTAAAATAGGTCAATACAGAGAATGAAGAAAAACAATGTAAAATTGTCTGGAAAGCCAAGTAGTAAGTACTATTGCTATTATTACAATTACAAATATCAATATCCAAAAGTACCTGATGTTCTATTTTTAAGTTAGATATTCTCAGGTGTGTAAATAGAAATAAATTAGAAAGGAAAGAAAATGGAGAGCTGGAAAGGAAACCGTAGACAAATTCACCAGTGTCCAAAAGATGCAGTCTACAATGCACTGAGCAGAGTGGGTCGCTGTGGGTCAGAGTGGGTCATGGTAGGTCGGTGGATCAGGGTAAATTACGGTGGGTCGCAGTGGGTCACGTCGTGTTAAGCCACAACGCAGTGATCCATTTCATCTCTGGTTGATTACGTATATGCGCTAAATGCTCGAAGTAGGGGAAACACTGTTTCCCTAACTCTTAAAATTATTTTTCCAATTATAGGATGTAATATACGAAAGCTAACCAGCACAAATAAAACAAATCATGCACATCATACAGCAGTGCCTTCCCTGCCTTCTAATGCTTGGGCATAATCTCCTGAAATTTACTATTCTTCCTCCCTTCACCCCCACAAAAAGTCCTAGAAGAGACTCGTATTGGTTGTAAACAAGCCAAGATAACTTGGGTTCGTAGACTAATTTTTTTCTTTTTTAGAAAAAAAAAAGTTCGGCACGATATACGTTGTACAGGGTGCGTTCACAAAGTTTCAAGACTGGTCTCAAAATAACAAGTACATTACACATTTTTGTACAACGAACTAAAAGTCTTCAAAATATGACCCTTAGGCATCAACACACCGCTGCCAGTATGTTGTCCATTATTCATAGGCTCCCTGAAAGTGTTCGCGCACTAGGCTGTGAAGGGACATCGTCGAAGCCGCCTGGACCGCTGGAACCGTGCCGAATCGCTTCCCTTTCAGGTCTTTCTTGATTCGGGGAAACAAAACAGTCGCTGATAGCTTGGTCGGGGCAGTAGGCTGGATGCGGCAGTGTTGCCACGTTCAACTGCGCCAAAACTTCACTTTTTCATCTTCAAGTCTTCTGTCACTAACTTGAACACAGTAGTGGGACCCAATCCCAGTTCATCGGCAATTAATCTAACACTAAGACGATGATCAATGTTAAAGAGTTCACGCACTTTCACCAGATTTTCCTCAGTTAAGCTTGTTGCAGGTCTCCCAGGACGGTCATCGTCTTCAACGTCCTCGTGGTCCTCTTTGAACCTCTTGTACCATATGCATTGCACTGACACGTTGCATGTGACATGGCGTCTTTTTTTGTAGGTTTCCTGAATCAAACGAAAAATCTCTATAGCTGTTTTATTCAGTTTCGCACAGAACTTGACAGCATAACGCTGCGCCAAATGTCGCTGCATTTTCCGCTTACTCAGGTTTCGACGAGGGTCACTAACTCGCACTCACGCTACTAGCGATCTACTCACTCTCGCGTCTGGGAGGCAACAGACGCTTGTGCGGCGCTTAGCTGACACCCCCGTCTACTGCACCCTGTCGGTAGAATGGGTCTGCGCATGCGCTCCTACTCAGATAACACTCAGTCTTGAAACTTTGTGAACGCACCCTGTACAATTTAATTATTCAGTTGTATAATTAAAGTTCGATTATGTCTATTTGAGTGAAAAATAATTCTCTCCCCATCATAGAAAAATCTCGTGGGTGCGACTTGCATCTTAAAACTAACACGCTCGTCTTTCGGGCACGTGATCCTTAGTTCGACTTTCGCTGGGAGAGCATTACAGTCGTTACAGTCGTAACTTGGATTGCACTTTAAATAGTACAGTATGCGTCTGAATTACATCGTTGACATTTATTTATTGGTTGTACAATGTAATGAAACATAAGAAACGTTGCCAGAAGGATGTGAAGTAAATGTTACTCAACATATATTGTAAATTTAGGAGGAATCGCGCCTGTACATCATGTATTCAAAATGTTGACCATTACGTCGCACACATTCTTCGTAGGGGTCTTGTAGATCGATGGACATGTTAGTGAACATGGATTGCTGGTACGATG
Source organism: Thermobia domestica (assembly GCF_964235325.1). Classification (NCBI taxonomy): domain Eukaryota; kingdom Metazoa; phylum Arthropoda; class Insecta; order Zygentoma; family Lepismatidae; genus Thermobia; species Thermobia domestica. The sequence continues at coordinate 174,498,211 of NC_137468.1, read as the reverse complement.
AGACAAATGACCGAATCTTGTTTCTTAACTCCTGTATAGTGATAGAAAATTTCTTCCTTCTGCATACCCCATATATAGGCATCTGGAGTCGTGAGGTCAGGGAGTAGGAAGGATATGAAAAATTCGTCATGAATTCCACAGAAAGTCAAGCGTTGTCCAAACTGTCGTGGGCAGAAGGACAAGTGGGGAGAAGGACCCTCTCGCAATGTGGTCAGTAGCTACGTCTCACTGCATCTATTGTTGTTGTACGAACAGGTTTTTAGTGCAGCAAAGTCCACGCAAATCATGCAAGAATAAGTCAATAATCAACTGTCGATTGATGTAGTAATGAACGTACATAGTTTTCATGACTGAACTTTATGTTGCTGATGAAATCTTCATCTTCATATGCCGTAACTCCAGAGCAATACAGTAGACGTGCGCGCTCATTTCGTGCAGTGAGATGCTGCCCCACATCGTATGAGCGGAAATAGTGCTCAACAATAAACACCTCCTCTGTTGTGAGTAACATTATCTACGCGCCAACTGCACACTACGTTAGTCCATACACAACTAAGCACACATGCGGCGCTCACCGCTCATACCACATTGCACCTGCACGCAATCCGTACGCAAATTTCATTACTGTTTGTTTTGGCGCATACTGTAAGTATGCCGTAGTGTGTTTCAATTTATGAAATCATTTAACAATAAAAGTATAATTTCTTTATTTCCAAAGGAATCGTACTTGCAACTTGATACCGATCACATTTGAGCATACAACAGTAACGGTCAATTTATAACACAGTGCGGTACAGAACAAAATAAGAACCATAATTCAGGGCCATTTTCCTTACCTCCTTCCTACACTTAGCTGATGATTCGCTGAATATGCGTAAATTATAAATTTTCTAAATGTCTGTTTTATTTTACGTATTGTGATTCCTCTTTCAATGTCCAGACCAGTGATAGCCAATTTATAATGTACTACGGCCCAGCACAATATAAGAATCGAACTTGAGAGTCATTTCCTCTCCGCAATAAGATGCTAGAAAGAGCTCCTCCGTGGCTAAGCGGTTAGCGTACACGCCTATGGCGTGGAAGACCCGGGTTCGATTCCCGGCGGGAGCTCTTGTGGTTTGACTTCCACGTTAATCAGTAGGTTCACGTCTCACATAGCCTCGCTGCTGAACGGGACGTTAAACCCAATATCAACTCAACTTAAGATGCTAGAAAACATGAGAAAATGCCGTTAAGAATACGGGATGAAAATAAATGTTTAATACAAACCATTGTGGTTGGAACCAGGGGGTCTGTGTCAAATACAGAAGTAGGAGGGGAGAAAGTAGAAGAGGTGACTAGTGTTCAGTATTTGAGCAGTATTATTAGTGATGGTATGAAGTACGAACGTCAAATAAAAGGAAAGATAGGAATGGCGAAAGAGGCCTTTGGGAGGAAGAAAAGTTTGTTTTATGGGACCTTCAACAAAAAATTGAGAAAAACATTCACGAAATGCTTCGTATGGAGTATTGTACTGTATGAGATACAAACATGGAAATTACGCAAAAATGATTTTAAAAAAATAAGACTGGAAGCTTTTGAAATGTGGCTGTGGGATTGAACGGAGAGAATTAGCTGAGTTGAGCGGAAAACGAATGAGAGGAAATGAAATGAAAATGAAATGAAATCTTTGACTTTTACGTCCCACGGTTATGCCGGTTAGGCTAAAAGAGACGGTGATTATGAGAGATGAGTGAAATGTTGGAATGAAGAAAGTGGGAGGAAACGGGAGAACCCCGAGAAAACCCACGCACACGGTGTTTGTCCACCACAAAGTTCACTTGGCGGAGGCTGGGATCGAACCCGGGACCCCAAGCACCAGAGGTGAACGCTCTACCACTGAGCCACCGCGCCCCCAAACGAATGAGAGGGTGTTGCAAATAGTGGGGGAGAAAACAATAGATTTAGATATTCATAGAAGGAAGAGAAACTGGTTGGGACATTGGATAAGATGGAACTGTATCATGAGGGATGTGTTAGAGGACATGGTGGCAGGAAAGAAAGGGAGGAGGCGAGGGAGACTACAATTGATGGACGGTATGAAAACAGAAAAATCGCACGTGAAGACGAAGAGGTTATCCGAAGATCGTAGAGCATGGAAGCTTCTCAGTTGTGTTCAGTTCAGCGGGAAGTGACCTGCTAATATCGGTGTAGAATATCTATAATTATGATGATGACCTTGAGGTGGCAGTTCATTGAGTGTGCGTAAGTCATACGTTTTCCAGATCATTGTTCTATTTTGGGTATCCCGCTTTTTGTTTTGTGTCTAGATTAATTAAGGCCTGAGTAATGAACATTTGATAGAAACTCAATGAAATCTGCATTTTTCTAAAAAATCGACCGGGTACCAACGGTCGTATCTTGCCGAATGATTTTTTTAAGCAAAACCCTAACAAAATATCTTCACAGTTAAAAGTTAAGATTCGATTCTGGCATATCATAGTGTCCAGTTATACAGTTCCTCGTACGTGTGGAATTTAAAAAATATATAAATACATAATATATTTTTCATTTATGTTTAAAAATGAAGAATGAAAATGAAGGGCCACGAGAGAAGAATTAAAGCTCCTCTTTTATTTAAGAGAAAGAAGCATCAACTTCTGTTCTTGGTAAAACTCTAGATGTGCAATCTAAATGTGCAACGTATACGAATATAATGCATTCCTTTTCACGAACAAATAAAGTAGGAAATTAAGTTTCCGGTAGTAGTTTTGACAGTAAAAATCTGCATTTTCGTTTTCTAGTTCCATTAGCAGAATCTCTTACGACTAAAGAAGGCTATTTATGATTTATAGAGATGTTTATGGGATTTGAGTTAGGTTTGTCTGCAACTTCATAATATATGAATTGTGGTTATGTAGTCGAGTCCAAAATACCGGTTTCTCAAAATGCGATGTGAAGTATAAAAACGTATTTTCACTCGTGTTAATTACCGTCTACCTCCTGTGTGGTATGTTTTCCTCGTTTTCAGCGCATATCTAATTTCTCGCTAACTTCAGGGCATATGGAATTGACCACGGAATTAATAGATAATCTTGTTTGGTAGATGTAATGTATCGAGTTTTTCGTTGCAGCTGAACGGGACAAGAATAACCTACCTGATTGAAGAAAATGAGATAAATTGTAGTAGAGTTTCGTGAACTGAATTACATTGAAATTATGGATACTGTTATTAGAATTTTATTTTTCATTCGGTATGTGTTATTCGGATATTACTAATCGTCCGAATATTAAATCCTTGCTAATGAATCATTTAATAATATAGCGAGTACACTGAATGGAAGAGACATATTTTGAGTTTATTAATATTTAATATCCAGCTCAACTAATACTTTGATTTTTTAATATTTAATATCCAGTTCAACTAATACTTTAATTTTATTAATATTCAATATCCAATTCAAGTAATATTTTGATTTTATCATTATTTAATATCCAGTTCAACTGATGAATTCTTTAATATTTAATATCCAGTTCAACTAATACTTTGTTTTTTTTATATTTAATATTCAGTTCAACTGATACTTTGATTCTTTAATATTTAATATCCAGTTCAACTAGTACTTTGATCTTATTAATATTTAATATCCAGTTCAACTAATACTTTGATCTTATTCATATTTAATATCCAGTTCAACTAATACTTTGATTTTCTTAATATTTAATATCCAGTTCAACTGATACTTTGATTATTTAATATTCAGTTCAACTGATACTTTGATTCTTTAATATTTAATATCCAGTTCAACTAGTACTTTGGTCTTATTAATATTTAATATCCAGTTCAAATGATACTTTGATTCTTTAATATTTAATATTCAGTTCAACCAATGCTTTGATTTTATTAATATTCAATATCCAATCCAAGTAATATTTTGATTTTATTATTATTTAATGTCAGCTTCAACTACTACTTTGATTTTATTAATATCTAATATTCACTTCAACTAATACTTCGATTTTATTAATATTTAATGTCCACTTCAGCTGATACTTGCCTTTGAACAAACGAAATTGAGTTGAACAATGAAAAATACACTCTAAACAAGTGTATTTAATTTCATTTTGTGCAACTACGGTAGACTTTGGAAGTATCGTTGTCTAATATTGAAACCGAAGGTACTAGTTATGTCATTTCCGTTGCAATAAGAGAATAGGGTCGGAGATCAAAGAAGTTTTTGGGACGCTGAATTCACATCAAAAGCAGTTTCCCAGCAATCTCATATTTTTCTTCATCTGGGACGGGGTTAAAAAAAAGTTTAACGCTCCAAGATTGAGCTCCGTGGCTAAAGGAGTCGATAATAGTAAGATGGATAATAATAGTGGAGAACCGCGAGAAAACTCATGTACACGGTGCTTGTCCACCATAAAGCCAACTTGACGCGAGTTAGGATCGAAGAAGGGAGTCATACACCCGAGATGATCGCTCTACCTCTGAGACATGGCTCGCCAAGTGAGCTCTGTGATGGACAAATATCGTATGCGTGGGTTTTCTGGAGGCTTTCCCATTTCGTCCCACTTTTTTCATTCCACTATTTGATTCATTTCTCTTCATCACTGTCTCCTTTAGCCTAGCCAGCATAACTGTGGGACGTAAAAGATTTCATTTCATTTTCATTTGTGAAACTACGGTAGATATCCAAACTAGACAAAGGAGCGGACCTAAAGCTATCGGTTGTAATGTAGGGATAGGTCAAATTATAGAAACTTATTCTTGGGAGGCTGAAGTCACTACAAAACACATATTGTGGTATCTCTTGCTGTTTTAGCTGTATGAAAATCAATATAGGAATTGTTTTTGTAGGATCTTTGCTATCTATTACAGTTCTTGATTTATGACAATCAACATTAAAAGCAGAAATGATCGATCTTTACTAGTTTCGGCTTGATTACTGATTAAGGGGGAATTGGAACTTATTATTGGGAAACTGGATCTATTTTTAAAACGTTTTACGATATGTCCTATTTTTACCCTAATTCGGTCAATATTGTAATATAGTTACTTTTGAATATTCATATGTTAGGCTCTAATTTTTCTCTAGACACATGAAATAAGTCTCAAGGGATGCAGAATGGAACAAAGGTTTAGAAAAGATTAGATGTCCACATATTCAGCAAATCATCCTCTCAGTGGAAAAAAATGGAAAATGGCTCCTAAACCTGGTTGCTATTCAGACCTTGGCATGAATTTCATTATAAATTAAGTATCACTGCTGTATAGAAATCAACATCCAATCCGGAGTTTTGACTATCCATCATAAGAAGAGCACGTACTTTTCGTTTTCTCACGTGTCTATATTTTGACAGACCTTGTAGTTATCTTTCAGTGCAACACTTTGACAGAGTACGGAAGAAAGAAAATTATCGATTTAGTGGGACGAGGGATAAGGAGAATCACGTGAGAAATACATTTCTAGGCTCATATACAGAGTGTTAATTATCTATGCCGTCAAACTGTAAGAGGTTAGTCCTCACATATGAAAAAAAAGTTCATGTGGGCATGTGGGAAAAGGCCCATCCGCCCAAAACCGTGAAAAAATATATCGTCACACACGTTATTCCGAAACTGAGGAACTATGAAACTGGCGGTCCCTGACATTTCTGACCATAAGTTGGCATTTTTCCTAACCTCATTCACCCTCTTCCTCAAAGTGTATTCTCGACCTCATCATCACTCGTCCTCACCCTCAAAATGAATTGTCGACCTCACCCTCACTTGCCGTTGCCCTTGAAATATATTGTCTCCGTCACACTCATTCACGCTCAAAATATTTTCTCGTTCTCAGACTCTCTCTCTCCCTAGCTCTAAAAATATTTTTTCGATCTCAAGCTATATTCTCACCTTCACTAGCCATCACCCTCTAAATATTTTCTCACCCTCAAATTATTTTCTCGTCTTTACTCTCCCTAGTGCTCATATTTTCTTAACCTCACTCGCTCTCGTCTTCAAAATATTTTCTCACCCTCACTCGCTTTCGCTCTTAAAATATTTTCTCACCCTCACGCTCATTTACTAGACTGCCCTCAGAAGGACTAAATGAGTGAGGACTCTCATCTCCGTTTCTAATTGCCCGCCGTTGCGTTCTATGTTCACTGATGTCAGTGTTTACTCTTTGCCTATTTAGGACCCACCTTTAAGTCCTTGGATATCAGAGAATTCTATTGGGCCCGTCTTTAGGAGATATGGCTTGTGAAGAACGTCCTGCGTACCCATTGCACATTGTTGGAATATGCATTTTTGAATGCTGTATGCGTGACTTACTTTACATTGATATGGACTGCCACTTCATGATTCCTCATGCTTGGAATAAAGCGTGTTGCAATGTTTACGGGCAGCCTTAGCTTTGAAACTATGCAACTTAAGACCTTTTTGCTTATTTAGATGCGAGGAATCATGTATTATAGTTACTCGGTATAATTCTTTAATATCATATATAGTCTCCGTGTGATGAGAATGTTTCATTGTCTGCAGGTTACATTAGACCTGTCCGGGTCACACCGGGCCACGGATCTGTCCGGAGCACAGGATCTGGGTCATTGATCACATAGTTCCCATTCCATCACTGGCAAGGAGAATCAATATTGTCTGTATATTGTTAAATTGAGTGCTGAATTTGCTGTGAAAATGAGCTATACAATGTATAATACAACAGAGTAGATAAGCAAAATATATTTGATGTTTGCATTATTTAGTGCGTGTTTATTGTTGATAATTAACGTTTACGTAGCTAGTTTATGCCACGATTTTGTATTCCATCTGGAAACTGTGAATAGAAAGTAAACTATTCATTAACCATAGAAATGTTATTTTGAAGTTATAATGCAGTAATAGGTGTAATAATAAATTATTGAGAGACTTTGCTACTTGCGAGAATACCGACACACAAAAGAGACCTTTTAGCTTGAAGTTTACTGTTTTAGGCTTCCAAACTATGGTAGCATACATATCTCAGAAGTCTTGTAGAATTACTATGCTGCTCTGTCAGTCAGTCTGTCAAAAGATATCAGAGAAGAAACGATATATCAGGAATCGTTTTTTTTTAATCGATTCAGTGTCCCAAGAATAGATTTCACTTCATCCATTAACCCTATATTCAGGCCGGAAGTGAGAACACGATGGATCAATGAAAGAGCGCTTCCATCTAGTGCGTGTGGTTCCTGTTTCGATCCCCGACCAAGTAAGTTTGTGGTGGACAACACCATGTCCGTGGGTTTTCTTGTGGTACTCCTGTTTCATTCCACTCTCTCATTTTACCAATTCTTGCTTCATCATTCGGTGCTTGGGGTCCCGGGTTCGATCCCAGCCCCTGCCAGGTGAACTTTTTTGGTGGACAAACACCGTGTGCGTGGGTTTCCTCGGGGTTGTCCCGTTTCCTCCCACTTTCTTCATTCCACCATTTCATTCATTACTGATAATCACCGACTCCTTTAGCCTAACCGGCATAACCGTGGGACGTAAAACTCAAAGATTTCAATTCATTTCATTTCCATCATCATTCACTTGTTTTAATCATTTACTCCCTTAGCCGAAAGGGCATAATCGTGGGACGTTAAACTGAAAGATTTCAATTAATTTTCATTTCAAACCGGTAGCGGTAAAACTTTTCAGTTTCAATGTTGGCCGCCATATAACAGAACTGTAAGAGATACCGACAAGCGGTTGTTGGGAATCGATTCAGCGTGTCCAGAAAACATTCTATCTTCACCTGCATCTCTATAGGAAAACAGGAAGTTGTTGAAATCTAATATCACTTCTGGTTTCAATATTTGCCTTTATAGAGCAAAAATGAGAGGAGATAACGAAAAGCAGTTTCTTAGAATTTAGTCAGCATCCCAAGAATAGGTTCCATCTACTCTATTAACTCTCTAGTCAAAGCAGAAGTGCTAAAAATTAACAATTTCCAGTTTCAAAGTTGATCGCCAAGGAGTGAAAATGGTAAGAAGTTTCGAGAAGCAGTCTTTTGTAATCAATTCAGAGTGCCAAGAATAGGTTTCATTTCATGCTTTAACTCTGTATTCAAACCAGAAGTAGTGGAAATTAGCATTTCCGGTTTCAATATTGATCGCCATAACACAGATGCCGTAATATATACATACATAAACGATGTTTTGGAGTCAATACAGCATCTCACGAAGAGATAGCAGCTTCAACATCTCTCTACTAAAACTAGAAGTGGTAGGCATTTCCAACTACGTCTAGTTTCAATATTAAACTGTATAGAACAAAAATGATAAGAGATATCGAGAAACAGTGTCTGCAATCGATTAAGTGTCCTAAGACGTTATAACGGTTTATATACGAGATTACAAGTAAGTAATTTCTCTAATAGTTCTTTCCTCTATAAACTGGACCTCCTGCCCATAGCAGCTCGGAAATTTTAAGATTTGTTGCTTAGAAAAGATCCTTTTCGTTGCAGCTATGTCTAAAGGAACATTTTGCCCAATATAACTCAGAGATAGGATAGTATTTCCTGCTAGTTGCAGCACGGAGGTAGATAAGGATATGTTCCATCTTGAACTTGATTCTACTGTTGGGTCCGAAAGCTATAGAAATTATTTATTACTTCTGATTTGAATATTATTCTTCATATAGCGAAAACTGTAAGAGATACGAAGTAATTTTTTCAGTTTCCTAAGAGTAATGCAATATCTTCTCATATTAGCTAACAAAATTACATGTTTCGGCACAATCAGCCGACGAATGCCATTACCGAGGGGATCACGAACAGGACTCCTTCAACCCCTCCACAGACTCCGCTTCCAAAGACTGGCTATAAAAGCGGACACCTCAAGTCAGAAGACATCAGTTATCAACTGGTCACATCCTACTTATCTCGCCAAGCTATATTGAGTGGGAAACACTCTTCCAACCTTACCTCTGAGCTGCATCGGGTAAGAGGTTCCTTATCTATATCCGTGCTGCAACGAACAGGAAATACTACCTTATCTCTGTGCTCCATCGGGCTAGAGGCTCTTTATCTATCTCTGTGCTGCAACGAGCAGGAAATACTATCATATCTCTGAGTTGTATCGGGCAAGAAGTTCCTTTAGACCTAGCTGCAACGGGAAAGGTTGTTTCTAACCAACAAATCTTAAAACTTACGAGCTGCTATGGGAAGGAAGTCCAGCTTATAGGGAAAGAACTATTAAAGAAATTACTTATTTGTTATCTTGTATATAAACTGTTATAACATCCTTTTACAATCAACAAGGAGGGGAAAAACCCGTTTACCGTTACTCTACCAAAATATTACAGTAAAGTCCATCTCTGATTATATTCTGTATTACAACTGGAAGTTATATTGCGACCGGGTTCACTGTTGAGTTTAAACACTTTGGTTTTCTACCGTAGTTTCACAATGAGAAACGGAACTCACTTCTTTCACGTATATGACAATAAAACAATGGACAATGTTCAAAATGTTATATTAGAGATAGATTGTGAATTAGGCACAACTATCAAATGATGATATAATTAATTAATTAATTTGCATAATTTCGTTCACATTTTGGGAGAAATGTTAAAATCCCCTACGAATTTACTCTAGATAATTCCAAAATTGAAGTAACCAATGTAAGTGTTTAGAATAACTGCATGTTAAATATTTGTGTGTTTATTGTAACATGATAAAGATGTTCTTTGCAGACTTTCAAACTATGCTATGGATAAGTATAGGAAGTCATATGAAACAGCTAGGGCCGTTCGTCTGGCCTTTGACAAGTATCAGTGCAGAAACAGTTAAAGATACCCGCGAGAAGCAGTGTTTTAGAGTTACGTTTCGCCAACCTCCCCCCACCTTGAAATTTCGAAATAAAACGTATGTGAATCGTTTGTACTACGTTTGTACCGGAGTGTACCGCAAAAAGTTTCGTTTGTACCACTTCCAGTACAAAGATATAAGAGATTTAAGATGAGGACTGTGGAAACGGCAGCCCCTCGTCTTGCAATTTCGAAATGAAATGTATGTCAATCGCTTGTACCGGAATGTACCACAAAAAGTTTAGTTTGCACCATTTCCAGTACAAAGATCTAACAATTTTAAACTGGGGGATCCCGTTTCCACAGCCCACCCAACTTGGAATTTCGAAATAAAACGTATCTCAACCGTTTGTACTACTTTTGCACCGGAACGTACCGCAAAATTTTCGTTTGTGCCACTTCCGAAAGATATAAGATATTTTATGTGGGCATTATATATATATATATCTGCTCACCAATTACATCACGTAGTCCACACTCAGCAGAATCTTCGACTACATTCTGTAAGTTATCAAAGAAACAGCTTTGTCTTACCTCTGTTTTGTTACCTCACATGTTTCTCCTCTGGCAATTTGGCGGAGATTGTAAAAAAAAAAAAAAAAAATAGTTTTCGTATTATGAAAAGTAAAACTATTATGAAGCAAATATATCTCTCTTTTATGGTGAAAAGATTTATTTTTTTCTTTTTCTGTTTTTGCAAATCTATTTCAGTAACATTTATTTGCCTTTACTGGCCCTGTCGATAGTTCAAAAAGAAGTTTATATATAGTCCCATCCGAGCAAGCAATATTCTTTCGTTTGTTCTAGACAGAAAGAGTAATTTCAAGGATAGCTTCTCTTGAATTCTGTTAAATCTTTCATCTAGCAGAAATGTTTTCATAGTCTGTGTGTAAAGAGAATAGCAACTGGTTTTGTGATGGAAAATGTAGCTACAGCAAGTTTATAAAATAAAATGTACAATTTTCAAAGTAGTACTTTTGTGTAGGAAAGTTGGAATGCCTGGTACAATCAAAGCTATTTGAACCTATTCGTAAAAGTTCTTTTGTTGATAACGGTACATTATGTTTGTTGTGTGTACATACGTTGATACCAAACAGCGGAGTTAAGCGGTCAGACAATTTAAAAGATTCTACAGCAAAGCCTTCAGAAATGTTGCTTTATACTTACGTGGTCTTTGAAACTTGGAAAGATTAATAAACTAAAGTACTTTCACAGGTAAAATTACATTATCGTAGTTAGGACGTTGTACGTCATTCGTAATGAACGAGTATTGAAGAAAACTGAAATAAAGTAGAGTTAACAAGCATCGGTGAAAACTTTGAGAAAACCATCATAAAAATGCTAAACTGTGTTAATGACAATAAATGGGATCACGCGAAACGAAAAAAGATATGGATAGCAACCATTGAAGTTACTGTTATCCCGTAGGGATGACTTCAGTAACGAACTCGGTGGGGATTCCAATAAAGGACAGAGTTATTGTGTTGAGTAACGGACGTACAAACAGTACAATCACAAGTCCGATTAGCGTGATTCCAATAAAGAATGGAGTTATTGTCAAACTTATGTTAACTAAATGTTACTCAACACGTGTTGTAAATTTAAGACGAATCGAGCCTGTGCATCATGTGTTCAAAATGTTGACCATTACATCGTACACATTCTTTATAGTGATTCTGTAGATCGATGGACATGCTAGTGAACACGGGTTGTCGTGCAAAACAAATTTTCTCTTTACTCCGGATAGCGGTAAGGGGTTTTTTGTTCGAAAAAATGCTTCCTTCAGCATACCCCATATGTAGACGTCTGGAGACGTGAGATCTGGGAAGTTGGAAGGATATAAATAATCTGTTTCAGGTAAAGTGAAACGATATCCAAACTGTCGTGGGCAGAAGGACAACTGACTCACTTGCAGTGTGGGCAGTACCTCCGTCGTGCTGCATCTATTGTTATTGTAACGTCAGATTTTTGGTGCGGGAAAAACAGCGGAAATTATGAAAGAATGGGTCAATAATAAACTGTCGATTAATGTAGCGATCAGGGTACACATGGCTTTCATGACTGAACCATATGTTGCTGATGAAATCTTAATCTTCATATTGCCATAGCTCCAGAGCAATACAGTAGACATGCGCGCACATATCCTGCAGTTAGATGCTACTCCACACAATATGAGCCGAAATAGTACTCGACAATAAATACCTTCTCCTCTGTTGTGAGTAACATTATGTTCACGACATCTGTACACTACGCTAGTTTACATACAACTGAGCACACACATGGGGGCGCTCACAGCTCGTATCACATTGCACCTGCGCGCCATCCGTACGCGAATGTCAGCACTGTTTGTTTTGCCGCATACTGTACACGTACAAGGGGTATTTAAATAAAATGTTATAATTATAATTTTAAGGAGACTAGATTACCAAAAAGTCCTTCATACCCGTATATTTTACTGTGTCTATCTGCCTGTGTATCGGTCCTGGAGACACAAAATCCCAAAAACTACTTGCTGGCTGAACATCAATTTTGTCCCTGATATAGAGGGTAAAAAATTAGGAATCTTTCGTTGATAGACGTGAATCGTGCAGTTGATCTCAAGATACAGAGATAATATATTCCCATGTACTCCTATGGGATAGTATACCAAATACCAATCGTCGAAGTGGGGGGCGCGGTGGCTCAGTGGTAGAGCGTTCACCTCTGGTGCTTGGGGTCCCGGGTTCGATCCCAGCCCCTGCCAAGTGAACTTTGTGGTGGACAAACACCGTGCTCGTGGGTTTTCTCGGGGTTCTCCCGTTTCCTCCCACTTTCTTCATTCCACCATTTCACTCATCTCTCATCTTCACCGTCTCCTTTAGCCTAACCGGCATAACCGTGGGACGTAAAACTTAAAGATTTCATTTCATTTCATTTCATTTCAATCGTCGAAGCAAATTCACTTGTGCGTTATGCAACACCCATATCACAAGTGTTATTGTGGTTGTCTACGAACCTGGCAATAATTTTCAATTTTTAAGAAATTTGGTTCTTTATAAATTTTTTTCAGTTTACATGTTGAATACACTGTAACAAACTAACTGCTTCATGTTGTGCAAAGAACATAGCTACTTGATTATATCAGAAATTTACAGGCAAAGTCTATTTTTCTCCACCTATTACTGTGTATCTTTTTTGTCCTTGTCCAAAAACAAAAGTGTACGTGTTTGCATAATTTTTTGACAGGATTTTTTTTTTGTGGCATGTTACACGGAATTTCCAGGTTCTTTGTGTTTGATACCAAAAGAATAATTATTTTCTTATTAGTATAGAATACTTAACAACCTCTGTTTTTCTTATTGAAACGGAGTAATACAAAACCAGATACAATTAATTCTAAGAGAGGTAGGAATTGTTGCTTGAATTTGGAGTCTCTCCTGTACTTTTGATCTTCCTAGCACTATCTTTTTTTATGTATTAAGAGGCGTTTTTTAAAAATGTTTTGAAATATGGCATGCACGCTGTATACCTACATCTTTTGGCAAGCCACAGACGCAATTACGGAAACATTCGACCGTGTACATGTTTGTAAGTAGTTAAAATGCTTCCTCGAGTGTGGAATACGCGCTGTGATTCATTTCCTTATTGTAACAAAAGAAACACTGATCAAAGCCATTGATAGTATTATCATTTACTTAATGCCAAAGTTAGGACAAGAGCTGAAATTCATCAACAGATTACTTAAGTGTATGGAGAAAACATTATGAGCAATGGAATGGTGCTATGGAAATGGGTTAGCTGTTAAAGATGGCCGCACGAATATTCATGAGGAGGAACGAAGTGAGCGACCTTCTGTAATCACTGAAGACTTGATGCAGAAAGTTGACGAAAAAGTGAAAGAGAACAAACGTTTTACGATTTCCACGTTATCCGTTATTACTCGTAATGTTTTCGAGCGATAACATAACGCTCTTGTGGGATGCCGATCCCAGCGTTACAGCAGCCGCATTTCAAAACGGCATTTACTTAAAAAGCACGCCTCGTATTTTGTTTATTCTTCGTTCTCATAATTTCATTACATTTCCGTATTTGTGAATATTTCTCAAATCGACTGCAATATCTTCGACTGAGTATTATATTTTCACTTTTATTCTTTGTTTCTGATGTCCCTGCACAGTTGATAACGTTGGTGTACCAAGTAGTAACTCGACAAACTTGTTTCCTGAAACTGCACTCTGAACATTCAAAACAACTGCCTATTTATTTTGAAACCGCATTTTCAAAGAGACAGAAGAACGACTCCCACAAACTATATAACTAACTAACTAACTCTATGGCCTATAAAACTCGGAGGTTCAATTGCCACATTCACGAAAGCTCTTCACTGACTTCTATCCTTAGCCAACTGGATCCAGTTTCTACTTTGTATTCCTATTTCTGCGAGATCCATTTTAATATTGTCCTCCCATCTGTACCTAGGTCTTTCTAGTGGTCGTTTTCCGATTGGTCTTCCAGTTAAGACTTTGAAAGCGTTCCTATTTTCTTCCATCCTGGCTACATGACCTGCCCACCTGAGCCTCCTAGACTTGATGATCCTCATAATGTTTGGTAAACCGTATAAATTATGCAATTCCTCGTTATGAAGTTTCCGCCATTCCCCAATCCCGTTCCTCTGGGGTCCGAATATTCGTCTCTGGATCTTGTTCTCAAATACTTTCAGTCTATGTTCTTCCCTCAGAGTAAGAGACCATGTTTCGCAACCATACAGAACAACAGGCGTGATTATCGTATGCTTCAAATTCTTCGACAGAATTCGTGACGACAAGAGATTTTGAACTGAATAATAACACGAATTCCATGCTTTTAGTCGATATTTAATTTCTTCGTGAATATGATTTTCGCCTGTTAATATTGATCCTAGATATTTGAAACTATCCACTTTATCAAAAGTATTATTTAATATTTTAACGCATCCATAATTTGCTGTATTACGTTCCCGACGCACTTCCATGTGTTTAGTTTTCTCTGCATTTACTTCTAAATCCATGTCCTTGCAAGCATTTAATAAGGCCTCTGCATTTCTTTCTATCGTTCTCCTATCATTTCCTATGAAATTTATATCATCAGCATACGCTAAAACCTGGTGAACACCATTCAACTCTAGGCCCTGGTTGCTATCTTTGATTTTTCTTATAGTGTATTCCAGAATAGAGTTGAATAATAATGGCGACAATGCATCCCCTTGTGTCAGGCCACTCTCGACGTGAAAGCTCGTGGGCAAAAATTTTCCTACCCGGACTTTACTTTGGGATTCATTGAAACATATCTTAATTAATTTAATTAGCTTTATCAGTATAACAAATTCTGTAAGAATGTTGTACAATATTTCTCTTCTAACCGAGTCATAAGCCTTTCTAAAATCAATAAATAGTTGATGTACCGGGGTTTTGTATTCCCACTTCTTTTCGAGTATTTGGCGAATCGTAAATATTTTTTGTTGATAGTTGATCGATTTCATTTAAATCCGCACTGATAATTTCCAATAATTTCATCGGCGTATGGGATCAATCTTGCTCTAATACGATGTTTGAGAGGATTTTATAGGACGTTGACAGAAGAGAAATGCCTCTATAATTATTACAGTCAGTTTTGTCGCCTTTCTTGTGAATTGGAACAATGATTTTTTCTACTTTTCCACAAACTATCTAGGGTTTGTCCAAAACGTATCGGAAGTGCATTCACGAAAAATAAAATTTTATATATACACAGAGTCAGATCCAGGGTTCTCTGACGAATTATACATCAATAACACCAGTACATTTGAATTAAATTTGGATTTTTAAAAATGCTTTAGGCATCTTCGGAGTGAATGAGGAATTGTCCTGGATATGCTAAGTGTCTGGTCTCAGTGAATGCATCTCCTTCAACCTTCTTTACGTATTGTGTCGGAGTTGCTTGCACTTTTTTCACTGTCCAATCCTAGTGGTGCTATTTCAGACTCTGTTTTATCCGAGGGAAGAGAAAGAAGTCGGGTGGGGACAGGTCTGGATAGGACTGTATGAAATCTGAGGAAGCATTTCACATTTTACATATTTCGACAGAAAAACTCATCACAGGTTATCACATTATGCAGAAAATCATGCTCACACATTCTAACAATTCGTGACAAATCAACACTTATGATCTTATTTTGTCCGGACAAAGTTTAGAAACAATCTGGAATACATTTTCTTCATCTAGAAATCGTCTAGCACCTTGATCTTCACATCACCAAAAAACGACTGCTTAGTCCGGGCGCGATCCACATTTTGTAAGGCTTACAGGCAAATGAACCGGATCGCGTCGTATATTTGACATCCCTCGCCAGTGACCATGTCCGTAGATACCACCTCCATCCCTTCCTCTTGGCTACCAAACATCAGTCCGGATAATGTTTGGACAGGCCCTATACATATAGGCACGAGTACTGGCTGCCACTGCTACTCGCATATATGACAAGTAATTTCCGAGACTTCAGGTTGCACTCATTTATCGTTGAATTCACTCTTAGTACCCGGAATGTCTCGTATGAGGAAAAAACACTACTTATTTTACATGGCACAAGAAATTTAATAGAAGCAGGAAATTCGTGATATTATTCTGTTCAAAATCTTTTGTCGTCACGAATTCTGTCAAGGAATTTGAAGCTTAAAATATATAAAACAATAATCGTGTCTGTTGTACTGTTTGGTTGTGAAACATGGTCGCTTACTTTGAAAGAAGAATGCAAACTGAAAGTATTTAAGAATATAATCCTGAAATGAATATTCGGACCAAGGAAGAACGGGAATGGGGGAGTGGCGAAAACTTCATAACGAAGAACTACATAATTTATGCCGTTTACCAAACATTGTTAGGGTAGTCAAGTCTAGGAGGGTCAGGTGGACAGGTCATGTAGCCAGAATGAAAGAAAGTAGGAACACTTTTAAAGTTTTAACTGGAAGTCCAACCGGAAAACGACCATTAGGAAGACCTATGCGCAGATAGGAGAACAATGTTAAGATGGATCTAACAGAAATAGGAATACAAAGTAGAAACTGGATCAATTTCACTAAGGACAGAAGGCAACGGAGAGCTTTTAAACCTCCGGGTTTCATAGGCCATAGAGTTAGTTAGTTAGCAGAAACAGGGGTTTTCACAGAAGTTTTTGTTAGACAAACAGAAAACAAGATAAAATTGTAACAGAAATAAGAATCTTTATTTAAGTTTGGAGTTTCGTCTGTACTTGTGAATATAATTTATTTGAATATTATAATTTTTGAAATTCTTTGTTCTCGCAATTTCATTACTCTTGCATGAACTTTATAAACTAATTGAATCAGATATTCGGGCCAATCCCATTTGATTGAATGTGCCTAGAATAGGTTTCTTTACATTTTTTTAAGGGCCACAATGTTCGTTATTCTTTTCCTTCGTTATTTTCGAGGTTGTCTTTTATACGAACGTGTTTTATTATTATTATTACTATTTCTTTTAAGTATCTGCTCATCAGAGTGTAAAAGTAATTTTCCTTGACGTGAATGCTGTCATAATCTTTGAGGTGTGCGTTTCATTTCGTCTTTCTATACAAGCCTAAGAAGAAAGTGTATAAGTAATAATAACAAATTTAAATCTACTTTTCATCCTATTAGGTTTCTTCGTGATGAAAATTTCAGTCTTCAAATGGATTTTGTAAAATAATCTCTTAATTATTTTTTCCTTTACTGGCCATGTAATCTGCGAAAGATACCTTGAAGTCTGACGTTTTTTTTAATTATTCATTAATTCCAAGTTTTAATTATGCACTGGAATTATTACCTTCATCGAGAGAAAACCAGTTGTAGATCTTTGATGGTAATTCTTCTTCTCGGAATGTTTATGAAGAGGAAAGAGTTGAATTTGTTTGTCTCTCAAAGGTATAAATTGTTTTGTAGCATTTTCAGGACACAACATTCATTTGTAATTTATTTTCCTGAAAGTGTACGGTAGTTACTTATTTAACCTGTTTTTGCTAATAAAGCAGACAGAAGGCAAACAAATTGGCATGAATTTTGATTTTGTCAAATTTTCTTAAATAAGTACTTCTTCCCATACTTGTTCCAATTTCTCATTCATAATGGCGAAATGTAACTAGATATCTTAAAATTTTCTTTCTCTCTACAGCTCACCAATCTCTTGATTGGTTGGATGGAGCTTTCCACTCGTCCCTATCCTGAGCTAGACATTTTATTTCTATGTATTTTTTATTTCCCATATATTGTATTAATTAGTCGATGTATTTCATTCTGGATTTCCTTTAGATATATCAACATCTGTCATTTTCTCCATAGCTAATAGCGTGATTCCTTTATGTGTCATAATATATCTAATAATCTTAAGAGGCCTAATCACTGCAAAATTAAGATACCGCTAATTTTACAGTAATTATGTGATATCTTCTAATGGATAAAAGATAATCAAAATATGGAGCAAGAGTGCCCTAGACAATATTATTTTGCATGAGTTACCGTTATCACGAATCATCTAATAGCTTTCCGTTTGCAGCTATTTAGAAAGGCGAAAGTAAATGCCGATTTTCTAAATGGCTGGAAATCGAAAGCAGATAAGTGAGTCGTGGTAAGGGTATCTCATGTAAAATAATATTATCTAGCGAGCTCTTGTTCCGCTTTCCGATTACCTTTTATCTATTTGAAGATATCACATAATTACTGTAAAATTTGCGGTATTTTAATTTCGCTGTGATTTGGCATCTTAAATCTACAGTATGCTCCTTCCTTCTCCTACTATTTCCAGTAGCTTTAATAGCTCCTTCGTGGCTAAGCGGTTAGCGTACTCGTCATTGAGGTAGGATACCCGGGTTTGATTCCCGACTGAAGCTCATGTTTTTCGGATTCCACCTTGAGCTGTTCGTCTACGTTTTACATAGCCTCGCTGCTGAAAAAGACGTTAAACTAAAAATCAAATCAAATATCTAATGTTCTTTCATTTGACATCATATCCGCCCATCTAATTTTCAATATTCTGCTACAACACAACATTTCGAAGGCTTTTTACTTCATTGTGTCCAGGTGTCCATGTCTCATACATTGATACAGAGCCACACATATGCTTTTATCAGCCTCCTCTCCAGTTCTTCATCGAAACTACCGGCTGAAAGCTTCTGTTCTTCTACAAGTGTCTTCTTCGTCTGAGCTGTTCTTGATTTTACATCTTGTTTATGCTTATTGTTGTTCGTTAATTTGTACTAAGAAAAAATGTCCAGAATTTAAGGGGAATTCTGGGATAATATGCTTTGTGCTGGGAACACTAAGCCAAAACTGCAGTGCAGCGTTCTCGGACGGTAATGTCGTACTTAAATACGAGTGAAACACCATACCAACACTGGAGTGCAACATACGCGAACCGTAGTGTCCTATTAAATACGAGTGAAACACCCGTATTTAAGATGGTACCGTACGTTCGACTATGCAAGCAGGATGTATCTTGTGACGTACGCCGTCATCTTGAATACGAGTGTTTCACTCAGATTTAAATAGGACAAACATCCGAGGATGTTGCACTCCAGTCTTGGCATGGTGTTTCACTCGTATTTTAATAGCACACTACTGTTTGAGGACGTTGCACTCCAATTTGGGTATGGTGTTTCACTCGTATTTAGGTAAGACACTGCAGTCGAAGGACGTTGCAGTCAAGTCTTGGCATGGTGTTTCACTCGTATTTAAGTAAGACGCTGCAGTCCAAGGACGTTGCACTCCAGTCGTGGCATGGTGTTCCACTCGTATTTAAGTAGGTCATTACCGTCCGAGGGCGTTGCACTCCAATCTTGACATGGTATTTCACTCGTATTTAAGTAGAACACTCCTTCCGAGGACGTTGCGCTCCAGTCTTGCCATGGTGTTCCACTAGTATTTAAGTAGGTCATTACCGTCCAAGGACGTTGTACTCCAATCTTGACATGGTGTTCCACTCGTATTTAAGTAGGTATTTACCGTGCGAGGACGTTGCGCTCCAATCTTGACATAGTTGAGTTGAGTTGATTTTGAGTTTAACGTCCCGTTCAGCAGTGAAGCTATATGAGATGTGAACCTACTGATTAACGTGGAATCCGAATCACATAAGCTCCCGCCGGGAATCGAACCAGGGTCTCCCACGCCAAAGGTGCGTACGCTAACCGCTTAGCCACGAAGGAGCTCAGTCTTGACATGGTGTTTTACTCGTATTTAAGTAGAACACTCCTTTCGAGGACGTTGCGCTCCAGTCTTGCCATGGTGTTCCACTCGTATTTAAGTAGGTCATTACCGTCCGAGGACGTTGCACTCCAATCTTGACATGGTGTTTCACTCGTATTTTAATAGCACACTACCATCCAAGGATGTTTCACTCCAGTTTGGGTATGGTGTTTCACTCGTGTTTAAGTAAGACACTGCAGTCGAAGGACGTTGCATTCCAGTCTTGGAATGGTATTTCATTCTTATTTAAGTAGAACACTCCTTCCGAGGACGTTGTACTCCAATCTTGACATGGTGTTTCACTCGTATTTCAGTAGAACACTACGTCGAAAGAGGTTGCACTCTAGTCTTGACATGGTGTTTCACTCATATTTAAGAGAACACTACCGTCCGAGGACCTTTCACCTCAGTCTTAGCATTGTGTTCTCACCAAAAAGCGTATTATCTAGAAATTCTCCTTAAATCGTAGAATTTTTTTCTCAATGCACTTCCTGAGTACCTGAATTTCTACACTTTTGTTGTCAGCTGTTGTGAAAGTAAGACGTTCGTTATAAACTTTGAGTTAATCGTTATACGTATTAAGCATGTCTCACTTGTGTGGTGATTGTAACAAAGAAATATCTGCTAACAATCTAAAGGAAGTTATTTATTGCACTCAAGGTTGTGAAAATGGTTTCCATGTAAACGTACTACATTAAAATAAGCCGAAAACGTTCATAAAGTGGTACTCTGTGAGGAAGAGAGTTTAGTGGGCCTTCCTATACACCCACACTACACTGACACTCTTTTTCCCTTTACACGTACACACATTCCTTCTCTCTTCTACATTATTTTCCTACATTTTATACTTCCCACTTTTCTCTTACTTTTGCCCCGTCCACTTGGGCCTTGTGTCTTCTCACTGTTTGAACTTCTCTCCTGACTTTGACTTATTCCCGCCTTTGACATTCCTTTTCCTGATTTTGACTTCCCCCTTTCTTACAAAAATCCTCCTTTGTGAGGTACACACAAGAGAATTTGATTATTACATTTATTTATTCGGAATCAGGCAATTCGGTTCGTCCGTGCCAACCTTTCGCAGTTTACTGCACATAATTAATCAATTTCTATTCGTAATCAACTTTTACACAAAACAATTTTAGTGATTTGGTCTACTTGACCCCATGGTTGAGGCCTAAGTGTTCTTTGATTCTTCGTGAGTCATATGTGGAGTGAAGTGAAACATTCATAAATTGAAAACAAGAAGAGAACAGTGGAAGTGCGATACTTGCATAGTAGTAAATAGGGACAAGAAATAGACTTGAAAAAAACTAGATGTAAATCTCCTTAAAAAAAAAACTAGATGAAATATATGTAAATCTCCTTAAAATTTAAAAAAAAGAACTTAGTGACACTATTACTGAACTGGAAGAAAGTGTAACTTTTATGTCTACCAAATTTGAAAATATTCAGAAAGAAACCACGGATTTGAAAAATAGTCTTAGTGGACTAACCGAAAAAGCAGAACTTGAAATCGAAAATCGCAACTAGGGATGCGCTCGAGTCGAGACATGTCTCGAATCTCGACTCGACTCGACTCGAATTCGAGTCGAGATTCGAGTCGAGACACACTTTGTAAAATTCGAGACGAGTCGAGACAAACGTATTTCTCGACTCGAATTTTCGAGTCGAGACACGAGTCGGGTCGAGACGGCTCTTAAAAATCTCGACTCGACTCGACTCGAATGTCTCGAAAATCTTTCTATAATTTTTAATATTATTTTGAAGAAGGTATTCACTCATAAACAGCCTTGAAACCAATTCCAGCTTTTATTCCTTTAGAAAGGTACAGAACGCATAAAATTAATAGTTAATCTTTAAAGATCAAGATTTAATTTTCAGCTCAATTCAGTTAATTAGAACTAATAGTTAATGTCGTTGTATTTGGTTGTACTGTAAATATAATGATAATAATAATAATAATTGATTATCTATTTTGTATAAAACTATTATCCGTAGTAGTAGGGGCCCGCGTATATTGAGCCGAGTCAGCAAAAATTTTTGTGACGTCATAGGTCAAAGGTCAATGACCTTGGCCCGGGGTCAATGACCTAGGGGTACCTAGGACCACCCCCTCTAAATTTTGGCAGGGGTACCATGCCCCACCCCCCTAAATTTTGTTAGGGGTACATAGGACCACCCCCCTTAAATTTTGGAAATTGCCAAATCTAAAAATTTGGTATGGTAGCCTAGGACCATAGTATGTACCTCTATCAGTATTGGGTGTCTATGTCGTTCCCTTTCATGGGTATAAAATTGCCAAAAATTCAAATTTCGGGGGTTTTTGACCTAATTTATCCCCTTTGATGAGGTGTTATTACCTTATATAGTTATATAGGCGTATACAGGGGTCCATTACCTTTCATAAGACATGGGTATATTAATGCACCCCTTGAAAAATTTGGGAGGGGTACCTTGACCCACCCCTTAAATTTTGGAAATTGTCCAATTTCAACATTGGGTATTATAGTACAGGACCCTAATATGTATTATGATAAATTTGGGTGGTCCACCTCATTCCCTTCTAGGGGTACAAAATTGCCAAAAAATATAAACGTAAGCAATACGTTATACCACGTGTTTGGTTTTCGACCTAATTTATCTCCTTGGATGAGGTCCTATTACCTTATATGATTATATGGTCATGTATAGGGGTCCATTACCTATCATAAGACATAGGTACATTTGTGCACCCCTTTAAATTTTTGGGAGGGGTACCTTGGCCCACCCCTTTAATTTTGGAAATTGCCCAATTTAAACATTTGGTATTATAGTATAGAACACTAATATAGATCACTATAAATTTGGGTGGTCCACCTCGTTCCCTTTTAGGGGTACAAAATTGCCAAAATTTTAGTACAACCAAGTGTTTGGTATTTGGTACATTTTATCCCCCTTTGATGAGGTTCTATTACCTTATATGGTTATATGGTCATGTATAGGGGTTCATTATCTATCATAAGACATAGGTACATTGGTGCACCCCGGGAGGGGTACCTTGGCCCACCCCTTAAATTTTGGAAATTGCCCAATTTAAACATTTGGTATTATAGTACAGGTCCTCAATATGTATCATGATAAATTTGGATGGTCTACATCGTTCCCTTTTAGGGGTACAAAATTTCCAAAATATAAACGTTATACCACGTGTTTGTTTTTTTTGGTCCATTTTATCCCCTTTGATGAGATTCTATGATTACAGGGGTCCATATCCTATCATAAGACATGGGTATATTGCTGCATCCTTCTTAAATTTTGGCAATGGGGGGTCCACTGAAATTGTCCAATTTAAGCATAGTACAGGACCTCAATATGTTTCGGTGGTCCTATTTTCAAATTTTTAAGTACAACCACGTGTTCGGTTACTGACTCAATTTATCCTATTTGATAAGGTATGGACGGGTATCCCCTTTCAATTTGGTAGGACCCTTCGGGTGTAGTACAGTCACGTGATCAATGATTTGATTTTGATGCGCGACGAGGTCCCTGGTCAATGTTTTCTCTTTCAAACTAAAAAATCAAAACAAAAATTGAAACGAAAACATTTAAACAAAAATCTTGAAATTAAAAAATTTTCAAACAAAAAATTTTGAAACAAAAAAAAATTCAAACAAAAATTTTGAAACGAAAAAATTTGAAACAAAAATTTTGAAACGAAAAATTTTCAACAAAAAAAATTGAAACGAAACATTTTCAAACAAAAATTTTTGAAACAATAAATTTACAAACAAAAATTTGAAACAAAAAATTTGAAAAATAAAATTGAAAAAAATTTTCAAACAAAAATTTTGAAACAAAAATTTCAAAACAAATTTGAAACGAAAAATTTTTCAAATAGAATTTAAATCAAACAGTGATCAGCTTTCACGGTTAACCGTTAAACTTTATCCTGTTTTCAACTATTCGAATAACAAATAAACGGTTTTCAACTATTCGATTAACAAATAAACGGTTTTCAACTACTCGATAAACAGATGAACTGTTTTCTTTCCTTTTCACACCAGTGAGTGCAGGAATTTACAAAGTAAAACAAAAATATTTGTACTCGCTTTAAATACGCATCATTTTTGAAACAAGGTGTTAGTGTTCATCATGGATACACAGTGGAAACATCCATTTACCTGTATTCTCGCAGGGCCTAGTGGGTGTGGAAAAACGTATTTTGTGAAGCGATTACTGTCACATCTCCCAACCATGATCAATGCAAAATTTCGTAAGATATATTGGTATTATGCGGAATGGCAAGACGTGTATGCAACAATGCCGGTTCCAGTAGAATTTCACGAAGGACTTCCACGAATGAAAGATTTTCAGCCTCAAGATGGACCACATTTGATTATTATTGATGACCATATGCGAGAAGTGAATAGTGATATTGTTGATATGTTCACGAAAGGATCACATCATCGAAATATTAGTGTGATTTTTATAACACAAAATGTATTTCATCAAAGTAAAGCAAATAGAAATATGAGTTTAAATTGTTCGTATTTGGTGTTGTTTAAAAATCCACGTGACAAGTCACAAATCAAGCATATGAGTTATCAAATCATGCCTGAGCATCCACTGTTTCTACAAGTAAGTTATGCAGACGCAACAAGAAATCCACATGGCTATTTACTGATGGATCTTAAACAAGATACACCCGATGAAATGCGATTTCGTACAAATATTTTTCCTGACGATTTGCATCATTATGTTTACGTACCAACAAAACATGTTTAAATTATTGTGCATGTGAAAAGAATGACTTAGTCTGTCACGATGTCTCCTACAGTGAAACACGCTGATCTGCTACGTGCTCTGCACAAAGCTAAACCAAGATTGCGTAAAGCTATTATTGCCAATGCAGACGCTTCATTAATTCATAGTATTTGTGAATGTTGTTATAATGTCTTAAAAGGCAATGTTCCACTGACAAGTGCGCAGAAGTCAAGATTAAAGCGTTACAAGAACACGCTCCGCTATCTCGTAGACAATACAAAATCATTGGATAAAAAGAAGAAACATTTAGCCGTACAACAAGGAGGATTCTTACCTGCATTACTTGCACCTATTGTAGGAAGTGTGTTATCCAGTATTTTGTTTAAACAATAAACATCATGGAACATAGCAAGAAGATGGTTTTAGTGCCACCAGAAATGCTTCAACGAATGCATGCATCATCATCCCGTGTGAGTGAAAATCGAGAATCTAATCTCGATCGTGAAATGCAATCTATATTGAATACATCGTATCCAAGTGATGAAGAAAAATGGAATCAGTACAATAGAATATTACAGAAATATCTTTATGTGATACGTAAACAAGAAGAACCAATACCACTTACAATTACATCAATGAAACCTAATGGTGACGTTCCGAATGTTGACGATAGCACGAAACAAGAAATTTTAGCCGCAATACCACAAATGTATCGTAAGAAAGCCGAACTACTATTCCGTCGTTTAAAACAAGATGACGCAATTACGTGGGATCATAAAGGAACAGTGTACATCAACGATAATAAACTACATGGATCCAATATTGTAGATTTAATGTGCGATGTGACTCGACCGAGGAAACATTCTAATCCTCAAGGCTGGGAATTGTTTTGCAACTACCTTGCATCGTCAAACACACCTCAAGAATTGATCGGTAATCCACGGAGATTAAACTATATTGTCAAGCATAATAGTACAACAGCATCTGAAGGATCTGCACCACCAAAACCGGCACCTGAATTATTTTCTTCCGGAGAAGAAGAAGAAGATGATGATGATGTTTTAGAAGTCCGACCAAAAAGAAAACGTATCATTCCACAATGGTCAACGTACAAACCATGAACAAAAAGTTGAAATCCATTTATTACAATCCAGCACATCCTGCATCGTTTTCTACTGCAAAGAAATTATGGCAAGCCACAGGAAAATCTATACCTCTAGCCAAAATAAAACTTTGGTTAAACAAACAACCTACCTACACGTTACATCGTCCTGTACGTCGTCGTTTCCGTAGAGATTTTTATCTTGTCAACAATATTGATGATCAATGGGAATGTGATTTAAATGATTTACAATCACTTCAAAACTATAATGACAATTACCGCTATATTCTTACAGTGATTGATGTGTTTAGTCGGTACGGGTGGGCTGTACCACTAAAATCAAAAAGTGCCGAGGATATAGTGAATGCATTTGAAATGATTTTCCAGGACAGGAAACCAATTGTACTACGTAGTGGTCAAGGAACTGAATTTACCAACAAGACAGTACAAAAGTTTTTCAGGAAACACAACGTGCAACATGTTACAACAAAGGATCCAGATATTAAAGCCAGCATCGCAGAAAGATTTAATCAGACATTGAAACATCGTATGTGGAAATACTTTACCAAATATCAAACATACAATTACATCAAAGTATTGCCTTTACTTGTAAAAGCATACAATGAAAGTCGACATTCCAGTATTAAAATGGCACCTGCAAACGTTTCTCAGGACAATTTACTGGAGGTGTGGCATAACTTATACGACAAAAAGCTACAACGTTCAAAACAAGATACGGATTTGTCTGTTGGTGATACTGTTCGTATAAGTAAAACAAAACGTATCTTTGACAAGGGTTACCTCGAGAACTGGACTTGGGAAATATTCAGAGTAAAAGCCATTGTACCAAGAAACCCACCAGTGTATCGACTAGAGGATTTAAATCATCAACTTATCGATGGTGTTTTTTACAGAGAAGAATTACAACCAGTACCGCTCCCTTCGACGTTCCTCATCGATAAAATATTACGTACAAGAACAAATGGTCGCAGAAAGGAGTATCTCGTCCAGTGGAAAGGATATCCTTCCTCATTCAATTCGTGGATCCCTGCAACTTCATTGAAGAAGAAGAAGAATGGAACCTGATCAAGATTTTTACGTTACACTTCCCAGTAATAGTTCCATGGATTATTTTCCAGAAAATACATTGACTTCATATATTACGAAATTACAACGACGTGTAGAGTTTCGCCAGAAATGGGATGTGGCAATTGTAGAGATTCATTATCCACATTCTTTGCTGAACATTAACAGTGAAAACAATAAAATATATTACAAATCATCAAGTAGTAATGATCAAGAACCGTGGAAGGTTGTAACGATCCCTGTACGCTATTATAACAATATACGGGATCTTATTCATGCAATTAATATACATCATAAAGAAACCAATTTATTTATATCTCATGACGCAACTAATAATATATGCCTCATAAGACATCCCAAAAAGGAAATCCATACTTCTGTACAAATCTCACCAAGTGTTAGTTTAATGCTTGGATTTGAACCGAAAAGTGATTTAAAAGATATGGAAAAGGGACAATATACACCGGATGTACGATTAGGCTTACCATCACAAATGTACGTCTATTGTGACATTATTGAATCTGTCATTGTTGGAGATACAATGGTACCCTTGCTACGAATTGTCAACATGGATCCTGTGAATCATACTTTTGGAAGTCATGCAGTACAAATCTTTAATCCTGCACATTATGTTCCGGTGGAAAAAATGAATTTTGAGCAAATACAAATCGATATAAGGGATAGCACAGGTCATCGTATGCCATTCACCTTTGGAACGGTGTGTACAAAACTACATTTCCGTCGTCGTCGTCATGACTGATCCGTATTTGCAATACTACCAAAAACAAGCGTTGTCCGGTATCGGCAACGTCTATGTGGGAAGTCCCTATCAAGCAGGACATGGCATTGGAAGTTTCCTTGGTGGCTTATTTCGTTCAGTGTTACCACTTGTGAAGCAAGGCGCTAAAACTGTGGGAAAAGAATTATTAAAATCAGGTGCCAATATGATTAATGATGTTGTGATCTCGAATCAACCGCTGGAAGAATCGTTTCATCAACGGATGCAAGAGGCAAAATCAAATTTACAAGAAAAAGCTAAAAATAAGTTGAAAACTATGCTGGGAAGTGGATATCATAAACGAAAATGGGATGACTGCTCTCAGTTTGAGGTTGACCTTCCAACGATCAACAACACCATCAATCCTACAAAGAGACGTAAATTATCACATAAGAAGAAGAAGAGATCATTGGCATCGTCACCAGATATTTTTGATTAATTCAACGATGGCTTTCTTACATCATCAATCCTGTGAATGTGTAAAAAGTGAATTGGACATTTTTTCAACGTTGCCCACGCAAACCAGTGTTCTGGACAATCGTATTATAGGCTACAAACCAATTAGTTCAATAGCTGAAAATTCACCAATAGAATTTGTAGTGAGTGGTAGCAGTGATGAATACATTGATTTGCCACAAACCTTATTATACATCCAAGCACAAATTGTGAAACCAGATGGTTCCTCCTTCACCAATACGGATAAAGCAATTGCACCTGTCAATGATTTTCTAAATGCTATGTTTAGTGAAGTACAAATCTACTTGAACAATAAACTGATTTCATTTCCGTCACATAATCATCCATATCGTTCGTACATGGAAAAACTGCTCAATTATAGTGATGGAGCTAAAAATACACATTTACAAACAGCAATGTGGTTTCAAGATACGGCTGGTCATATGAACGCAACCATTAGTGAGAACAAAGGATTTCAACAACGCTATGAACTGACAAAACAAAGTATGAAATTCGATATGATTGGACATCTTCATTGTGACATTTTTAATTGATAAATTTTTAATTCATGGAGTGGAATTACGTGTGAAACTTATTCCTGCAAAACCAAACTTTTGTCTCATGGCCGGTGAAAGTGGTGTCAGTGCAAAAATCAATATTCTAGATGCATCGTTGCAGGTGAAAAAAGTCAACATTAGCCCTAGTGTTAAATTGGCACACAATAAAATTTTACAATCTACACCGGCAAAGTATCCTCTGACAAGGGTTCAAATGAAATCATTTACCATCCCGAAGGATATACAATCCAAAACTATTGATAACCTGTTTATGGGAACATTGCCAAATCGTATTATTGTAGGATTTACATCGAATGAAGCATCCAGTGGAACTATTACCACCAATCCATTTGAATTTCAACATCTAAACATTAATTTCTTTACATTGTACGTGGATGGAAAAGCTGTACCTTCAAAACCATTGCAACCCAACTTTGAAGAAAATCTCTACATTTCATCGTACCACACATTGTTCTCAGGCTCTGGCATACATTTTACCAATACTGGAAATACAATTTCAAGAGCCGACTACAAGAATGGATATACACTGTTTGTATTTGACCTAACTCCCGATTCTTCTGCTGGAGATTGTCACTATTGGAATTTACAACGACATGGAGCCATCCGATTGGAAGTTCATTTCCAAGAGAAATTAGCAGCACCTGCAAACTGTATTGTGTATGGAGAGTTTTCCTCACTCCTAGAGATCGACCACCAGCGCAACATTATCCTGGACTTTTAAATTACAAGGTACGTATACGTTATGTATCATTTCCATTCACGATGTTGAATACATTACAATTAGCTAGTGCTTTACACGGTAGTCCATTGTTCAGAAATCATTTTACCGGGGTATTTGCAAGCGATGAGTTGCCCTCACGGATTTCTCTTCCTCTGGCAATGATTGTAAATACAGATCCATCCACGAAACTAGGAAGTCATTGGATTGCAATTTATATTGATCATCGCGGTGTTGGAGAATATTTTGACAGCTATGGCCTTCCTCCTTATGTACCACAACATGTTGCATTCTTAAAACTTCATTGTATGTACTATAAATATAATAATAGCCAAATGCAAAGTCTTGGTTCATCCGTATGTGGCTATTATGCTTATTTTTATTTGTGCTGTAAAGCCCAAGGAAAATCTCTGCGTGAAATTCAATACTTGTTCACAACAGTACCCACGGTTAATGATCGTAGACTGCTGCAATATACCTTCCAGGTAATTTTATCATATTTATCATTGCAAATGTATTGTTTAATCATCATCTATTTCTATACTAATCATCTTTTTCCTCGTTCTTTTTACAGAATTCACAATACGAAGCTTTGCAAACGGGTGCTATGCTGCAAAACATGGAAACAAATCATTACAATCAAGAAGAGGAGGCAGTCTAATGAAGAAACCCAGCTCAATATACAAACATTGTCAATAAGAAAGAAAAAGAAGAAACCAGAAAAATGAATAAAATACAATTTATACTTATTTATGTGTTTTTATTGTCCATTCCATATACAACGTTATCAGATTCTCCTAAAGAACTGTGCGATATAAGACGAGAACCCTGGACAAAGTTTCCACCTAATTCCTAAAGAACATTGACCAGGGACCTCGTCGCGCATCAAAACCAAATCATTGATCACGTGACCGTACTACACCCGAAGGGTACTACCAAATTGAAAGGAGATACCGTCCATACCTTATCAAATAGGATAAATTGAGTCAGTAACCGAACACGTGGTTGTACTTAAAAATTTGAAAATAGGACCACCGAAACATATTGAAGTCCTGCACTATGCTTAAATTGGACAATTTCAGTGGACCCCCATTGCCAAAATTTAAGAAGGGTGCAACAATATACCCATGTCTTATGATAGGATATGGACCCCTTGTAATCATAGGATCTCATCAAAGGGGATAAAATGGACCAAAAAAAACAAAACACGTGGTACAACGTTTATATTTTGGCAATTTTTGTACCCCTAAAAGGGAACGATGTAGACCATCCAAATTTATCATGATACATATTGAGGACCTGTACTATAATACCAAATGTTTAAATTGGGCAATTTCCAAAATTTAAGGGGTGGGCCAAGGTACCCCTCCCGGGGTGCACCAATGTACCTATGTCTTATGATAGATAATGAACCCCTATACATGACCATATAACCATATAAGGTAATAGAACCTCATCAAAGGGGGATAAAATGTACCAAATACCAAACACTTGGTTGTACTAAAATTTTGGCAATTTTGTACCCCTAAAAGGGAACGAGGTGGACCACCCAAATTTATAGTGATCTATATTAGTGTTCTATACTATAATACCAAATGTTTAAATTGGGCAATTTCCAAAATTAAAGGGGTGGGCCAAGGTACCCCTCCCAAAAATTTAAAGGGGTGCACAAATGTACCTATGTCTTATGATAGGTAATGGACCCCTATACATGACCATATAATCATATAAGGTAATAGGACCTCATCCAAGGAGATAAATTAGGTCGAAAACCAAACACGTGGTATAACGTATTGCTTACGTTTATATTTTTTGGCAATTTTGTACCCCTAGAAGGGAATGAGGTGGACCACCCAAATTTATCATAATACATATTAGGGTCCTGTACTATAATACCCAATGTTGAAATTGGACAATTTCCAAAATTTAAGGGGTGGGTCAAGGTACCCCTCCCAAATTTTTCAAGGGGTGCACTAATATACCCATGTCTTATGAAAGATAATGGACCCCTGTATACGCCTATATAACTATATAAGGTAATAACACCTCATCAAAGGGGATAAATTAGGTCAAAAACCCCCGAAATTTGAATTTTTTGCAATTTTTTACCCATGAAAGGGAACGACATAGACACCCAATACTGATAGAGGTACATACTATGGTCCTAGGCTACCATACCAAATTTTTAGATTTGGCAATTTCCAAAATTTAAGGGGGGTGGTCCTATGTACCCCTAACAAAATTTAGGGGGTGGGGCATGGTACCCCTGCCAAAATTTAGAGGGGGTGGTCGTATGTATTACTAGGTCATTGACCCCGGGCCAAGGTCATTGACCTTTGACCTATGACGTCACAAAAATTTTTGCTGACTCGGCTCAATATACGCGGGCCCCTACTACTTCCGTAGTCTAAATCTAGTTTGTATAAAACTATTGCGATAGAGTGAACTTCATAAATTCTCTGAATGAGCAGTTGGTAGTCTATAGTAATTTAGCATAGTTATAATTATTGTGTTTTCGTTCCCATGAACGCAAGAGGGTTACGTAACTTCTGGATTATTCGCTTGCCCAACTATTCTGAGGCTTTAATATGTTGCAGCATATCACGAGCTACGGATAATATATAATGTAACATTTGTTGTACATCACATATTATGATACGAGACTATTTTACATAGTATATCTTATCTAATATAAATAAAATAAAGAGTTTGTTTGTGTGTTTGTCTGTCTGTCTGTGCGACCTGGGGACCAGACGAGTGGACCGAGAGTTCCCAAAATTTGGTCACGGGTACCTTAGTCCAGGCCCCAGATCAAGACGAAGCGTTTTTTTTTTTAAATTTCGAACCAGGAGGGTCTCGGGGGGGACGTTTACTGGGACCGACCTGGGGACCAGACAAGTTGACCGAGAGTTACCAAATTTTGGTCGCGGATACCTTGGTCCAGGTTCCAGTCTAAGGCGAAGCGTTTTTGTCAAAATTGGAACCAGGGGGTCTCAGGGGGGCGTTTAGCGAGACATGTAGTAAAAGTAATCCAAATTGATCGACATTAGTGTCAAATCCATAGTTTTCACGGTCGCTGAGATCAATGGTGACACTTCCATCAGCGATGACTTGCAAATTCAGCTACTACTGTATGCAGGCCGGGTGTCAGCGGGTGAGGAATACCGAGACATGTATAAATAGCCCATATTGATTGATACTAGTGTCAAATCCTTAGTTTTCGCGGTCACTGAAATGAATGGTGATACTTCCACAGGTGTTGACTTCCAAATACAGCCCCCACGCGAAGAATATGTATATTAAGCTAGTATTACAATAAATGGACTGCTTGGATGCCAAGAACTAGTACAGATAAGTACCATCCACTTCTATGAATAGGTATTTTTTAAAAGGATTTTTGTAAACACTAAGTTATAAAACAATGAACTACATACAGTAGTTATGAGTAGTAATCGCATGACTTGGCCTAACTTTTTGGCCCCTGGGTCCCTGCCTCAGGACCCATGGTCCCTGGCCGGGGTCAATGACCTAGGGGTACATAGGACCACCCCCTCTAAATTTTGGCAGGGGTAAAATGGCCCACCCCCTAAATTTTGGCAGGGGTACATAGGACCACCCCCCTTAAATTTTGGAAATTGCCAAATCTAAAAATTTGGTATGGTAGCCTAGGACCATAGTATGTACCTCTATTAGTATTGGGGGTCTATGTCGTTCCCTTTCATGGGTAAAAAATTGCC
This sequence comes from Thermobia domestica, assembly GCF_964235325.1. Lineage (NCBI taxonomy): Eukaryota > Metazoa > Arthropoda > Insecta > Zygentoma > Lepismatidae > Thermobia > Thermobia domestica. The sequence continues at coordinate 174,464,988 of NC_137468.1, read as the reverse complement.
AAAAATTCAAATTTCGGGGGTTTTTGACCTAATTTATCCCCTTGGATGAGGTGTTATTACCCTATATGGTTATATGGGCGTATACAGGGGTCCATTCCCTTTCATAAGACATGGGTATATTAATGCACCCCTTGAAAAATTTGGGAGGGGTACCTTGGCCCACCCCTTCAATTTTGGAAATTGCCCAATTTCAACATTGGGTATTATAGTATAGGACCCTAATATGTACTATGATAAATTTGGGTGGTCCACCTCTTTCCCTTTTAGGGGTACATAGGACCACCCCCCTTAAATTTTGGAAATTGCCAAATCTAAAAATTTGGTGTGGTAGCCTAGGACCATAGTATGTACCTCTATCAGTATTGGGTGTCTATGTCGTTCCCTTTCATGGGTAAAAAATTGCCAAAAATTTAAATTTCGGGGTTTTTTGACCTAATTTATCCCCTTTGATGAGATGTTATTACCTTATATGGTTATATGGTCATGTATAGGGGTCCATTCCCTTTCATAAGATATCGGTATATTTGTACACTCCTTTAAAAATTTGGGAGGGGTACTTTGGCCCACCCCTTAAATTTTGGAAATTGACCGATTTAAACATTGGGTATTATAGTACAGGACCCTAATATGTATCATGATAAATTTGGGCGGTCCACCTCGTTTCCTTTTAGGGGTACAAAATTGTCAAAATATAAACGTAAGCAATACGTTATACCACGTGTTTGATTTTTGGTCGATTTTATTCCCTTTGATGAGATGTTATTACCTTATATGGTTATATGGTCATGTATAGGGGTCCATTACCTTTCATAAGATATCGGTATATTTGTACACTCCTTTAAAAATTTGGGAGGGGTACTTTGGCCCACCCCTTAAATTTTGGAAATTGACCAATTTAAACATTTGGTATTATAGTACCGGACCTTAACATGTATTATGATAAATTTGGGTGTTCCACCTCGTTCCCTTTTAGGGGTACAAAATTGTCAAAATATAAACGTAAGCAATACGTTGTACCACGTGTTTGGTCTTTTGGACCAATTTATCCTCTTGGATGAGGTTCTATTACCTTATATGGTTATATGGTTATGTATAGGGGTCCATTACCTTTCATAAGACATAGGTACATTTGTGCACCCCCGGGAGGGGTACCTTGGCCCAACCCTTAAATTTTGGAAATTGCCCAATTTAAACATTTGGTATTATAGTACCGGACCTTAACATGTATTATGATAAATTTGGGTATTCCACCTCGTTCCCTTTTAGGGGTACAAAATTGTCAAAATATAAACGTAAGCAATACGTTGTACCACGTGTTTGGTCTTTTGGACCAATTTATCCTCTTGGATGAGGTTCTATTACCTTATATGGTTATATGGTTATGTATAGGGGTCCATTACCTATCATAAGACATAGGTAAATTTGTGCACTCTTTAAATTTTTTTTGGGAGGGGTACTTTGGCCCACCCCTTAAATTTTGGAAATTGCTCATTTTATATATTTGGTATTATAGTACTGGACCCTAACATGTATTATAATAAATTTGGGTAGTTCACCTTGTTCCCTTTCATGCGTAAAAAAAATTGCCAAATTTTACTACAACCACGTGTTTGGTATTTTGGTTCACCCCTTGGATGAGGTCCTATTACCTTATATGATTATATGGTTATGTATATTGGTCCATTCCCTATTATAAGACATGGGTATATTGATGCACCCTTTAAAAAATTTGGGAGGGGTATCTTGACTCATCCACTCAGTTTTAGAAATTGATTAATATAAGCATTTGGTATCTTCGTACAGGTCTTCAATATGTACCACTATAAATTTGGATGGTCCACATCGTTCCCTTTCATGGGTAAAGAACTACCAAAAATCAAATTTCGGATGTTATTGACCCCTATTTAATACGTTATATGGTTTATTACCTCTATATGTTTATGTTCTCTTTTAAATTTGGGAATTATCAAATAACAAAATTCGGTAAACGTTTTCTAGGACCCATTGGTATTCCTCTTATGGCCAAATATTCAAAATTTAAAGGTTATTGACCGGCTTTATTATTGAATAAGTACAGGATTTATTACTTTTTCATAAGACACAGGTGTATTTGTGTACCAATCTTAAATTTTGGGAGGGGTACATTTCTTATTGTCATATCAATAATTGGTAATTGTTCTTTGGGTAAATCATTGTGATCACGTGATCAGTTATTGACCTATGATGGGATTAGGACATTGGTACATTTAAACTTTGTAGGATAATTTGAGAATTCGTCATTGGTATTGATTATTCCCCGCCAAATATAAACGTAAGCAATACGATGTACCACGTGATTGACCTTGATGAGGTAGTGTACAGGGATACATAGCTATCCTTATTGAATCTTATGACTCATAGTCTTAAGGGAATATATGCTACAACACTGGCAAAGTTATTGTTAATGCAATTTCATTGGTTGATCACTATCTTTCGTGCAATCTGATTGGTTGATCACTATCTTTCGTGCAATCTGATTGGTTGCTGATTTTCAAATCTTTGCTGTATTCAGTTTTAAGTTTTGTTTAACATTTAAAAATCTTGGTTTCGTTCAACATTTTGCACTCACTGATAAATATGATCAAAACCGTTAATTTGTTAATCGAATAATTAAAAAACCGGATAAAGTTTGACGGTTAACCGTGAAACGTAAAATTTTTTAGTTTGAAAATTTTTTGTTTGAAAGTTTTTGTTTGAAAACTCTTGTTTCAAATTTGTGTTTGAATTTTTTGTTTCAGAATTTTGTTTGAAATTTGTTTCAAAATTTTTTGTTTGAAAATTTTTTTGTTTGAAATTTTTTGTTGCAAAATTTTGTTTGAAAATTTTTTGTTCGAAATTTTTTGTTTTGAAATTTTTCGTTTCCAAATTTTTTTGTTTAAATTCTTTTTGTTTCGAAAGTTTTATTTGAAATTTTTTGTTTGAAACTTTGGTTTGACATTTTTAAAAGTTTGTGCACTCATTAGTAAAGAACCGGAACTGTTAGAACTAAAACCTCTGGCAACATTGTGGTGCAATAGTACACGACAGAACATGGTGCAATAGTACACGTCAGAACACGATAATGCAACGTCATCAGTTTTGCATCATATATAAGTATCGTTGGAGTTAGTATTCATAATAACGTCATCATGGCTACTTGTCTGCAGTTTCTAAACACACGTGATGTGATGAAATCATTTACCAAGATTACTGATTTACAACAGAATGTACCTCATAGAATCTTAGCTAGCCAAATGATACCTACAAAGTTTGGATTAAGAATCGTAGTGAAGCTTGAAAATGATAAGAATATAATTCTACCAGCAAGATATTTTCCCATGGAGGCATCAAAACAAGAAGAACTGCTGCGTTTCTTAAATACTGGATCTGTATCTTTATGTTACAAAGGATTCTTGGGTCGAAGTCATCAATTTGAATTTAGTACATAGCCGGATTCGTCAGCAATTGTGATAAAATCATGAATCAGCACATTCCTTTGACGTCAGACATAGTTGTATGAATTTGGTTGGTCAGCATGACGTCAGCAACTGTGATGAAACCATGAATTCAAACGTCAGCACATTCCTTCCTATGACGTCAGCCGTAGTTCTATAAATTAACCAATACACTGTCATCCCACGAAATCATTTGAGCAAGTGCTTTTCAGGAGGAAAGATGTGTACTTCTAACGATAAAGAGTTCATCTTCGCAAGCTATTATCCAATAAATATATTTCAAACAAAACATGTGATGATTGGTATCAGTGCTAGACTATTTGAACCAGTGATTCGATTGGGCAAAGCAGAACAATTTGGTGTACAACTGACCTGTGAAGAATGGCACGAATCGACCAAATGAACGATTATTTTCATGATGAGCTAAATGTGACCATAGTCAAATCATTAGGCTCAAATCATGAAGTGGTGATGCGTACAGTCCTCGAAGAGAAGATGGTGCTGTTACGTAAAAAGAGGACATTCCATGTCCATCGCAACATGGTGTATCTAACGCAAACAGAATGGAACAAATTCATCAGCGTATTTCAGTGTGTGAAACATGCAGTGGAAGTGTGTAACAAAACAAGTATATTCCTGAAAAAGTACTATTTTGAAAAATGTGTTATGCATATTGTACAACATGTATCTAGATATTGTGATGGTTGTCAACATCGTTCGTGGGTGCATACCTGTATTGATAAACAGTTTATTTGTGATCAAATGGACATTGAGTTTCCACCAATTGATATTGCAATAGACCTTAAAAGACTTCAACTGGAATTAAAATTATATGCTAAAGACAAACTAGTGCAAGAAGTTCAAAATACATTGTATCGACAATATCCAGAACCACTATCTGGTATGGATGTATGTGGAGTGTAATAAAATGATCCATTTCAATGAATTGTGTTTTTTTTCATTTCAAGTACAACCCCATATTCTGACGTGTACTATTGCACCACAATGTTGACAGAGGTTTTAGTTCTAACAGTTCCGGTTCTTTATTAATGAGTGCACAAACTTTTAAAAATGTCAAACCAAAGTTTCAAACAAAAAATTTCAAACAAAACTTTCGAAACAAAAAGAATTTAAACAAAAAAATTTGGAAACGAAAAATTTCAAAACAAAAAATTTCGAACAAAAAATTTTCAAACAAAATTTTGCAACAAAAAATTTCAAACAAAAAAATTTTCAAACAAAAAATTTTGAAACAAATTTCAAACAAAATTCTGAAACAAAAAATTCAAACACAAATTTGAAACAAGAGTTTTCAAACAAAAACTTTCAAACAAAAAATTTTCAAACTAAAAAAATTTACGTTTCACGGTTAACCGTCAAACTTTATCCGGTTTTTTAATTATTCGATTAACAAATAAACGGTTTTGATCATATTTATCAGTGAGTGCAAAATGTTGAACGAAACCAAGATTTTTAAATGTTAAACAAAACTTAAAACTGAATACAGCAAAGATTTGAAAATCAGCAACCAATCAGATTGCACGAAAGATAGTGATCAACCAATCAGATTGCACGAAAGATAGTGATCAACCAATGAAATTGCATTAACAATAACTTTGCCAGTGTTGTAGCATATATTCCCTTAAGACTATGAGTCATAAGATTCAATAAGGATAGCTATGTATCCCTGTACACTACCTCATCAAGGTCAATCACGTGGTACATCGTATTGCTTACGTTTATATTTGGCGGGGAATAATCAATACCAATGATGCATTCTCAAATTATCCTACAAAGTTTAAATGTACCAATGTCCTAATCCCATCATAGGTCAATAACTGATCACGTGATCACAATGATTTACCCAAAGAACAATTACCAATTATTGATATGACAATAAGAAATGTACCCCTCCCAAAATTTAAGATTGGTACACAAATACACCTGTGTCTTATGAAAAAGTAATAAATCCTGTACTTATTCAATAATAAAGCCGGTCAATAACCTTTAAATTTTGAATATTTGGCCATAAGAGGAATACCAATGGGTCCTAGAAAACGTTTACCGAATTTTGTTATTTGATAATTCCCAAATTTAAAAGAGAACATAAACATATAGAGGTAATAAACCATATAACGTATTAAATAGGGGTCAATAACATCCGAAATTTGATTTTTGGTAGTTCTTTACCCATGAAAGGGAACGATGTGGACCATCCAAATTTATAGTGGTACATATTGAAGACCTGTACGAAGATACCAAATGCTTATATTAATCAATTTCTAAAACTGAGTGGATGAGTCAAGATACCCCTCCCAAATTTTTTAAAGGGTGCATCAATATACCCATGTCTTATAATAGGAAATGGACCAATATACATAACCATATAATCATATAAGGTAATAGGACCTCATCCAAGGGGTGAACCAAAATACCAAACACGTGGTTGTAGTAAAATTTGGCAATTTTTTTTACGCATGAAAGGGAACAAGGTGAACTACCCAAATTTATCATAATACATGTTAGGGTCCAGTACTATAATACCAAATATATAAAATGAGCAATTTCCAAAATTTAAGGGGTGGGCCAAAGTACCCCTCCCAAAAAAATTTAAAGAGTGCACAAATTTACCTATGTCTTATGATAGGTAATGGACCCCTATACATGACCATATAACCATATAAGGTAATAGGACCTCATCCAAGAGGATAAATTGGGCCAAAAAACCAAACACGTGGTTGTACTAAAATTTGGCAATTTCGTACCCCTAAAAGGGAACGAGGTGGAACACCCAAATTTATCATAATAATACATGTTAAGGTCCGGTACTATAATACCAAATATATAAAATGAGCAATTTCCAAAATTTAAGGGGTGGGCCAAAGTACCCCTCCCAAAAATTTTAAAGGAGTGCACAAATGTACCTATGTCTTATAATAGGGAATAGACCCCTATACATAACCATATAACCATATAAGGTAATAGAACCTCATCCAAGAGGATAAATTGGGCCAAAAGACCAAACACGTGGTACAACGTATTGCTTACGTTTATATTTTGACAATTTTGTACCCCTAAAAGGGAACGAGGTGGAACACCCAAATTTATCATAATAATACATGTTAAGGTCCGGTACTATAATACCAAATGTTTAAATTGGGCAATTTCCAAAATTTAAGGGTTGGGCCAAGGTACCCTCCCGGGGGTGCACAAATGTACCTATGTCTTATGAAAGGTAATGGACCCCTATACATAACCATATAACCATATAAGGTAATAGAACCTCATCCAAGAGGATAAATTGGTCCAAAAGACCAAACACGTGGTACAACGTATTGCTTACGTTTATATTTTGACAATTTTGTACCCCTAAAAGGGAACGAGGTGGAATACCCAAATTTATCATAATACATGTTAAGGTCCGGTACTATAATACCAAATGTTTAAATTGGTCAATTTCCAAAATTTAAGGGGTGGGCCAAAGTACCCCTCCCAAATTTTTAAAGGAGTGTACAAATATACCGATATCTTATGAAAGGTAATGGACCCCTATACATGACCATATAACCATATAAGGTAATAACATCTCATCAAAGGGAATAAAATCGACCAAAAATCAAACACGTGGTATAACGTATTGCTTACGTTTATATTTTGGCAATTTTGTGCCCCTGGAAGGAAACGAGGTGGACCGCCCAAATTTATCATGATACATATTAGGGTCCTGTACTATAATACCCAATGTTTAAATTGGTCAATTTCCAAAATTTAAGGGGTGGGCCAAGGTACCCCTCTCAAAATTTTCAAGGGGTGCATTAATATACCCATATGTTATGAAAAGTAATGGACCCCTGTATACGTCCATATAACTATATAGGGTAATAATACATCATCAAAGAGGATAAATTAGGTCAAAAAACCCCAAAATTTAAATTTTTGGCAATTTTTTACCCATGAAAGGGAACGACATAGACACCCAATACTGATAGAGGTACATACTATGGTCCTAGGCTACCACACCAAATTTTTAGATTTGGCAATTTCCAAAATTTAAGGGGGGTGGTCCTATGTACCCCTAAAAGGGAATGAGGTGGACCACCCGAATTTATCATAGTACATATTAGGGTCCTATACTATAATACCCAATGTTGAAATTGGGCAATTTCCAAAATTGAAGGGGTGGGCCAAGGTACTCCTCCCAAAAATTAAAAGGGGTGCATTAATATACCCATGTCCTATGAAAGGTAATGGACCCCTGTATACGCCCATATAACTATATAGGGTAATAACACCTCATCAAAGGGGATAAATTAGGTCAAAAACCTCCGAAATTTGAATTTTTGGCAATTTTTTACTCATGAAAGGGAACGACATAGACACCCAATACTAATAGAGGTACATACTATTGTCCTAGGCTACCATACCAAATTTTTAGATTTGGCAATTTCCAAAATTTAAGGGGGGTGGTCCTATGTACCCCTGCCAAAATTTAGGGGGTGGGCCAAGGTACCCCTGCCAAAATTTAGAGGGGGTGGTCCTATGTACCCCTAGGTCATTGACCCCGGCCAGGGACCATGGGTCCTGAGGCAGGGACCCAGGGGCCAAAAAGTTAGGCCAAGTCATGCGATTACTACTTTATGGTTTTGGTTCCCAACATAAAAGAAATATGGTTTGTTCATGAGATATTGAACTTCAACTTTCACTCCTGGAAAATTTCAATTTTGGAGTTAGGCCACTTGGCATCAAAGCAGTTCACTGTAAGATAAATACATTCCGCACATTGGTAACATAGTTGTTCAGGGGCCTTCGATTTCCATCCTCTCAAATGAAAGCTGAATGATTGCTTGATACATGCTGACTATATAGGAGAAATAGTGTATTAAGTTTTCGAGCTTTGGTGCGTATCCGTATTTACACTCTGATATAACTTTAAGTTCACACTCAAATCGAGCTAATTGTTTAATGCATTTCGAAAGCTTTTGTTTTTATGCAGCTCATTAAGGAAAATCTATTTCATAATCGTAACATTTATGTACTAAGAAACTATGAACGTAAAGTGAACTCGACCTAGCCCCGTGGCCGCTGTGACTCAGTGGCACAGCTCTCACCCTTGGTGTGTGAGGACTCTGATTCTGTGTGTGTGTGTGAACTCCGCGGCTAGTGTATGCGTACAGAGTCGGAAGCGGTATGTATTGTTTATACTACTTACAACGTTACCCCCCACATAAAATATAAATTCACCCTTTCTCCCTTCTCTTTTTCGAATACAATGAACCGACTCTTTTGCTGAAGAACGATGCTAAAAGAAAATTGAAACATCTGTGTCTAAACTTTCTTTGAAGCGCAGTCTTTTGTATTTGTAAAGTTTTGCGAGTATTTTCGAGATAGCCAAATTTTTACCATGGACTCCTGCTGCGAACTGACCGTGAGTAAACACCCGATCTCGCTGTGCTCAATTTCTCTCGCACACGTGAAATGGGTTTGTTGTTTCCAAAACAAATAGGAAGTTACCTTGTGCTTTTGCATTTCTGCACGCACACAGGTACCATTGTTGTTTTAATGATCAGAAGAAATATCAAAACCATCCGATATATATGATACAAAACAGCTAACAGAGGGAGGCAAAGATAAAAGTAGGCCTATACCAAGTTTTCCGCGTGGTACCATTATGGAGAATAAATATTTGATAAAGTCACGTAGATGCGCTTAAACCTATTCCATCTGTCCTTATAATTTTTCTGGTCCCATCAATTTCTCAGGAGAATACGTACAACATATGTCCAAATTCCATATATACTCTTTCTAAACTAATGAGTAAACTCATTAAGAACACCAACTGATATCAATAAACAGGAAAGAAAACAATACTTTATACATCTATCATTTGGTACACATCTCTATGAAGCACAGCTTGTTTCTTTTTGAAATAGCTCCTTCGTGTCACAGCTGTGGTTAGTTTTGTTTTGTGTTAGGATGAAAGAGAGAAATGCAACATTTGCTTCGAGGTGAAGTTATATATATTATTAAGATGAGCGGTGTAAGCGAGGTTTAACAAAGAGTGCCTTTCGGATGCACAATTTAACGGGTAGTTGCAGTCCGTGTTGAGAATCGAACCAAAGCTATGTAAGACATGTTAATATTGAGCTCTTTTGTGGTAAAAGTGAACTTCAGAAACACACAAAAGACTTGAAACATCAAGCTAATGTAAAGCAATTGAAAAATAGCCTACCTATCGCTGCATCTTTTCTGTGGCTAGAAACATACAGTGTGTAGCACAAGAATCGTGTTAAGGACTTTTTTTTCGAACATAACATTCCCTTCCACATCATAAAAGACAATATAATGTTTGTTAAAAGAAAGTGCACATAATATTTTTAAATTTTGTTTGTGATCCTATCATGCATAATTATAAATAATGCCTTTCATACTACGAGAATGAGTTCAACTATACGTCATGGCCCCTCTAAAGCGGGGCCGCGGTGGCTCAGTGGTAGATCGTTCACCTCTGGTGCTTGGGGACCCTGGTTCGATCCAAGCTCGTACCAAGTGAACTTTGTGGTGGACAAACACCGTGTGCGTGGGTTTCCTCGGGGTTCTTCCGTTCCTCCCACTTTCTTCATTCCACGATTTCACTAATTTCTCATCATCACCCCTCTCCTTTAGCCTAACCGGCATAACCATGGGACGTAAAATTCAAAGATTTCACTTCATTTTTTCCCTCGAAAGCGATATCTTTCAAAATTATTTATTGTTAGATATTGTAAATTTACGGTATCTATTTTAGTGGACGGGAAATTTTGCATCTAATCGGATAATTTCATGGCTTCTAACAGGAATTCGCAGTTACGAAATTTGCATCACTGTCTTTTGAAAGGATGCCTAGAAAAAATACTACTAGAAAATAACTGAAAACACAAAATGGATTTGATAGCCAAATTCACGTCATCTTGGTGCGTCATCATTTTTCTTTAAATATTTGTATTTAGTATTAAATTAGAGTTTAGTGTCCCTTTCAGCATCAAGGCTATATGAGACGTGAACTTACAAATTAGCGTGGGTTCAGAACCACAGGAGTTCCCATCGGAAATCGAACCTAGGTCTCCCGCACCAAAGACGCGTACGCTAATCATATGGACAAGGGTGTTCGATATTTAGTAATGTGTATATAAAGTTGTGAAATTGCGCTTGTATAATGGAATGCAATTCCTTCTACTGACATAAACCTTCACAATACTTAGCTGGACAAAGTATCTTTAAAGAGAAAATGTCACTCTTTATGTTTCAGTTCCTGGTTCGACTGAAGGATGGAACAAATTACAATGAGCGTTTTTGGATCCTACTTTGTGTAGTTGATTCATCATAAACTTGGTATTTGATACGGATATGAACTATTACACTTATTTGGTGTTTATTTCTAAATAATAAGTCCTAATACAATTTCATAAAGTTGTAATTCTTCTTTAGTTTGTATCCCTTTACACAATGACAAATACAAAAGGTGTGTTGTATCGGTGCAGTACCAGTTTTTCACGTTTTTCAAAATGTTCCAAAACCCAAAGAATAATCTTTAATTTCTGATATTTTAGTCGTCACAAATTACAATTTTATAATGTAGTCAATGTTTATAATTACTGGGCAGTTGAGCGTTTAAACTAATAACATCATAATAAAGTCAAAACCCTAATTTTGAGTTGAATTGATTCTGATTTTAACGTCCCGTTCAGCAGCGAGGCTATGTGAGACGTGGACCTACTGATTAACGTGGAATCCGAACCTCATGAACTCCCACCGGGAATCAAGCCCAGGTTTCCCACGCCAAAGGCAAGTATGCTAACCGTTAGCCACGAAGGAGCTCCACCATAATTTTAGTGGGCGATAAGAAATATCTCGCCAGTGCTTTTACAATAAATAAAATTTTATAAGTATTAAAGAATACTGGTAAGAGATTTTATAATAGCTCTTTTATTAATGAGATATGAGTATTTTGAAAATAAAACAACTAAAGAATGGGTTGGCGGAACCACAAAAGACTCGTAAAATAAACTTTCTTATAAATACATACGCACCTTACTCACCTTTTATAATTGCTATGCTTACGTTCTCTATAAAAACAGAAACTCTCTTTTAGTGATACTTTACACAAGATCATGAAGTGGGTTCAAATTTAATTAAAGGCAAAATACAATACAATAATCCACAAATATTGCCTCAAGTGAGTTTAAAGATTTCTAAACACTAGTGCGAAACCGGGCTCTGCCGTTGCGATCGATTTACAGGTCTTGAGACGAAAGTAAGAAGGATCTTACGCACACAGTAAGTAAAAACAATTAATATGCCGGTAACTTTCCCCCAAATGGGTGTATCTTAAAACTAATCTCACCATTATTTTTCTAATTAAATTCTAGCCCGAAATTATGTATCATATTACCCTATTCCCATTTTGAAAACTTGACCTTAATTCAAAATGGCGGATTTCAAGATGGCTGCCATCAAGGTCATATCTACCATACGACTTCCCCCCAGGACTTATATGTATCCACATGGTTTTTCTTCACTTTTCTTCATTTACGCTCCGTTTACAAAGGGTAGTAAGGGACTTCTGTGGTAATCTCTAATAACCACATCACAACTCTTGAAAGTTATTTTAAAAAATAGAAAACATGCACCATGGCAAAAATTTGTCATCACAAGTAATGATGCATACATGCCTTCTATCAGCAAAAAAAGTTTCATTGAAATTGGAGTCGGACATTTGAGTGATGTCCCTTGTGGGATGTGATTGAACGTGACGTCAGAACACATCGCCCCCCTTCCCGGAATTTACGGGAATTAGGTGACTGAGTGAGCACATGTGGTGCCAGCTCTCTCCAGCGACCTATCAAGGATCATTGCGTGTATGCCAAGAGGTGTCGCCGTTTTTATCCATGCCAAAAGTTGACATACTGACAATTAGGTAGGTAGTCATGATGGTCTGGCTGATGTGTGCGTATATTTTAACTCGTACATTTTGTCTCGACTCGAATTTCGAGACGTCTCGACTCGAATTCGAGTCGAGTCGAGACAGAGACTGTCGAGTCGAGACAGAAACATATTTTCGAGTCGAGACACGAGTCGAGACAACATTTTCTCGAGACGAGTCGAGACAGGCTTAAATCTCGACTCGACTCGACTCGAATGCATCCCTAATCGCAACCTACAAGGAACTGTTGAAAAGTTAGAAGGAAAATTAGGCCATCTATAACAGATGCAGTCACTGAAAAATTTAGAAATTGTAGAAGTTCCTGAGATGAAAGAAGAAAACAGAGAATACCGTGATAGAAGTGGGAGGAGCATGTAGAATGGAGATAAAATCTCTGGAGAGATACAGACATCATTTAGGTCCCCACTTCATGAAGGGACAAAATAAGAGCGATTATTGGGGCATTATCATAGAAGACAATTAGGGATACTTGCATACAGAAATACTGTCAGAACACAGTGTAATTTTCCTCAGAAATAAAAATGAAATTCCAAGATGACTGCGTGTACGTAAACGAATATCTAACAGCTAATAACCGGAAAGTACTTTTTGACACAGAACAATTTGCAACAAACTGTGTGGATGTGTGATGATGGTAAGTGTTACTGATGGAAATTAAGCCATCTCTAGTGATACATGTTAAACATGTAGATCGGCAAACTTCAAAATTAAGGATTCGGAACAAAAAAGAAAGAAGCATACATGTTTAATGGAACAGATTATTAGTAATACAGAAGTCTTTATCAAGAAATAGAAACAAATATCTGTGATAATGTAGACATATTTTACAACTAGAAATAAATGAGGCTTAAGTTGTACAATCCGCGGCAAAAAACCTGCAACATGAGCATATAAGTTTATTGTGAAATGCCGAAGTCTTTTGCTTCAAAATAAGTGTGCACGGGAGGAGGCCAAGGTTTATCCTGACGTGATTCGTTCCACTTAGACGTTATGTTCATTCCCTGTGCTGTTAGGCGTAGTTTCACAATAAACTTACATCCTCATGTTGCAGGTTTTTTGCCGCGGATTGTACATCCAAATATTAGAAGAATAAGGAAAAAGTTAGATGAATTTCTTATAATATTGCAAAATATACAGGGTGTTTCAAAATGAATATCGAGATTATAAGGTTTTCTAGTATTTATTACAATTATCTTACAATTGTAAATAACATCAAATGAAACTGGGGGCGCGGTAGCTCACTGGTAGAGTGTTCACCTCCGGTGCTTGGGGTCCCTGGTTCGATCCCAGCTCGCGCCGTGTGGACTTTGTGGTGGACAAACACCGTGCTCGTGGGTTTTCTCAGGGTTCTCCCGTTTCCTTCCACTTTCTTCATTCCACCATTTCACTCATCTCTCATCATCACCGTCTCCTTTAGCCTAACCGGCATAACCGTGGGACGTAAAACTCAAAGATTTCATTTCATTTTTATCAAATGAAAGCGTAACTCAAATAGTTTTGTACACAAGCGTGCGCATGCTCTCTTTCCTCTATCTGCCATTAGAAAGTGCTAGTAGCAAAAATGGCGACTAATGAGCAGAAAGCTTTTTATGTTTTACATTTTGCAGGAACTGAATCTGTAATTACAGTGCAACGGGCTTTCCGTATTAAGTTTAATTGCAATCTTCCAAGTGATAACATCCATAGATCGTATCATCAGTTTGAAAACACTTATTGTCTGTACAAAGGGAAGAGTATAAGACAACCAAGAGTGACTGAAGAACGTGTTGAACGATTGAGAGAGTCTTTCACACGTTCCCCAATAAATCAATTCAGAAGGATAGTCGTCAATTAAAACTCCATTGACGTCTATGTGGAGAATTGTAAGGAGATCGAGGAATTTAAGAAAGAAGGTTGAAGCAGTTGTTGCAAAAATTACTTCAAACACACTGATCAAGGTCTTGGAAGAACTCGCCTATCGACGAATGGTGCTCACATTGAATACTTGTAGCCAGTGGCGTATTTAGGGGGGCTTCCGGGCTTAACCCCCCCGAAATCTTACTATAGTAAAGTATATGAAATATCTTGCAGAATTTTCACATTTTCAGGCAAAGCCCCCCCGAAAGTTAGCAAAGCCCCGCTCGAAACAAAATCGTAAATACGCCACTGCTTGTAGCAAAAATGGTTTCATTTGATGCATTATTTGTAGTTGTACATTAAATGTATTAAATATTGCAAAGCCTTAAAAATTCTATGTTCATTTTGAAACACCCTGTATAACACTATGTGTGGATGTAATTATTTTGACGAGAATTTGCACAAGTGAGTCTACGTGTAATATTAACTTACCTAATTATCACTGTTATTGTGCGTAAAGGACTTTAATTCGAGCAGATGGTCTAATGACCTTTATAAACGAATAAGTAAATGTAGATCAGGTTACAAAATTGGACGTTGCGGACGCAAGTGGAATGAATTTGTGCATATACAATGTTGTGAAAATTGTAATATAATAGCTGTCTACTGAATTTCTCATGGTGATGAAAATGCATTCCCAAAATTCTTAGGTAATAAGCTTAAAAACTCCTTAAATTTTTCTATACTAATCGAATATGCTAATTTTGAAATAGCAAAAGAAAAAATACTGTGAAAAAATATAGATACGTACTTAAATATGATGTATACTAATGGTTATATATATATAATGTATTAACGAACCTTTAGGGTTACATAATACACTAAATCTTATCTTGATCACATTTCTTTTAAAACATAAAATGCCACATATCAGCTATACTCCAAACATTAATCACACCATTATTTTATTAGTATACACAGCATGTGGGAAAAATAACGGAACTTTTTAAATTAAACAAAACAAATTAGGTATTTTAGCAACTGTAGTTATTTTTTATTTAAAATACATTCCTTCCGCATCAATACACCGCTGGGCACGTATAACTAATGCTAGCATAGAGCTTTTAATGTCATTTTTCAGAATCGCCTCAATAACCCTGATCGCAGCAAACTGGACGTGTGTAACATTGTCATAAAATGTTCCATTCATGGCCAATTTTAATTTTGGGAATAGGAAATAGTCACACGACAATAAATCAGAGGAATACAAAGGATGTGGAAGCACACAGATTTGTTTCTTTTTTAGCCGAAAGGTCTCCAAGTACGACAGTTCTGTGACATGGTGCATTCTCGTGCAACAAAAACCAACTACCTGACGTTTGATGCTCGGGTCTTACGCAAACAATTCGCTTCCACAAACGCTCCATAACACCTAGGTCATATTCACCATTAACACTTTGACCCTGTAAAACAAATTCCCGAAGTATAATTCCTTTGGAATCGTGAAAACAAATCGACATTGTCTTCTCACCTGACTTTTGAAAACGCAGTTTGTTTCGTTTTCGGAGAACCTGAGGACTTCCTCGTAGCACTTTGGCGTTTTGTTTGCGGGTTGTACTTGAAACACCAAGTCTCATCACCAGTTACAATTGATTCCAGGAATGTTCTGTTCCATCTGGCTGTTTTAATCATGTCCTTGCAATGTTCAACGCAAACAAGTTTTTGGTCGTCAGTTAAGGTGTGCGGAACAATTCAAGCACAGACTTTCCGTTTCTTTAAATCCTTTGTTGAAATTTCGTAAATCATGTTGTGTTCAATTCCTCTGCCATCCATCATCTCACAGTCGAATTCGCATCGTGGAAATCATTTCACGCAGTTGTTCCACAAACTCATCGTGATTTTTGTTCTTCGGTCTACCTAACTTTTGTCGTCTTTCAAGGACTCACGACTCCCACAATCGCTATACCACTCGAATACACGTGTACGAGATAAGCACTCATACATTTGTTTAATCATTTCCAGTGTTTGTGTAAATGTTTTACATATTTTTGTAACAAAAGTTAATGTTGGCTCTTTCCTCCGTCGTGTTTTTGTAACGAGGTAACTCCAAATACACTTACTTTTTTGCTATAACTTGACACTCCTTTAATCGGTTCTCATAATTGTGGTCTCGTTTTGTAGAGCAGATATCCAGCTTTCTGACGATATGTTGTTTCAATAGGTGGAGCTAGTAGTTATCTGTAAAGAAAAAAAGTTCCGTTACTTTTCTGATATATTGTGTAAATGTACCAATAACACTATCACAAGATAAAATACTATATTGTCCAAGTGGTGTTGATTACTTATTTTTAAATAAAGAGTTAGAGAAACTCAATGTACGCGTTTCGTAAGCAGCAATTACGAAACGCGCTTGTTTAATTTACATCGTTATTACCACAAAATTAAATATCACATGTTGAGGTGTGAGCACAAGCTTTAACAAATAAAAATTAGGGTTATTTTATAAAAATATAACGTTATACGTTTAGTAGAGAACTTTATTTTAGTCTCTAACTGCCAACTGATGTTTCAAACATTAACAAGAATTGAGGAGAAACATATAGCAACATGTACAAAAATTTTCACTGTGTGATAACGACAAAGTAATTGCGTAATGTTCGGTTGAAGCTGCAAAACCCATGTAAATGGGACAGAGGATACTTTCGTTTAAATAACGTGGCTGAAAATACGTTTTTGGTTCAGTGGAACCGAAATCTTGTTAACGTGATTTTCCCCCAGTGGATGACAGCAATCAAATCAGCGGGGCTATAACTTCCATACATTATGAGTGCTCTCTCTCTCTTGCTATGTAAACACACGTACACTCAACGTATATGGTTGCTACTTCTCCTTTATGTTAACATGAAACCAAAATGCAAAGCACTTAGTGGATTTCATGTGTTAAAGACATTGCATAAATACTTTACGACCTAACGAAAATCCTGGAACATATTCCACAATACCATTTTAGTGACATACAAGTTAGCTTTATTAGTATTATTATTATATGTCGAAACTATGCTATGGATACGTACAGCAAGTCTTAAAGAGTGGCTGTGCCCATCTTTCTGTCAGTGGATAGGTATTTAAATAAAAAGAAAAACAAGAGTTAGGGAGAAATGTATTTCTGATATGGATTCGGTGTCCCAAGTAGAATGTAAGCTTCTGCTACAATGTGGCCAAGTTCCAAGACAAGACGGGTGGCCAACCATGGACGAAGATAGGTATTCCAAGCTGTGGAGAACAACACACACACACACAAACATACATACATACATACATACATACATACATACATACATATATATATATATATATATATATATATATATATATATATATATATATATATATATATATATATATATATATATATATATATATATATATATAATATAGGATGGGTCAAAATTCACAAAGAGGTTATAACCGTGAATAACTTTTGTTTGTCATTAGTTTTCATTGATATTTCACAAACTTAAAGACAAAGGATGTGAAATTGTTTATACTTATGTATGGAATATAATCTCAGGTAAGTGTCCGCCATTATGGACCTCACAGATACGGACCCTGTGTAGGACATGATTCGTGGCAGGGGTCAGCACCATCGGAATTCACGATTCGTCGCTTGATTTAAAGGTTTAGACAACAGGGTTCAATGAGCGACTGAACAAGACGTGCGAGAAAAGGCTCGCCCGCTCAGAGGACAACATCTAACGAGTGCAAGAAGTGTGGACACCAGTCATGACTCATGTGCTACACAGGGCCCGTATCTGTAAGACCCATAATGGCGGAGAGCTACCTGAAATTATATTCTACACGTAGGTGTAAACGATCTCCCATCGTTGGTCTTTAAGTCTGTGAAATATCAAACGATACTAAAAAAAAAAAAAAAAGTTATTCACAGTTATAACCCCTCCCTGACTCTTGGTCCTCTCTCTCTCTCTCTCTCTCTCTCTCTCTCTCTCTCTCTCTCTCTCTGATGGGGAAAGGAAGAGAAAAGAACTGCAAACGTCAATTTTTGGACAAAATCCTTCCCCTTTGCTATGAAAGCAAAGGATAAGAGATGAGGGAAATAAAGGAGAGCTCAAATTCTTTTGAAGTATCTCACGAGTTGCTGAAGCTACGGGAGCTGAAACTTGTTATATGAACTCTTCTTTAAATAAATAATAAGGGAATATCTACTTCTAAAGGAGAATATCTACTCCTGACCACAATTTCAGCATTTTTGCAAATTCCGCTTCTAAAGAGAAGAAAGGAGGCAATTTTCTAAACTATTCAAATTTCTGTTCATTCGCAGATCCCGTACGAAAACGGAAACATCTGCTATTTATATATGATCGACTCCAACGCCTTCAGTAATCAAAACAATTGAAGATGTATGCTTTATCTTTTGTTCCGAATGTGAGCCTTCCCATTACAATTATTTCTGGCTTACTTGACCGCTGCCTCTTAAGTAAACAGCTCTCCAATTCCCACGCAATGCTGAATCAACACTGGAAAATATCTAAGCTCTCACCTAGAATTGAACTTGAGACCGTAGTATTAAGAGCAAGAGCTTTAATCATTGGACTAAGCGGGAGTTTCTAATTACAGCAGTAACAACCATCATCAACAGTATCTACATATCATTAAATGTAACCCTGATTTCTGTATTCATTCCTGTTATGAGAAACGTACAGCACAGATTGGAGAGACACGCATAAGATGCAATACCTAATTAAAGCAAGTGAAATAAAAGATACGTGTCACCGAACTATACTTTCTCACTCTAACTTCTCAAATAAAAGCATGTTATACTGCAGTTATTGCTGAAACATTTAATTATAAAATACGAACAAAAGCATGTTGTTTATAACTTTGTTGGAAGAAAGCTCATCCCCAAAAGGAAACTACTGTTTGTGGATTTTATAATGAAAAATGACTTACATCATATACAAGAGTTATTGATCAAATATTTGCGTCGCTAACTCACAACCTTCCTTTCATCTTTTCGACAAATCTTAATTTTGTATATCGTTTCAGTAGAAATTAAATATGTTTTAGTTTTGCTCATTTTTTAAAAAAAATAATCCTCTCTATTAGGTAAGAAGAATATTGTAATTCTCGGAGTGTCCCGTTACAATATATATATCCAGTCACACTTTTATTCACTGTATTTAAATCCATAAGCCAGAAACACCTAATAAACATTAGAAATTGAAATAAGTTTGTAAAGAGAAATGTCTCTGTAAGATATAAGTCAAATGATAATTCCAAGTGAATGGTAAGCAAGGGATTAATTTATTGAAAGTTGTTGAACGGCGATGCCTTGAGGATGCCTATTGGCATGATGCTATCAGTTTCAAGCTTACCTTGTCTAAGATATAACTAAGCACGATTTGCACTAGCTCGAACGCTGTACCACTAATTAACAAGTTGGGTTGGATTCAGTGGCGTAGCACAATTTTGCGGGCCCCCCCGCAAAGTATAGAGAAGGGGCCCCACTTGTAAAGCCGACAGAAATAAGGTTGAAGTTCTATTTCTTTAGAACTTTATTCATCGCAAGACTTCGGGGCCCCCTATACCTTTCGGCCCCCCCCGCATTGCGGGGATTGCGGGGGCAGCTGCTACGCCACTGGTTGGATTGATTTTTTGTTTCTTATTTTATAAATATAATTAGCAGAAATGTCCATTCTTGCCACAATAAGAGATCGATAAATGGAAACTATTACTTTCTGGTAATAGTTTATGTGGAAATAGTTTTAATTTATTATGGAACTTTGGATATATTTCGGAGTTCGGAACTCTCCAAAAGTCAGCGTCTAAAAGCTTTTCTGAAATCGTTCTCAAGACCTTATCTAAAATGATAGATACAATCCATTATTTGGAAATCAGATGTATCAAATTTCGCTACCCTTTTCCGCAACGAGTTTTTCAAATACAACCATAAATACACTTTCATTAGTCGAAATAGGTATTCTAAATCAGAATGCATTCCATAATGACGGTTAGCTTTTCTGAATCCCAATGTTACTTCTAAATTTCCTGAAATTAGTACCTAGAAAGATCGCTTTCATGTAGTAGAAAGTGCTAGATTCAATTTATATGAAAATCATAGCTTTGCTTCTAGAAAATGGTAGATTCAGTTAACGTTCCTTCAGAAATTGCCTGTTATCATACCAAAACTTGTCGTGATGCAAAAAATATTTTTTTCAATAGCGAAATTAATTTTTCATGGTTAGGTAATACATTTTGTCATCGGTCCTGAAAAGTGAGTTGCATTTTTAAATTTTCAATAAACTGTCTTTAGTTCATGACTTGTAGTGTACCAAAATAGAAAATTAAAAAGGAAAAAAAAAACGTTATTCACAAAATAGCTTTTGCATACTAGTACGATATGGAAAACTGCTGACAGTCCTCCTCTTTACGAGCGAAATCAGTAAAGAATCTTTCTTTAGGAGCATCTAGAACAAGCGTCCAGATTTCGTCTCATCCGATCAAAAAAATATATTAATAAATTATAAGGTACTAAACTTGCAAGATATTTTATTTATTTATTTTTTTTATTAATCTGCATATGACTATATGTGGATGTCTTGCTTTAATATACCCAATGGGAAACAGGAGTCTGAAGGACTTAAAAGTTAGCAGTGCTTACCTCAGCGTTTGTCGATGATGTCTCTTGGAGCCTTTTTAAGGAAGCACGATGGCTCACTGGTAGAGTGCCTATCTCTGGTACATGGGGTCCTTGGTTCAATCCAGGCCAAGTAAGTTCGTGATGCACAACATGATGTCCATTGGTGTCCTCGGTGTACTCCTGTTTTCTCGCACATTCTCATTCCACCAATTTTTCCATCGTCATTCCCTTGCCTTAATCATCCACCTTCCTTAGCCTAAAAGACAACCGTAGGACGTTAAACTGGAAGATTTCATTTCATTTTTTCGTGGAGCCTTTTTTTGTGTGTTCCTCAATAACAAATCACTTCAGTGTTGGCCATGAAAACTGAACTTGTTGTAGAAGACACAACAGTTACAGCATTAACAAAAGAAAGAAAAAAAAACAATAGTGCAGTTTGCATTGACTCACGTCAGGTTCTTCTACGGCTTACATTGATACTGATCATATCGAGGGGCCGGGGTGGCTTAGTGGTAGAGCGTTCGCCTCTGGTGTATGGGGTTCTTGGTTCGATCCCAGCTCGCACCATGGGAACTTCGTGGTGGACAAACACCGTGTGCCTGGATTTTCTCGGGGTTGTCCCGTTTCCTCCAACTTTCTTCATTCCACCATTTCCTTCATTTCTCATCATCACCGTCTCCTTTAGCCTAGCTGGCATAGCCGCTGGGCGTAAAACTTAAAAAATTGATTATCTTTGATCGTATCGATTGAAGGTACACTGTAAAAAATGAGGTGTTGAAACAACACAAAATGACTACCACTTATCGCCTTCCGAGCATATCAGAAATAACTCATTACTACCTGAGAGAATTTGTATTGGTATTTATCGTTTAATATGAGCAAAGCTTTGCGAAATATATTTGGCACTTGTGCCAAGTAGGGAATAACGTCCTATGTTTTCTGTAATCGGTCACAATAATATTGTTGTAAATCTGTGAATCGTCTGACAACCGTTACATAACCAACAGTCTTGCCACCTTCTGTTCATACATGCTAAGACACAAGAATAACAGATAAAGAAAATAGATGGAAGCATTGCTATCAGTGTAAGTGTTGTCAGATGATTCACAGGTTTACAACAATATTATTGTGACCGATCACAGAAAACATAGAATGTAATTAGTTGCTTGCCATAAATGCGAACTATATTTTGCAAAGCTTTGTTCATACCAAACAATAAAAAATCATACAAATACTCACAGCCAGTAACGAGGTATTTCTGATATCCTCTGAAGGTGATGTGCTTGGTGTTGAATTGACATTACAAGTAACACGATAAAGTGGTAGTCATTTTGTGTTGTTTCAACACCTCATTTTTTGCTGTGTACTCATATGATTTTGAATCACCGTTTTCACTTGTGTAGAGTGGGTGTCCGTGTCCTAATATGTCCGTTTTATGAAATGACTTTAATTCCTCAACAAAAAGACGTCTCTACGATACCAAATCAACCTTATAGCTTCATCACGTACACTGCAAGTTTTTCCTGAATTTTGTGGTAGTGCAATAAATGGTTTCGAGGCAAGACTTGAGCTATGTACCATAGGAGAATGATTTCCTGTGCATCATGTAGGAATGGCAACAAAGGTTGGTTTCTTTGACTTGGGAAGAAGGGTGTGAATATGTAATGTAACGTTTAGTAATAAGTAGGTGACACCAATAGTACAAGACTTGTTGAACATTCTCGTAACATTGAATCTTTATTTGCATAATTATTCGTAATTTTTTTTTCATAATTCGTTTTGTATTTCCATGATATTTCTAGATTTTATTGTACCCTTGTTTCCCTTTTTTCCCTTCCTTTTTGCCTCGGGAAAGAGAGGATAAAATTGTGTCTCCTTGATAAGATCGATTGACAAGCCACGTTGGATGCAATTGGAAATCTGAGATATCTTTTTGTAAGTTAACTGCTTCAAAGTTTCCCACCTCACTCGACACGTTTCCAAAATTTCTCATCTCTAAGACTTTATGATGGCTTTTTCGTATTTTGTTTTGAGATACAAGTGTCGTTCAAACTTTCTATTGTTCACACTAATGTGAAAAGAAAATAGAATGATTGCGTGGGTGGAAAAATACAAGGATCTTTAAGATTGCATGGAAGGTACCATTACATTGTAGAGATTTTCTTTTTAAGTTGGACATTAATCTCAAAAAATTCAGTACTGGTAATAATAATAATAATAATAATAATAATAATAATAATAATAATAATAATAATAATAATAATAATGTTTGTATGTTACTAGTATCTTTGGAAGAAATGATAATAATGTGAAATTAGGGACGTCATTTAGGAAGGGCAGGAGGGGCAATTTCCCCCCCCAAGAGTTTGAGGAATACATATACTTTAGCGATTGTCTACTAATATACTAATACAAGACATGAAAGTCTTACGTCGGTATTGCTCTTGACCCCCCCCCCCCCAAGCAAAGTCTGAAATGACGCTCCTGTATGAAATATCTAATAATATAATTATAAATATCAAGTAAACTTACTGTACTAACAATAGAACCTGTTGTTTAATGATTTGAGTGACACCAATGCTCATAAGTATAGGGTGGCTCAAAGGCCAACTCCATTATAAGTAAAATTACGGGAGAAAATGAAGAGAGAATAACGTTCTTGCAAATAGATGCATTTCCAATCTAAAATAGTGGAAATTATATAATCGCACCAGCCATTTTGGCTCCACAGTGATAAGGAGCCCTATGTTTTTAAATGGAAAAACGTCTCCAGTTCAACAGGCTATTCGAACGGAACGCAAAGGGGCACGCAAAAATGACACATTGTTATGTGATGGTACCTGGAACAGCTCGAATCCGTTTCTCATCATTGCTGCATTATTGGTATGGGAATATGAACTGGCAACTTTCGGTTACCAATTTGGAGCCCAAATGGCTGGTGCGATTGGAAAAATTCCGCCATTTTAGACTGAAAACCATCTATTTGCAATAACTTTCCTTTCTTTGAATATTTTTCGTATCTTTACTTAGGATGGAGTTGGTCAATCGTCCAGGACTTTTAATACAGCCTATATTTATAAAGCTCCATTTATAGTTATGCACAGTATATTTCTAGGTACTTAAGCTACAGTCGTGGTGGCGTACTCTGTGTGCAACTTAGCTACCAATAAGGTAGCTTGGGTTCCACTATTGGTGAAGTTGAGCGTTATTCTCTTATTTCAATAGGACTCAGGAGTTCACCCAGACTTTCCAAAGTTGGTACTTGCGGAAAGTAGGAGTGAAAACGACAGGGGCATGGTGCTGCTTACTTTTCCTTTTAAATAAATGTTAAGCCTTCCTCAAGGGAGCTCCTGGGGCTCATGGGTATAACATACACCTTGCAACCCTTTTTTGGTGATTGATGTATTTTACATGCGTGACTGAAAGATTGTGACTTACAAACGACAAAGAAGTGAAAACTACAATATCTCGTTAGTCAAGTCTACCTTCAGCCACACACTCTTGTCATTTCTCAGCGAATGATTGAATCCCGTGATAAACGAAATCTGGAATCTGTTGCGAAGAAGTTCTCAAGCGCATTGGCACCACAGATCGTCAGGGAACTTCTTCCTTGCCGCAAAGTGATTCAGGTGTTGGAAGAAGTGGTACTCCTTGGGAGAGACTTAAAATAGTAATGGATGGAGAAGGGTTTTATATTGAAACACATGAAATGTTCTTTAAGTAACACATCAACGTATATTATTGTACAACATGTGGACAACATGTCTGTTGGCGATTACTGGATTCTTGCGGACAAGTTTGCGGTGCATTTCATGGATTTGAGCACTGTGAATACTCACTGATAGTTTCACCTCTACAGAGAAAGACATGATATATCACACCTACCATAGAGCACTATACAGTAACAACTTCTGCTGGTGGATGGGTGGTTTGGAAACCGGCCTGGATTTTGATCGTGATCGAATCACTGTCCTGACCATTTACTATTTTCCTTGTGGAACCATTTTTCATCAGCAGTGACAGTCTGATGCAGGAAGCTTTTCGGTTATTCCCAACGATCAGAGAACTATGGGATCCTTGTTAGTCGGTGCACCGATGAGTCCAACTTTTTCACCTTGTCGGAGTCGAGTGCTTGGATGTATGGCTTAGAGACCTGCACGGGCCTGGCCTGGCCCGAGGCCCGAAGCCCGGCACGGCCTGTGGGCCGGGCTTAGGCGGGCCGACTCTATTATTTCTTTGGGCGGGGCCGGGCTTGGGCGGGCCGACAATGATTTCTCTTCAGGTCGGGCCGGGCTTGGGCCGATTAATTGCAATTCTTTAATAGTTATTGACATTCGTTAAACGACAATTAGAATAAAGGCAAACGTTGAAGTGTGCCCGTGAAAAATGTTACAAAATGAAACTTCTAAAATTTATCGGGCCGGGCTTGGGCCAAGAATTTTTAAAACTTATTGGGCCGGGCTCGGGCCGAAAATCTCCAAAACTTTTCGGGCCCGGGCTGGGCTGGGCCTACGTACATTCGGGCCGGATTGGGCTCGGGCCGAAATATTCGGCCCGTGCAGGTCTCTAGTATGGCTAATTCGTTTGCAATTACATCAATACGCCTACTTTTCCAAAGGACTGCTTCTATGGTATTTCTGAAGAACTCATTTGAACATGCTGTCAGTCTGGGATACTGGGCTTATTTTTCAAATTGAATCACTGGCAGAAAATTTCTCAAACCAACGGTGTAAGATTCCTTCATTCACTGCTTCTGGAACAAATGTGCAGTTGATGTTCTTCGCGGTTAGATTTGCACAATGGCCTAGTTTGAATTTGTAGAGTAAAATCACTCGCAATCCTGTGTTATCTATTATGTATCGTCACATGTCTCTGTTCAACAATATTACATGCCTCCTGACTGACTGGGGATCCCGATCTGTTTTCTGAATGTATACTATGTTTGTGAAGTCATACACGTGACTTCGGGTCATTCATTGGTTTCCCAAAAGATATAAAATCAAACATTTTAGTCGTAGCAACCGAGTAATAGTTACTATGGCTAGTAATTAAGTTTGAAACCAAACAGATTTCTAACAATATCAGATTATTTTTGAAAATATGTTCTGTTTTAGAGAAAATTGAAATAAGTAAAGAGAATGTGATTTCTTTATGAATACTCTACAGGTTACCTCTAAAGGAAATACCTCTTTAACAACTTTAAACCTTAGTTTATGCTAGTAGTTGCATATGATGCACAGGTTCCGAAGCTTTTCATTTTACTACAGGTTACAGAATTGATCACATGAGGCATTGTTCATCAAAACAGAATATTGGAAGCTCTTCGGATAATGCTTTTCTGAAATGGCCTCCAAAATCACCAGATGTAACCCCACTGTTTTTTTCTTTTAATTTTGCATTAAGAACTGCATTTACGTGCCGCCTCTTTTTGAGACCTTCATGTACTGCACATGGGAATTGAAGAAGCTGTAACTACTGTCATACCAGACATGTTAATTTGTTTGGAAAAATTAATGCATCGATGTTTATCGCGTCATATTAAATCCATGTGTTTAAGGACACAAAAAACATAAAAAAGTACCTATGCATCATGTGACACAAAAAACTCGTGATTTTTTAATAGTATAATTTTAATAGTCGGTCTTACTTTAGAGACTCCGATATAATTAAAGATATTCAGGAAAATGACATACATATGTTTACGTTACATATGTCTAGTGTGTTTTAACGTTAGAGTAATATACTTTGTTTCAAGAAGTACTAGTGATATTAGCTTGCACATAGATCTTATTTTAACATTTTCAGAGTTAGAACTCAATAGCGCAGTAACAAAGTTTTCTAATGAAAGAAACGTTGTACATTTTTTTCCATGAAAATGAGACTAAAGTGCGTTTACCACATTGTCGCACACAATAAAATGGAACATAGCTTCACGGTAATCGATTTACGAACTTCAAGTAGCAACATTAAATATTTTTTTTCGTACTAAACAATTTCTTCTCGTGCAAACGGATGTGAAAGCCACAGAGGATGGAGGGCAAAAGAAGTATATCAAGTTCGAAGTGAAATTCTTTTTCATTGCAAAAGGTATTCACCACAACAAAATCAACGTCTTATGTCAATTACTCAGTACGCAAGTTCTCATGCCTAACATAAGCGAAATGATTTTATTTTGAGGTCATCCCTTTTGTACTCAACGTTTCACTATCTTATTTAATAATATACAGTCGGATACATACATTTTTGGACTTCTTCTTAGGTTAGTAATATTTCGGTTCGATTCATACATTTTTCCATTCTTCCCTATCCTGACTCAAATTTTCATTTCCTTGCAATTTTTGCTTCTGTACATCTTGTGCGTGAATCAATCAAAACTTCAATTGTGCACTGTAGTAGGAACTATTGGTACAGTCAGCGACAAAATTTCTTTCCGTTTGATGAAATTAGTTCCGTAAATAACTTCAGAATGAAAGAAAAAATTGAATACAGTTTTCAGTATATTAAATATAATGTAATTTTCTGTACGTTCCAGTCGTATCACCGTTGTACGTTCCAGCCATACCACCGTTTTACGTTCCAGCCGTATCACCGTTGTACGTTTCAGCCATATCACCATTGTACGTTCCAGCCATACCACCATTGTACGTTCCAACCATACCACCGTTGTACGTTC
The DNA here is from genome assembly GCF_964235325.1 of Thermobia domestica. Classification (NCBI taxonomy): domain Eukaryota; kingdom Metazoa; phylum Arthropoda; class Insecta; order Zygentoma; family Lepismatidae; genus Thermobia; species Thermobia domestica. Next base: position 174,437,368 of record NC_137468.1, on the reverse strand, counting down.
CAGCCATACCACCAGTGTACGTTCCAGCCATACCACCGTTGTACGTTCCAGCCGTATCACCGTTGTACGTTCCAGCCATATCACCATTGTACGTTCCAGCCTTACCACCATTGTACATTCCAACCATACCACCGTTGTACGTTCCAGCCGTATCACCGTTGTACGTTCCAGCCATATTACCGTTGTACGTTCCAGCCCACCATTATTAACAAAATAAATTTTACCAAACTGAAATAACTTTTGTTGCTGCCTGTAACTTTTGTCAGCTCAACTGTCACTGACAACGGATGTTTTGTTGATACCTGACGGCAACACTGAAAACATTTGTCTGCAGCGCGTGAGGTACTGGCTCAGATACGGCAGGTGTAGTTTGTTTGCTAATCATTCGCGAACATGTCACAGATGTTGCAGGTGGCATTTAAATTGGAAGTTCCTGTGGTGATTCACTTTAGTGGGGAAAAAGTATAAATGTACAGAACGTTGGCACATGAAGTGTATGATGAAAACGCAATAATTTTGTCAAGCTATTGCAAAGTAGTGCAATATACTTAAGAACAGAAGTACAGATATTGGTTACGCTTAATGCGAGGGAAGACTATCAACTTCGACAAATACTGAGATCGTTACTCGTGTGAATGAATTGAACTTCCACCTTATGATTTCCATGTTTATGGTCCCATAAAAGAAGAACTTTCGAAGTGGATGACGAGGTGAAAGCTGTAGCCCAACAATGGTTGTCGAAAGTTGGACGCGAATTATCCACAGAGGGCATAGAACAACTTATGCTATGCCTCAACAAATGCGTAAATAAAGGAGTTGATTACATAGAAAAGTAGCTTCTGTATTGAACTTTTGTCCATAAATAAAAATTCTGGAAAATTTTGCTCCTGTTTTGTTTCCGTAAGCAGTGCAACTATCTTTTTTGATAAACCGTCTATTATGTAGTCAATATGTTCCAATCGCTGATTAAGTTTCTTCCAATTATTTTCTCAATTGCTACTAACGTGATACCTACATGTCTCATAATACGCCCAATCATCCCTCCACAACTACTAGCGTGATACCTACATGTCTCATAATGCGTCAAATCATCCCTCCACAGCTACCAGCGTGATTCCTCTATGTCTCATAATATTCCCAATCATTCCTCCGTAGCTACTAGCGTGATTCCTCCATGTCTCATAATATACCCAATCATCCCTCCACAACTACTAGCATCATTCCTTCATGTCTCATAATATGACCAATCATTCCTCCGTAGCTACTAGCATCATTCCTCCATGTCTCATAATATGCCCAATCATCCCTCCACAACTACTAGCGTGGTTCCTCCATGTCTTATAATATGTCCAGTTATCTTTGCGTACCTTCTAGTGTGATTCCCCTATGTCTCATAATGTGTCCAATCATTCCCCAATAACTATTTTTCGTGATTCCTCCAAGTCTCATATGCCCAATCATCCCTTCACAGCTACTAGCGTGATTCCTCCATGTCTCATAACATGCCCAATCATCCCTCCGTAGCTACTAGTGTGATTCCTCCATGTCACATAATATGCCCAGTCATCCCTCCGTAGCTACTAGTGCGAGTCTTCCATGTCTCACAATACATCCAATCATCCCTCCACAGCTACTAGCGTGATTTCTCCATGTCTCATAATATGCTCAATCATCCCTCCACAGTTACTAGCGTGATTCAACATATTTTTATAACACCTAGTTTCGAAGGTTTAATTTCTTAATTTTTCCTCTTTTCCTAGAATATATCGTAACATCCATATAATAACACATCACATATACTTTTTACGCTTTTATCAGCTTTCTCGTAAGTTTTATGTCTGTATTTTTGGTCACAAGTTTTTTCTTCGAATCCCTTCTTTGTCTGAGCTATTCTGGTTTTACATCTTAGACCTATTTTAGACCAGTGGTTGCCAACAGGTTTGACGCAACACATTTGTGTGTCCCACCGGGAGCCATATTTATTTCAAACTAGAGTTACGTGTTGTAACAATAAGAGAGTGTGAATCTGTAATTTGATATGAGAGGCCGATTTGGGGCCCATGGGGCGACATGAGTAGATGGGCCGACTTCGCGCCGACTGCTTAATATAAAGAATGCGTATGGTAAGTAAAAGTCTGCTAGTTACATGAAAGATGACTAGCTCGTGGGATGAGCACCTTTACCTTCTTGATAGTGCCAAGAGCCTTATTTATGCATGGACAAATATGGGCCATGGCTCGAAACTAAGGTAAATTTATAAAGTTTCAGAAAGAAATTAATTGTGCACGGGCATGACTATATGGCAAGGAATATTTCCATTTATTTTACGTATTTTACACATTTTTCCACTTCCACTATGATTATTCACTCTGCCGTCTCGGGTGCACAGGGGCTCAGTGATAGAGCTCTTACCTCTGGTGTGTGGGGTCCCTGGTTCCATCTCCGGACAAGTAAATTTATGGTGGACAACATCATGTCCATGGATTTGCTCGGGATACTCCCACATTCTCATTCCTCCAATTGTTCATCATCATTCATTCGCCTTAATTATCCGTGTCCCTTAGCCTAAACGGGATTAAACGTTAAACTGAAAGAATTCATTTCACTCGTTTATTTCTGATATTGATCGGGAGCCAATTTTTAATGGTTGGGTATGGCAAAAATGTCAAGTATGGTACCGATAGTGCTCCATTAAAACTCACAAAAGCGCAACTGATATCCATGCAATAAATGAAAGTAGAAAAAGACATGCTAAAAATAATTACTCAAGTGAGGAACTGAATGAATTTTAGTTACATTCTTGGCAGGCCCGTGCTAGGATACTAACGAGGGCGGTGGGTAGGTCTAGCTAAAGGACGCGCACACACACAAAACGCGAATATATATATATATATATATATATATATATATATATATATATATATATATATATATATATATATATATATATATATATATATATATATAATATGGTTTTCGAAACAACGCCCACAACATTTGGGAGGTGATTTCTGACACCAAGATAAGATAAAAAGTATAGACTAACCTGGGTGTACAAATGCTTCCTTTCGCAGTTATAAGGTGCCGGAAACATGAAACAAGGAACTTCAAAGGTCCATAGCTCCAAACCTATGGGACCTACGATAGTCGGGTCAAGACTTCACTTAGGAACTAATTTGAGCACTATCCAAAAATACATGTTTCAGTATCCCAAGACACTCACGCAACGATTTTTGCAGAGATAATTTGGCTATGGGCATATAATTTGAAGTACTCACTAACTACCTCTATAAAAATTGTTCCGGAAGTACCTCAAGATTCTGAAACATGGATATTTCTGTAGCGCACATATTACTTCCTTAGTGAAGTCTTGACCCGATAACGATAGGCCCCATAGTTGTGGAGCTATGGACCTTTAAAGTTCATTTCTTCATGTTTTCGGCAGCGTATAACTCCGAAAGGAAGCATTTGTGCACCCAGGTTGGTCTATACTTTTTGTCTTATCTTGGTGTCAGGAATCACCTCTCAAACGTTGTCGGTGTTCTTTCGAAACACCTTACACACACACACACACACACACACACACACACATATATATATATATATATATATATATATATATATATATATATATATATATATATATATATATATATATATATATATAAGGTGTTTCGAAACAACACCGACAACGTTGACAGTGACACTTCCGGAGTCGTTTCAATTAAAATTCAGACCCGAAACTTGACAGAGGAGGTCTGAATTTTAATTGAAACGACTCCGGAAGTGTCACTGTTCATATCAGCGATCCCGAAAACTATGGATTCAACCTAATATCGGTCATTTTCGATCATTTATACATGGACCCTCCTCCCCTTCCACTCAGTTGCACCGTCAAAGTGAAATGATAAAAATCATCCCAGTCCCGATTGATTGATTGATTTTGAGTTTTATGTCCCGTTCAGCAGCGAGGCTATATGAGACGTGGACCTACTTATTAACGTGGAATCCGAACCACATGAGCTCCCGCCGGGAATCCCAGTCCCGATCCTCATCTATGTTGGATATTTCAACGAGATCGGTGAAGTAATTAAGCCACAAGCATAGCCACTTTCATTTTTATACATAGATAGATGTATTTAACTTGTGGTGCATAATTAAGTAACACTAACACAGAATTTAGTGTTTCCTTTCGATAGAACGTTTGTTTGGTAGACCCTCTATGTTCAAGTTATTATTAATGATCAACTACATAACCCTAATCATAAATACATCATCATAACTACATAATCATAATTACATCAACCCTACCACAACTATTCACTTAAATTTACCATCTGCCTCTTCTAGCATTGCTTTTGTACCTTTCCATATTAATTTACCTACATAAAAGATGGTAATAGTATCTAAAATGATGTTTGTCTACTTTGGATTTTTGATATTAAAATATTAGATATTTCCCAATGCTTCTGTCACTGTCAGCATGTTTCAATGTTATGTATGTGATCTAGAATTAATTAAAGAAGAGGCGAAGCAAGATATGTTTTATAATGAGAAGAGAAGTGTTGACAAAGGTGACATTTGATCGAGATGACAACCAAACATACTGATAAAAGCTATGAAAGTTTGAAGGTCGCATCTGCTGATTACTGTGTTTACTGTTTGTCTCATGGCTACTACGTTTTCCAAAGCAACACAAGCATGCATTTTTTTTAAATTTTAAATAAGTTACTTGTAAGTAGTCCTAAAGACTTTCTGATAAATATTGGTACGAATTTCTGTTTTTGTTGTTTTCTTTCGTAACCAGTTAGTATGAGTGAAGAAATTCTGAAATTTGTGTCTTTGAACCTGGCCCCACCCACACCCGTACTAATTTTGAAACATATGCCACAAATTACTGTCCAATCAGTGGTGACGACATATATATACATAAAATTTACTGTTACACAAACATCAAAAAACAAAAAGGATTCTGGGTAGGGCTAGATTAACGCTAGCCCCATCTACTCAACCGATGTAGATTAAACCCATACACAAAGTTAGTGTTAAATTAGTGCTGGCGATACCGCGTAGAAATTAAAATAGTGCTATTATCGGAAGGTGGAAATAATTTCGAGAATCTTTAATAGTGGCATCAGCAAAGAAGACAATCAATCCCTCAGTTTTATGGTGAGATAAATAGCACCTTTTTTTCTATGCGGTACAGTAGACACTAATTTTAGTACTAATTTTTGGCATAGTTTATAGAATTAGTGCCGCATTATTACTATCTTCACGTGATCCTGGCTCCACTCACACCGGCATGAATTTTAAAACATATGTCAAAAGTTAGCATCCAATTTGTGCTGACAACCTATTATGGTTAAAAAGTTTGCTGTTACACAAACATCAGGATGGGGCTAGGTTCAGGGTTGTTGCTCGAACTGTGTTTGCTTTATTATTACAACTTCAAATTTTTATAATATGTTGGTTATTATGTAATTAGCATCTGGCATTCTAGGAATCAACGTAACTTAATAAACCACCTTTCATTTTTGAAAAAGGGGAGCACAATGACGAAGTGACCATTAACTATCTGGGACAAGAGGTTGTTGCAATAACGGACTAGTTTAGATTTGTTTCATCTATTTGAGTCACGCAGTATAGTCACTTGATATGCCCGGAAACAATACTATTTTAAAACTTGGTAGCGTATTACGCGAAATACACCAACTTGTTAACATAAATTTCGTATCAATTTTCTGGAACTTTGGGTTATTTCGCCACGAATTCTGTCGATTCTTTTCACTTCGTTTTCTATGCGTACCTTGAGTAATACTGGTAGTAGTTACAATTCTCAATATGAATGGTCCAGTTCCAAAACTGCTATTGTCCATTTAGAGAAAATCCCAGAAAACTTTTTAAAAATGGATGATCTACATGATTTTTAGAATTGGGAATACTTCAGTGTGTTCATGTGGAAACCCTGAACATCCTCAAATATTTCCAGTTTTACAAAACGCATTGATCCTACAGTTTTTCTGTAATTGGGCAAGAGCCGTTTGGAACTTTACGATTTATATGTCATATGAAATATTCAAGGCAATTCTTAAGTAACTTGAACATCACCGCGGTACTCCAGAGCTTAGACTTCCGACCTCAAAAGAAAAAAAGCACCGTCCCGTAATCTGTCATCGGCGCTTTTAGCGTGTCATCGAACGTCTACACTATCGTGCCACCATCATTCATATCAAGAATCGTCACTAGGAATGATTTATGAATACGATTCAAATATAAAACTAGTCTTTACATTGGAATAGGCATAGGATCGGTACATAAGCTAGTTGGCAAAAAAGAATCACTTTTCCACAACAACCTCAATTTCTCACTGACTTGGTGCTTATCATGTCCATATATCTTCCATATTCATTTCACTGCTACTAAATAGTGTTGAATTGTGTGCCTGCAAGTCAGTTGTGTTCCATCATCACCCGCCTACCATTGTGTCAGATTACAATAGTGTAGGGAACATCGTGACTAGATCCAAGGGAGATGAATCAATGTAAAGTTTTCAGATGAATCATACTTCTCTGAGACGGTGATTCTAAATTTCACATGGTGTGGAGAAAACAGAAAACACGATATCATTCACAGCACATGTGAATGTTTCGAGTTTGGGGAATCCTGGAGTTATGGTATGAGGGGACTAATGAGCATTGGAAGAATTCCACTACATATCTTCGATGCAGTATTTATTAGTGGAAAATAGTTTTGTAGCGAGATATTGAAAATATATGTTCGTCTTTTTCAAGTCACAAGCCATGCCACTGCATCCATGTTTATTCGGTCATGACTTTGTTTATATGGATAACAAGCACCCTCACACAACTTTCTAAGTTACAGAGACACTAGAGAGTGACGACATTAACTGTATAGATTAGCCGTTACGCAGAAGGCTATTACGCGTACTTCTGATGAAATACTTTTCCTTTCCCTTGGGCGCAGAATGAACTCGTTTGACCTCGGCCAGGTGCGTCAGTTAGTATAGCGTTTGAAAGTGTTTGTGTTTTCTCTCTGGGCAGAAAATCGCTCAAACTGATCTACGTTCGAGAGAAATATGTTGTTCCTCTTTCCAAATGTTTGTTTTCTCACTGGGTTGAAAGTTCCGTCAAATTTAAACCGGTTTTGAGAGGATAATTTTGTATCACTTCACCTCGCAAAGTTCAGTGTTTCCTAATTATCGGAAGCAGTGTAAGAAGGAGTTGTGAATTTAGCTTGATTTTAATCAAGAATGTTATCGGGAAGTAGAACGAGTCTATGGCCTCAGAGGTACATTCTCCAACAAACGGAACGAGAACACAGTCATGCACCCCAACCCCATTAGCATATAGAAGATATTTTGTAGAATGTCCATGCAAGAGAATCCCCCGATCCAAAGACAGATGAGAAATCGCCTAATGTGTCTTTAGGAACTTGTAGCGCACCTTACAGCCGTTAATCAACAAGCGGAAATTTAACTTCCAATAAGGCAAAAAATCCCGTCGTGAAAATTCGGTGTTGCAGGGCGCAATTCGCTAAGATTCCTTGAATGTTATACACTTGAAGTCAGTAAATAATCTTATTCTAAATACTAATATATATTCCAGACGACGATTATTATTAAATATATTTGAAAATTCAGAAAGATTAATAATTCCAATGAGTAAACAATTTATTTAACAAATTAAAAAAAATTCACTCAATAACAATAATTTTAATGACTTTAACAGCAACAATTTTTTTGAACAAACTTGAATAATAAAATGACTAGCAAGTTCTGATAATTACGGTCTGATAATTAATATTCAATTGACTAATTACATAGTTTCATTAGAACTATTATACACAAAATTCTTTCACAAATTAGGATTTTACTCAAATTTCATTTGGTTGAATACCTGCAAATGGAGTACGGATCTTCCTATATCCATACGAAAGAAAATTCTTCGGTCAAATTCCCGTAAATCACGTAATGATCAAAGATCCCAAAAACAAATGGCAAAATAAATCGTTAGTCGAATTCGTTTTCAAAGGCTAATGATCCTAATCGAGGAGGATTTAATTACTTACGAGAATATAGAATATATTTAAATAGCAAAACGAAATTTAACCAGTCAAAAATCTAATGAAAGAAAGACTAACAATTTAACCAAAAATTCTCAGCTGCCTAAGTCAATCCTATGGACAAAATTAATTAACAAGTAGAATTTAAAGGCAAATAAAAACGTAACCAACAAACCCAAGAGAATTACGAAACATGTACTTACCAAAGAAAGTAACAGCTGGGCCAAACCCCTTCACCACTCATCAAACCTCAGCTCAAAGGAATCGATCCAGGTTCAAAAGACAAATTCTCCAAGAAATACTTCAATGGCAAAAGCAATTTCGGTCAACTTCCTTAACCTCTGAACCTTCACGTTTCGTAGATTAAAAAAAAGAAACGAATACACGGACTGTAGACAATAAGGAACTTCAGTACTCCATTTCCTCTACTCTTTTCTTGCTGAATTAGATCTTAGCTGCTTCAATCCAAGGCTTCAACTCAAGGCAGCAACAGCGAGTCGGCAGAAACGAAAACAACAGGCGTTAAGTCATACGTCACGCGGCTCGCGGCTGCGTGCCCAGAGGAGAAGACCTTGACTTTACACTCAATGCTATTCAACACACAAAAGTAGAAAAAAAGAACAAAACATTTTTGTTGAACACAAATTTCCAATGAAAAAGTAATCAACCATACATTTTTATTCTTTTCTTTTCTAACTGAATTTCTTTCTTTTTTAATAAAGTCCTTTTAATCATGCTTTTACAACACGCCATTTTATAATCTTTCTTTTTATTATTTTATTATCCAATTCCAGCTTTTCTTCAAAATCCTCTAGTCCTCTGGATATCTCGACAGAGAACACTGATGGAAATGCATTTCAGTGGCGGCTCGGAAGGCTGTCACCGCCACAGATCTCCCACCCTCGATGGAAAAATTCCTGCAGAATTTTTCTGTCACAATCTGGACTGGGAAATCTATAAGCTGGAAAACTCATAAAAAAAATTACAACATAAAGACGCATTAGTGATAATTTATCAAAAATTTTTCATTCACATAAATATTTTTCAATTTCATTTTTTCTTTTCAATTATAATTTTTACAAATGAATTTGGACATAACAATTTAAAAAAAAATTTTACACTTTAAAACTTTAGAATTCTTTCAATTTCATTTACTCTATTAATTTGAATTTTCATTTAAATTTTTCTTTATTGTTTTGCGCAAAACAATTTAAAATTCTTCCAAAATTTTACATTTAATATTATCTTTCACAAAATTATTAAGATTCAAACTTTTCAAACAAATTTAAAAATTTTTCCAACTTTACAATTAATAAAACTACAAATACAGTTTAAAAATTCGTTATAATTCAAGCATAAGACTTAATTTATATCACTTCACAATTCTACTACAATTCAATAGCTTTCCGGAAGTCAGTTGTTACCTGCATTTTCATTTCTTCTAGGAAAATATTTCTTAAGTTCAGAGACATGAACTCTTCTGAAGGAGTCTCTCGAATTTTCCAAATCAGAGACCAACACAGTGTTAGGAGTTAAAAATTTTCTAATATTAAATGGACCTTCCCACTTCACACTCAATGACCTCGTTATCTTCTCAGACAAAGAGGATTTAATGTGAGATTTGATCAAAATCTGATCATCAACCTTAACAACAACTGGATTTCTTATCTTTGAAAATAATTTCCTTCTATTCATCCAAGACTTTTCCATATTGACAAGAGCTCGATTCCAAATTTCGGTATTATTAAAATTCATAATTTCTGGATTATTAATCTTCCATCGAGATTCAAGTGGGGTGTTAATTGGACGTCCATAAAATAGCTCGTATGGTATAGACTTTAATCCAGAATGCTCACATAGGTTAAGAGTGAACTGCAGCTCGGGAATAAACCGCGACCAGCTGACTTGCTTATCATAACAATAAGAACGAAGAGAATTTTTTAAGGTTTTCACGAATCTCTCCGAAATATTTGCCTCAGCGTGGTATGGGCTTATTCTAATATGCTCGATACCCAAGCCAAAAAGGAAAGATTTAAAATGGTTTGATACAAAGACAGAAGCGTTATCAGTAGAAAGTGACTCAGGGAGGCCAAGTCTACTGAAAACTTCAAGAAGGTGATTACAAATTGTTTGAGAACTTAATTTCCTTAATTTCTCAAGAAAGACATACCGTGAAGCATTATCCACTCCAATTAGGATAAACTTATATCCATTGGAGGCAGGTAGAGGACCAATTATATCAATCATTATATTCTCAAAAACTCTCTTTGCAAATTTAGAAATTAAAGGTCCCATTTTCTTTTGATTATTATCTTTTACTAGCTGACATTTAGGACACGTTTTTACGTATTCTTTCACATCTTCTACCATAGTTCCCCATGTATACCGACGCATCACCTTTTTTAGCGTCCGGAAAATCCCTGAGTGTCCCCCGGTCAAATGTTGGTCATGAAAATATTCAATAATCAATTTCTGCAAATGTTGAGGTATTACTATTTTATATGGAAAGGTTAAGGCTTTACTTTTCTTCATCAAAATTCCTTTATTCATAATATAATTTCTAACGTTCTCCCCATATTCAATTCTTTCCATAATATTTCTTAATTCTTCGTCTTCTCTCTGTAAAACCTCAATTGGTTCTTTCACGAGAGGAAGATTCCAACTATTTGCAATTTTTAAATTTTTCCTCATAATAGCAAGACCAACTGGACCATCTACTTGCACAAACTCATAGGGATCATAACGTGTCAGGAAATCGGCAACTATGTTCTCGTGGGATCTAATATGCTTAATCGTGAAATTAAATTGGCAAAGAGTTTCAACTAAAGGTCCATATTTAAGGAGTCTCTTCGAATTTCCGAGTATCCAGGAAAGAGCCTTATTATCTGTGAACACCACGAAGTCATTGACAAGATAGTGGCGGAATCTATAAATAGTTTTTACCAAACTAATAAATTCTATTTCATAGATACTTCTATGACGGTCCGCTTCCGTTAATTTTTTACTATAGAACGCGATTGGGGCCAAGTTATTATGCTGATCCAATTGTGACACTAGGCCTCCGATCGCTTTCCCTGACCCATCAATATGAACAAAAAACTTCTTCGATAGATTAGGAGTCTTCAAAACGACATTTTCAATCAATAACTCCTTCAATTTATTCAATATTTTCTGGTGTTCATGTGTCCAAACAAAAGGTTTTTTTAGGTGATTTCAATTCACTAATAGGTGCCATTATTTCTTGCAACCCACTAACAAACCTCGCGTAATATGAAAAAAGTCCACAAATTTTTTGAACCCCACGTCTATTACGAGGAGGAGGGATATTCTTAATTGCAGTAACTCTAGATGGATCGAGCTCAATTGTCTCCCCATCTGCTATGAAACCCAGATATTTAATCTTTTTCCTAAAGAAAAAACTTTTATCTGGAGAAATAGTAACTCCATGTTTCCTTAATCTTTCTAGCACTAATTTAAGTACCCTCTTATGTTCTTCTAAGGTATCTGTCGTTACCAGCAAATCATCAAAATAAATCCTTACGCCTTGATCTTTTAAATCACCCAATATTTTCTCCATTGCTCGAGCCAAACTGCAACTACCGGTCTTTATACCAACTGGTACTCGAGTAAACTGATAACTTCCACGAGGAGTAACAATCGTAGTTATCTCTCGAGAGCTTTTATGAAGGGGGATTTGGAAATATGCCTTGGTCCAGTCAATCGATGAAAACCAACGCTTCCCCGCTAAACTAGCCAAGCATTCCTCCAAATTAGGCGAAGGAAGCACATCGTCACTTATAAGCTTGTTAGCATTACAAAAATTCCCAACAATACGATGTGTACCATTCTTATTTTTAACCAGGAAACAGCTGCTACCATAATTTGAGTGATCCACCTCTACTAGAATACCTTGTGATACAAGATCTTTAATACAATCATAAAAAATTTTTTCCTTATTTTTAGCAACCGGAAAAGGAGATTCTTTGAAAGGTTTGTTTTCTTTAAGGTATAATTTAGCTTCAAAGTCTTTAATACAACCAATTTTATCATTTATAACATCTGAAAAGCTTGAACGCAATTCACTGACAAACTCCAAAATTTCTGGATCATCACAACAATCCAAGTAATTCGAATTCCCTAAACTACTATTTTTATTATTCCCGGAACTAACTTTCGAAACTTCAATACTATCCGGAACCGAAAACTGTTTTTCATTTTTCTTAATCAAATCCAGAAAGTTCTTTGATTGTTCCAAATCAATATCTGAAGTAGTAGAGTCACTATCAACTACATCCTTTTGGACCGCCGCAATACATTCCATCATTTGTGAACCATCTTCCTTTAGTGTCTGCTTTGACTTCTTTTTCCTCTTCTTCCTCATCTTTTTCTGACCTGATGATTGAACACAATGTCTTTCTGCAATAGGATCCTCATGAAAAGAGACAACTTTTTCCTCAACCTTTGAATTTGACTTAATATCCTGTCTATCATCAACCAAATATCCCATATTAACTATAGGATTAACCACTGGTCGTTCTTCCTCATTTCCATTAGATGACATTGCACTCGCACCACCTTGTTCCCAAAATGTTATTGGATTAGCCAAAGAAAAACTCGGATTATCTAAATGACACAGTTCTTTAGTACCCTCATAATTCTTTGGTACATCTTCATTGTGTTTGCATTCGATGAATTGTTTAAGTCCCCTTAACTGATCTTGAGATGGTACAGTAATCTCCAAAAGATGTCGTTCAATTTCCGCTAATTCGATCTCGCACTGAACACCAATCTCGCATTTCATGTTAACTGGTCTTAAATCACGCCTAAAATCTTCAGATAAATCATCGAAATTGTCCAAATGGCCTGCACGACTTCCTGATGTAAACCCTTTCATACCAGAAATGTCTCGAAAAAATAATAAGGTATTTTTCCTAAAATCATTTACATCACTTCCTTCAATCTCCTTTCGGTGGCCGGCACTATGTCCTGATTTAAATCCCGTTGAGGTCGACGATGATCTTTCACTTTCTTTCAAAGGAAAATCACCAAATTGCAATAGAACCGATTTCCTACCATTGCGTAATAGTAATCTCTTTTTAGCAAAATCCACTAAAGACGAAGTATTTTTTAAAAATGGTGTACCTAGTAAGCAGTCACATGGTAACTCCGAAACCACTAAAAATCTTACACGCTCAAACCATCCTGATAAATTAATGGTAACAGTTATTTCACTTTCACTTATGTAAGTCAATCCAAGAGGTGCACGAATATTTAATGGTTTGGTTTCAACACGATAGTGCGCCAACCCACAACGTTCAATTAATCTTTTAGTAATAAGATTATATGAAGATCCACTATCAATGCAGACATTAACAAGTTTATCATTAATTAAAGCCTTAACGAAGGTTGCCACCACATTGTCCATCTGTGCCGGAACTACTCCCGATCGATTTAAACTATCATACCGAGCATTGGATTTTATCAGTGAATCAGATTCTTTCCTTTCAGAAGTATAATTTCTCTTTACATTATTTTCAACTTTCTTTTCATGATTATTCCTCCCAAAAATTTTCGATGAAGCAGCTGAAGCTAAATTAGCATTAAACGTATTGGTTTTTATTCCTATTTTCCTATTATATTCAAGTTGATTTCGAAATATTTTAGAATATTCTTCAGCTCGCTCTCTAAGTTCTATAATACTTCCAGGAATATGAAAGTTTAGCATTTTAAATCTGACAGCTGGATTCATCCCGTCAAGAATAATATTAATAAGCTGTAACTCCTCACGATTACAATCTAACACTAATGAAGTGAAGTAAATATCATTAACAAAGTTTTCAACCGCCTCATTTAATCTCTGTTTTCTATATAATCTATCAGCAATCAAAGAATGTTTAACTGTTTTTGAAATAAATTTATCAAAAATCCTAGCTCTAAACAACTTCCAAGGAACGTTAAGTTGAATAGCCCGCTGAACTTCAATCAGAAATTCTCCCTCACATTTACTCAATAAGGAACAATACACCAGACTCATTGAATAATTCGAGTTTTCATTAAATTCTTCAAGTGCCAACAAAATTTCAAAAACTATTAAACTGTTCTTGCCGTCTATATTTTTAAAGTTTTTTAATTTAGAATCTAACAGCTCAGTTGTTTTTGTAAAAAGATATTGATCACACAAATGCTTCGGAAAAATTCCAGGAAAATACTCATTGGAGCTCCATTGCTCTTTCCTCGATAGACTACCTTCACCCCGAGGGTTTTCACACACATTTCCAATTAATCCCAAACGACAATTTCCGACTGGAGTAGAATTCTTTATTGCAGCTACTCGTTTATAATAGTTTCCTATTCTCTGATAGTTTGTAACCTTTGATGGACTCGCACCCTGAGTGCTACCAACATTAGTCAAGTCAAAATCAACTTGCCTAGATGGCATATTATTTTCCAAACATTCTACTCCGGAAGTGTTTCTTACAGGATAATTGTTTCTATGTTCGATTCCCGCCTGAGGATTTAATCCTACAGACTCTCTCGGCTCAATTAAATTAGCCCTTAATATCCCTCTCATTGAAGGCATCTCGGGTTCAAACCTAATTCCATCAAACAAACTATTAATTGGGGTAGGAGGTTGAGCCATCCCGCTAATATTATTTACTGGAGGATTCTCTAAACTCAAACTACTACTATTTGAGTAATAATTAATTCCTAATCCAGACCCATTTCCGAAATCTCTATTACTTTCTGAGCTAATGCTGTTTCGATTAACAAAAAGCAATGAATCACGATTCGGCGGCGTTAAACTCATATTCATCACACTTCTATTAATGTCAACCATTCCGGTTTGATCTAACGTAATTAAGTTTTCGCTTAAACTTTCTTCTGGCATTTCAATATAAACATCATTATTGGAAGACATAATTAATGCTATTAATATTATACAAAAATACATAAACTATATAAATAAGAATTTCTAACTACACTAACTACAAAAATTCCAAACAAAAACCAACTACAAGACACTATAATTCTCACAAAAACCACTGTTTGAATCTAATAGCAATTACAATAGACCTGCTTATAGCAATTAAGAGCTCCTCCCCGCTCGCAATCAACCGCCAGCAAGTGACTCCCGAAAACCTATTTTTTTTCCAGAAAGTACCGTAATAATTTCAATACATTGAACAATTTTTAATTAACTGTAATTTACTGACCTCGTCTAGAATCCAAATTCTTAATACAAACCTACTTTTCAAATACTACCAGCTTGAAAACAACGAATGTAGTAGGTTAATTGGAGTTGAAGCCTTGGATCTTGTAGCGCACCTTACAGCCGTTAATCAACAAGCGGAAATTTAACTTCCAATAAGGCAAAAAATCCCATCGTGAAAATTCGGTGTTGCAGGGCGCAATTCGCTAAGATTCCTTGAATGTTATACACTTGAAGTCAGTAAATAATCTTATTCTAAATACTAATATATATTCCAGACGACGATTATTATTAAATATATTTGAAAATTCAGAAAGATTAATAATTCCAATGAGTAAACAATTTATTTAACAAATTAAAAAAAATTCACTCAATAACAATAATTTTAATGACTTTAACAGCAACAATTTTTTTGAACAAACTTGAATAATAAAATGACTAGCAAGTTCTGATAATTACGGTCTGATAATTAATATTCAATTGACTAATTACATAGTTTCATTAGAACTATTATACACAAAATTCTTTCACAAATTAGGATTTTACTCAAATTTCATTTGGTTGAATACCTGCAAATGGAGTACGGATCTTCCTATATCCATACGAAAGAAAATTCTTCGGTCAAATTCCCGTAAATCACGTAATGATCAAAGATCCCAAAAACAAATGGCAAAATAAATCGTTAGTCGAATTCGTTTTCAAAGGCTAATGATCCTAATCGAGGAGGATTTAATTACTTACGAGAATATAGAATATATTTAAATAGCAAAACGAAATTTAACCAGTCAAAAATCTAATGAAAGAAAGACTAACAATTTAACCAAAAATTCTCAGCTGCCTAAGTCAATCCTATGGACAAAATTAATTAACAAGTAGAATTTAAAGGCAAATAAAAACGTAACCAACAAACCCAAGAGAATTACGAAACATGTACTTACCAAAGAAAGTAACAGCTGGGCCAAACCCCTTCACCACTCATCAAACCTCAGCTCAAAGGAATCGATCCAGGTTCAAAAGACAAATTCTCCAAGAAATACTTCAATGGCAAAAGCAATTTCGGTCAACTTCCTTAACCTCTGAACCTTCACGTTTCGTAGATTAAAAAAAAAGAAACGAATACACGGACTGTAGACAATAAGGAACTTCAGTACTCCATTTCCTCTACTCTTTTCTTGCTGAATTAGATCTTAGCTGCTTCAATCCAAGGCTTCAACTCAAGGCAGCAACAGCGAGTCGGCAGAAACGAAAACAACAGGCGTTAAGTCATACGTCACGCGGCTCGCGGCTGCGTGCCCAGAGGAGAAGACCTTGACTTTACACTCAATGCTATTCAACACACAAAAGTAGAAAAAAAGAACAAAACATTTTTGTTGAACACAAATTTCCAATGAAAAAGTAATCAACCATACATTTTTATTCTTTTCTTTTCTAACTGAATTTCTTTCTTTTTTAATAAAGTCCTTTTAATCATGCTTTTACAACACGCCATTTTATAATCTTTCTTTTTATTATTTTATTATCCAATTCCAGCTTTTCTTCAAAATCCTCTAGTCCTCTGGATATCTCGACAGAGAACACTGATGGAAATGCATTTCAGTGGCGGCTCGGAAGGCTGTCACCGCCACAAACTGTCGTCCGCAACTTACGCCAACGACTGAATCTTGAAAAGATATTTAGGGGACGATTATTAACCTGCCGATATCCACGTACAAAAACGTAAGTGTAACGCTTAGAAGCAGTATGAACGACAACTGGCAAACCAAAGGTCGCAGTATGTCGCTATTGAATATGATATTGATTTACCTTTCCGATTGAGCCAAACCAAGAGCCATCGAATACGAAGACAAAGACGCGAAACACTTCATAAAGTGGATCATGCAAAAAAAAAACTTTTTGCAAAGGATGCAAAGAGACTTTTAAAAAAGTTTATGATAATTGCTGGCTACTGTCGCCGATACAAACTGAAAATTAATAGGGTGAAGAACAGCAAAATCAATTCACAGTGCTACGAGTATCAGGAGGAGATCCTGAGGCGATCTACAAGCAGGAGCTACCAGAATGCACAGAAAAGAGACCAACATGGTCTGTGTCCATCAAACCAAAGCTTCACTGTACACCTTTATTCCTTGCATTCTACCCAGATATAAAGCAGAGTACTGGAATGCACACTACACCTTTCAACGATATCTCTATGAAACCTCCAGACACAAGTCTAACTTGCTTCTGTAGATTTGAACTGCTTAAAAAACCTTTGGGCAAGAGATGTGTACCAATTGTGAGTAGATACTGCAAAGCTGATGAGTGAAATAAGATCCCTCTCATAGTTCTCCAATAGTCTGCTGCAATGAAAACTATGTTGGTGGGCTATCGTTGGAACTAGAGGAAACACATCAAGCTTTGGCACTACGCGTCATAACGGACTTTCGTAATTATTTGATAACTACAATTTTATCACATATACACGGGACATGCTCTCCATCTCCAGGATCTTTGTCGAAAGACGAGGGAGTAAATTGTCACTCCAAACTATCCACGCTTTCAAAATTATCCTTAGAAAAGACTGAAACAACATACACATACTCCTCTAAATTTAAACACTCTCATTGACATTATACCAACCAAAGGTACAGGATGCTGTGCTGCTCGAGATGGTTACACACCATTCAGTTATGATCGGAAATTTTTGTACTCATATCAAGTTGTATTTCAATGCATCTCTTACATTGTTTTGCATCTTCTATTTTTATTTTGTCATGCCCTGTTTCTTTATGGCAAGAAATCCCAACCATTTTCGACAGTGAAGCTCGATCAATATATGTACTCATATATTAGTCATTTCATATACCCTGATATCATGTTCACAAAAGTTACGAGTCAATATGTGCTTGTTCAGTAGCAGTTGTAAATAAGTGTACATTTTGATCTTCGAAGTTCTTTTATTCTTGTATTTGTTTATTCGCTTTGATTAATACTCGGAATACACACCATACCTTTCAACGAGATAGCTATGAAATCTCCAGACAGTCCAATGGACTTCTGTAGGTTGGGACTGCTTCAAAGGACTTTGGGGAAAGAAGCGCGTGACACCTGTGAATGTGCTCTGGAAAACTGTGAGTGAAGAATGGAGAAAATTCCCATCGCAGTTCTTCAACGGAGCCTTCTCCAATGTAAACTACATTACTGAGCCATTGATCGAAGCAGGGGAAAAAACATCGAACACAATGGATTTTCGTATCTATTGGATAAGTGTAATTAATTCACGTATACGCGGAAAAACCTCTGTATTTCCAAGATCTTTATTCCATCGAACATAACTAGCGTGCTCTAGGAAGACAAGGTATACAGAGGAATCCATCAGCCCAGGCTCTTAAAACTGCCCTTTGGAAAGAGACTACAACATAGGAGGGTCGGCTGATAAGTTCTCGGCCCGACCCCCTTCTGAATGTACTACCCCGATATAATTGATGTCATGTGAAATATTGATTTTTTTATATGTTTAAGTAGGAAATTTCACGATTCTACCGTGAAAGGTTTTTATTTTACAGGTAATTGAATGAACCATGGCGGAGCCAGATGTCAAATTCACCAAAGAGGAGTTGCGAGATGTAATGAAGTTCTTCTTCCTGCAACAGAAGTCGCCCAAGGAAATCCATGGTTGCATGCTAGACACATTAGGTGGACAGTGCCCTTCATAATCCACTGTGAAGAAATGGTATGCGAACTTCAAGCGTGGTGAATTTTCAACAGAAGATGGTGACAGGTGTGGCAGGACAGTGTCAGTGTCAACTCCGGAAAAAGTGACTAGATTCATGACCTGATTTTGAGCAACAGACGGGTTTCGCTTCAGGATATAGCTGACAAAGTGCACATATCCAAAGAACGTGTTGGGTCAATAATCCATGATCAGTTGGACATGCGGAATCTTACTGCGAAATGGATTCCCAAATGTTTGAACGCGGATCAGAAACGCGAACGTGTGAGATCATCGCAGGTGATTTTACGGCATTTTGTGAACTCGAAGAACGATTTTTTGAATCGGCTTGTTACCCAGGATGAAAGGGTTACATTACTTTGATCTGGAAACCAAAAAGCAGTCATGAGAGGGGCGCCGTCAGGATCTCCAAGGCCCAAAAAATTCAAAGCACAAAAGTCCGCAGGGAAGATTGTGCCTCAATATTCTGAGATAAGGATGGTGTTTTGCTCTCAGACTACCTTCCAAAAGTCCAAACGATAACTGCAGAGTATTACTGCAATCTACTGGCTAAGGTAAAGGACGCTATTAAAGAAATGCGCCGGGGAAAGTGGACACGAGGTGTCTTGTTCTTGCAGGACAATACTCCCGTCTACAAGGCGGGCAGAACAATGGATTTTCTGAGGGACCTAGTGTTTCAGTGCATTGATCACCCACCTTACTCGCCAGATCTTGCCCCTTCTGATTATTATCTGTTTCCAAAACTCAAAACAGCAATGAAAGGACAGAAATTTCACAGTGATGAAGAGGTGGTAAAAACTGCGTAACAGTTTTTTGCAGACCTTGAGAAAGCAGTTTTTTGGAGGTGTTGGAGAAGTTGCAGCATCGAAGTGTGTTGACCTTCGAGGGGACTATGTTGTACAGCCTCACACTTTCGTGCCTGCAGCTCAAGTCCTTCTAGGTCGGGCCGAGAACTTATCAGCCCACCCTCGTATCTCAAGTTTATCTGAACACTCTCATCGACAAAATGCTAAATACTGTAGATGTGCAGAATGAGATCAGGAATTTCTACATTAATGACAACGTGCATTACTTCTTTCCATCACTTTGCATCTTTTTTTTTAGCCTTTGTTTCATTGCATAGTGAATCATCCCAACTGCCTTTTGACAGTGAAGCTGGACTAACATCTATACTCATACTAAATTTATTGTTAATTTGATGTATCCGGATGATGTTTACAAAAGTTATAGGTCAATATGTGTTTGTTAACCAACAATTGTAAAGCAATATACATTCTTTTATATATGTTTGGTCCCTGAGTTTTTTTTCTCCTCGTATATGTTTTTTTTTCATCCTCGTATTTGTTAAAAGAGCACTCTTCTTTTGAATGAAGTGAAAAGTTTTGAACATGTCAAGTAACACACGACTGAGACATGTATCGTGTTTACTTTTCTACAAATGCCATATGAAGCACTTGCAAGCACCTATTGACATAGCTTTCAAGAGTACTTAAATGATAAAAATTTACGTGGTTATGGAGTTGAAAACCTATTCTTTAAATATAAATGATTCAAGGGCTAACTGTATCTTTTAAAAAACATGAAAAAAATTAAAAGAATTCGTGAAATTCCACGAATCTGTTCCACTTTGAAATACTTTTTGACATAATTTCTGTCTATTTTTGCATTCAGATATCCAACGTGTTCCTTTTCGAAATGGCATATATATATATACGCTAGCAGAATACCCATGCTTCACACGGGAAGAATATGTTTCATTTTGGACATAAGGGACTAAATTCGGATTTAAACGGCAACGGAAGTGCTACTGTTCGTCTGACCGACCCAGAAAATTATGAATTCGACCATAATATTGGTCATTTTCGACCATTTTTATATGTTCCCCTCCTCCTCCTCCAGAAAGTTGCGGGTCTGAATGTGGATTTAAACGGCATGGACGTGTCACTTTTTCATCTCAGCGACCCCAAAAACTACGAATTCACACTAATATCGGCAATTTTTCATCATTTTAAAATATGTTTCTCTCCCCTAGATTGCACCGTCAAAGAGAAACGATAAAAAACCATCCCAGGCCGGAACCTCATCTATGTTGAAAAATTGATCGAAATCGATCGGCTAGTTCAAGAGTTGTTAAGTTTTATTTATTTTTTATAACTCCATCCAGACCCCCAAGTTCTACCTTCAAAGTGAAAAGATTTTTTAAAAAAATCCAGGATCGAAACTCATCAATGTTGAAAATTTGATCGAAATCAGTCAAGTGATTCAAGAACTACGAAGTCACAAACATAGTGACTTTCAATTTTATATATGAGGAGTTCCAAAGCAAAAAGCGCTGAGTCTATAATAAAGAAAAATCAGGAGAGCACAGACACTAATAGCTCCGGAACTGTCAATGTAAACTATTAATGTTATATGTTAATTAAAGAACTACAAGTTGATATGGCATGATTACAAAAATCAGTTTTTCAGTAACACGCGAGTTATTGTTAAAAACATTTTGGACAAAGTGCATTTTTATACGAATACACCGAAAATAATGTATCTGGGACGCCATAAATCAATTACAAAAATACATTTGTGCATATTTTATTTACAGTCGTACACACAACAGTGTATGAGGCATGTAGAAGTATAATTCTCTCCCTGTGTGTTTGCAAATATTAAAAGGTTACACGCCATAAAACGAACACACATACTACAATTGAAAACAATTAACTTTTGCTATAACAACACATATACACATTAATATGCTCTACAGTAATATGCTATCAATTTCGAGTTGTGCTGCATAGGATATCCACTTCTTGTTCCAAGTAGTCGTATTCGAACACACTTTCGTTTTCAGTACAACATGCAGGCTGTGCATCCACTGCGGCAATATAGAGCTGAAGCACAGACGATTCACGTCTCTACTGATCTTCGAATCGTTTTTTCAGAAGGTTTGCCACGTCAGCTTTCTTTGCATGGGTAATTCGACTTTCCAGGGGTAGTGCTGGGGCATCTGGTACGCTGGCAACTTTCATCCCTGATATCAGTGGTGACACGCACTGTTTAGAAGGGTACTCAAAATTGTATATTAGTTCCATTTTGAAAACAACCCCAAGACATCCTTGGTGCAAAGGTTTTTCCAGAAACACACGTTTCATGTCACTGATACCTTTAATTTTTTGTAGGGAATTGTCTAACGGCTTCAGATCCCGCAAATGCCAGTCCACGCCTAGAACTTTCACAATCCCAATTTCGCGGTACATTGCAGTGTCAATTTCGGAACGCTTTCGAAAAGACTTTTCTAACACTCCAAACAATCAGTGGGCGGGGGAGATAAGAATGCCCTCGCACTGGAAACTGCCTAGTAATATTCTTGAGAGAAGATCTTCCAGCAACCACATGATTGAGGCATGGACAACATGTATGTTTTTATTTTGCTCATCGCATCCGTCGAAAAAAAAAATCGAATGGACTTTGTAGGAGCGTCAAAATATCGTCGTACGGACGCTAAGTGATGTCAGCAACGTTCATAACCACATTAGACTCATTCATACTGATAACACCCAGCGGCGTAGCATAAGGGAACGCTGGTATGCCCGGCATCCCCTGTTAATAAGAAAATTACGCATTTCATTATATATAAATTGTTTACTTCTAATTATCACAAGTATTTCCACTGCAATGTTCTGAATGCCCTCTCTCGCCTTACTTTGGCAAGCGGAACCTACGCATGCGCGTCACTCAGATGCACATTTTCTGTCTTTCCTTCTGTCGTATGCTATGTTCCTTGTACGTCCAGGCCTACTGCAAGCATCGGGGTTTTCGTCTGCTTTCTGTCGAATGCGCATGCCCAACTACTTGCTTTCTCACTTCTCCTCACCCCTTGCAAGTCTACATTTTGCTTTAGATATAAGCTGGCATATTCTCAAGTATTTCCAACTCTATCTATTTTGAACTAGCTATAGTTTTTGTACAGAACGTACGAGCGCCGACGTCAAGGAAATAGAACAAAACAGAAATGGCTAGTTCAATGCCTTTTTGAAGCATGTCGATTATGTGAATAATAATATAAAAATAGTTACGCTTTAATCGTAATTAAATGCATCGTAATTATAATCGTAATTAAAGACAAACTATTAATCTTCATCATAAATAAATAATATGCCCAGTGGCGTAGCCATAAACTCTTTGAGGGAGCTCACACACAAGAGCATTCTGTAGAATCACGGTCACAGATCTGGTAGGCCAAGAGAGCTAGCACTCCCCGCTCCTCGCAAAGATTGCTTGGGTCCTTCAGTCTCTGGATATCTGACAACGAAATAGACACTCAGAAACATCCCCCCCCAGTTGTTTTAAGTGTTTTCTGTTTACATCTTCAAATGATATAGTATACACTCAGGCCATATTCACGGCCAGGCGTCTGAGTTCCGGACCCAAGATGACAAATTTCTAGGGCTGACGTATTCTTTCTTTTCTTTTTTCTTTTCTTTTTTTTCTTTTTTTTTTTTTGTTTTTTGAAAAAAGAACGAGATTGAAGTATGGTATGCGGAGAAAGAAGCTGCCCACGAGAAAGAAATAAAGCGAACTATACTGGAAACAATGTTCATACAACAGTGGGGCAGAATTTTCTCGTCACAACGGTAGTGGCAAGAAGGAACTGAGACAATTCCTTATTGGCTTCAAACGTAATCCACGCATTTGTTTTTGTATGCTCCACTAGGCCACCATTTAGGGTCGCCTGCTCCCCCCCCCCAATATTTTATAAGACTATATTTCCCCTCGTAATAGCTATGCATTGCTGATTTCAGCAGTATTATATTACACAAGTAACTTTGGCATCCCCATTTCGAAACACCACGCTACGCTACTGATAACACCCGAAACAACTTGTGAGATCATGTGACTATACTTTCCTGCATTGTCAAATAGCGCTTTCTGTTCCGGGCAACAAGGTGGACATAGCGCTTTCTGCATCAAATGATGTATTTCACGGCCATTTTGTGCACTGTTATAATGATTTTTGAACCTAATGTGTAGCACAGATCGCTTCAAAGCTGGCGATTTATTCAAAATCCGCAACCAAACGCACATCGTTCGCGGATGGACCTAGCGCTTTTTACTTTGTACCTCCTCATATTGTACTAGCCTTCGGCTAGCTGAAAGCTCCGCCCTCTGACTCTCGCATATCTTATGTATCAGTTTTTGCATTAACAGTGAATTTCGTACATTTGCTCTTATATTTCTTGAATTTGGCCAGCTGGGGGCTTTGATTATGAAGCATGGAATAATAATAGAATTTATATTTAAACATAGAACTAATGCTGGTATGCCAAATTTTCATAATTTTATATTATATACAGTTATAAAAATTAGGTTTTTAAGATCAATTCTATACTAGTATTAGAAGAGTGGTACACTTGTGAAATAAGTCCAAGATAACAAATAGAATTAAAGCTCAAACCTTTAGTTGAGTGGAAAGCTTCATGGTTAAATAGCTAACAATGGTGAGTATGGTATAAAAAGCCATGTTCATTCGATTTTCGATGAGAATACATCTAATTTAAATCCGATGTTAATCTGTACGTTCGTGTTTCATGTAGGCTTGTTCATGGAAGATCTGTTGTAGTGCAAACTAAGAAATTAAATTAACAAATAATTGCAACAGAGCTTATTTTTCAAGCTTATGGTATACTGAAGAAAATCAATCTACCTAGATATATGTATAAAAATAAAAGTGACTATGTTTATGATTTCGTAACTCTTGAACCACCCGACCGATCTTGATCAAATTTTCAACATAGATTAAGTTCGTGCCTGGGATTTTTTTATCATTTCACTTTGACGGTGCAACTTAAGAGAGGGCTAGGAGGGAAGATATTTAAAAATGATCAAAATGTCTGATATTAGTGACAGTTTTCAGGGTCGCTGAGATGAACAGTGATACTTCCGATTCCGTTTAAATCTAAATTTAACCTGGAAACTTTAGGGAGCGGGGCAGATATAAAATTTATCTAAAATTACCGATATTGGTGCCTAATCTATTGTTTTCGGGATCAGTGGGATAAACAGTGACAATTCCGATGCCGTTTAAATCCAAATTCAGCTCCGCAACTTCGGAGAGGAAGCAGTGGTTCTTTCAGAAAAAAATGTTTCGGGAAGCACACTTAGTGTTCGGAAAGGGACGTGTTATTTTCACACCTTACTATTCTGTTTATTATTAGGGGGTGCGGTGGCTCAGTGGTAGAGCGTTCACCTCCGGTGCTTGGGGTCCCTGGTTCGATCCCAGCTCGCGCCGTGTGGACTTTGTGGTGGACAAACACCGTGCTCGTGGGTTTTCTTGGGCTCCTCCTGTTTCCTCTCACTTCCTTCATTCCACCATTTCATTCATTGCTCATGATCACTGTCTCCTTTAGCCTAACCGGTATATCTGTGGGACGTAAAACTCAAAGATTTCATTTTTTTTTACTATTTATTATTATATTATAGATGTATTATTTTCGTCTCCTCTCGGGGAACTCTCAGAGCTCCGAGGGGCATGGCCCCCAAAACATGTCTAGTTTAAATACAAATGAGCCCTTTGTGTCCAAAATGAAACGTATTCTCCCCGTGCGAGGAACGGATATTCTTTTAGGATTTCATAAAAGTTTTTGATTGATTATTTAGAAGTGAGGCGTGAAGCTATAGCTTAGTATTGAACTCAAACTACATATACTTCACTTTTACTGGACCGTGACAGAAGGCAGAAATAAGAATCATTTATCCACCACGACTTGAAACTTCTACGACACTTCATTCCTTTGCTAAAATGTTGCGTCCAGCAAGTGTAGAGTCTAGTACATTAATATGTGTATATCTTATTAGGATTTTTTTTAAACCTCAGCGATGCTTAATTCATGAAATTCACGTCATGATTTCAGTTTTTATCAGCATTCAAATAGAGGTGTAATTAAAGGCTTTGTCGTCTACCACATAATCCAATATTGTGTAGCACACAATGCAGGAGAGATGGATTTATGGGCTTCAGTTGTTTCCTGTCCGAAATTTTTAATGATAGGATCAGAGTGAAAGCTTTGTTCAAGGGGTTTACGAACTCGTGACCTACATGATGGTATATGACGACATCAATATAATGTTCCATAAATACTGAGAAGATGTAATTAGACTTCAAATGGGTGTTCCAAAAGTTCTGGGACTGGGAACAACGCTCTACTTAAGATTCAAACATATTAAAAACAATATAAAATTTACCATTTGCTTTTGCTTGTTTTTCATAAGTGAAAGAAGATAATGAAATGCACAGTCATAGATAATGTTATTCTACAACAGACAATATGAACTTAAAGAATTTTCAGTGTTGCCATCCATAGAAATTACAGTGTTGGCAGAATAGCATGTTCCTCAAAATCTAAGTTAAAGGAGCGACTCAAGAAACGAACTCAACTACATTTGATTACATATCATGTTGTCTTGGAATCCTGTGAACTACTTTTTAAATAATAGTTGTATTTAGTTTGTCGTAAACAAAATAGTTACAATTTACAGTTATTAAAATTAAATAATAATGTTATTTTAAAAGTAGTTCACAGTATACCAAAATAACATGATACGTAATCCAACGCAGTTGAGTTCGTTCCTCTAGTTTTTGCCTTAACTTTTATTTTGGAGGAATTGTTATTCTGACAACACTGTAATTTCTATGGATAGCAACACTGAAAATTCTTCAGATTCATATTTCCTGTTGTAGAATAATATTATCTATGACTGAGGTAAGTTGCATTTCATTATCTCCATTCACTTATGAATAATCAAGCAAAAGAAAATGGTATTTTTAAAATTATTGTTATTATGTCGGGTTCTTAAATAAGGGCAAGTATTCTGTAGGAGAATATTTCATTTACCCTTTGGTAGCAAGGGGAAAGAGATGCTTAATTACAAGTAATATGTGCGTAAAGTGTCTACGTGTCACCGTTAAGAAGCCTCAAATAACAATAGTGTAACAAAGTAACAAAAGAAACACTGACCAAAGCTTCAACACATACTGTATTTTAAATTATAATGTGTTACAGTTTCGGATATCTAACATATCCTTCATCAGACACTACATAGATACTTTAGCTATAGTGTATATATAGTGTCCGATGAAGGATGTGTAAGATATCCGAACCTGTGACGCATTATACAGGGTGATTTTTTTTAAATCTCACGGTCTGGAATTTCTAGCAGAAGGCCAAGCTTAAGCCAGTGATGCCAACCCGGGAGGAAAATCTCATTTCCTGAGATTTTTCATCTAGAAATTTAGAATTTAGAAACTACATTGGCTTTTTAGCATAAGGAAGTATTATTGTTTAAAAATTCAATGCAGAAATGGGGATATGGCGGCTAGACATTTATATGTGCATATCTCATAATTCCTTAAGAGACATTCAATTTGGTATTTATACTTTTTGTTTAAAATATTCAAATAGATGTCTTAGCGTTTTATGTTACTTGACCTACAAGGGAAGAAGAGATGTTGGGTGGTTTACTAATCAAGGTCAAATATTTAAAAGAAAGACTGAAATACATGCTTAATTATTTGAAATGAAAAGTTTGCCTTTAATAGTTCAATCTGGCAGAAGTTCACGGATAATGCACAAAATGTATTGTTTGCAACCTTGTGTATTTATTTAGAAGCAAAAGTTTATATTCTCCGTGTACATCAGTCTCTCCTCTAAACATTCGTTTTTTGGGGGGTGGGGGGAGTTCGTCTGACACGTAGTCCTAAGCAACTGTAGTTTTCGTAAACGCTTGCAAATGAAAAAAATGGCACTCCACCGACAACAAAGATGACCGCCATTCAGGAACACTTGTACAGTCACGAAAGAAATAAGTTAGCTGGGCAAGAGGAGAGAATATTCCCAACCCTGTTCACGTGAGTTGATTTCTCCGAGATATTTGCTGCTTTCACGTGAGGTCTGTAATCAGCTCTTCCAAACAAAGCCAGTGTCTGCTGTAAAGCAATGTTCTTTTCGACACTAAGCTCAGTGTTTTTAGACAGAGAAGAAAAACAATACTTGAATTTGTTTTCGAGGAAAACAAATAATTCATGCATAGTAGTTTGCAATTGCTAGATTACCTATTATAATTAATTTAGATATCTAAATTTTCGTGATCTACTCACAGGTAATTCAGGAGTGAACAATGAAAGGTGATTTCGGAAATTCAAGATTGCATTATTGGTCTAATACTATGAAATGAAATGGGAATTTTAACATCGCACGATTATGTCTTGGAGGCTCGAGGAAACAGATGATGAGTGAACGAAATGGTTAATGAAAGGAACTGAGGAATGAAGTGGAAGGCAATAAAGAACTCTTAAAAACAAATGGACACAATGCTGTTCAACACAAACTTACTTAGTATAGCTTGGAATTGAGCCTATGACCTTGAAACCAAAAGTTAGCGCTCTATTGAGCCACTATACTCTAATTATGACAGAAAGGCACTCCCGATTCCGACGTCGATTGGTTGAGTTGTGGATTAATTTGGAGTCTAGTATTCTGTTCAGCGCCGAGGCAATTTAAGACGTGGACGTATATCTTAGCGTGGAATCTGAACCACATAAGCTACCACCAGGAATCGATCCCGGGTCTCCCGTGCCGAAGATGAGCACTGTAACTATTACGAAGGAATTCCCAACGGTCCGGTAATGCTATTCAGCCGGTTCACTAGAACCGGTTGTTAAAATATTTTCAGTTCGCAAAACCGGTTGTTAAACCCAGACAACAGTACATATTACCCAGTTATTCCCAGAAACAGGCATTTTTGTTTAACTATCTTTTGTTTTTAGAATCTCTTACAGCTACAGGATTAAACATATGATCCCTCGGAACAAGGTATAAGCGCTTATTTCTTAATCTCAAATGCTCAGATATCAAGAATGAGATCTATTACATCAGTATAATTGTGAGGGTTATTTATATTCGAAACGCATACATACTATTATCAACAACGACGTGAACTTCATGGTATTTGCTAGTATTGTTCACGACGGGAAACTCTTGTCTCGTGAAGTATGATGGGGATTCAATTTCCTTTTTCAAAAAGGTTTAATTATTTCTATTGGACGATGTCGTCTTGTGTCGTTTCCTCAGCAACACTACTTTCTGCACACAATAACACACATATGAGTAAATAGCATGTGTATCAGTTTTCACTATTATAGCGTTTCGTTTACTCGTCGTACATTTCAATTGAAAGATCATATAGTTGTAGCATCTGTTCTATCGTATAGGTTGTGTTTTAAATATCATAATCATCTATTGCGTAATTGCTGCTCGTGAAATTTTCAATCGTGCTTAGTCTTGAAGGATGTAGTAAAAACAAAAAAAAAAAAAAAAAAAAAAAAAAAAATAGGTAACAGGAAGAAGATTCTTTGGTAACAGGAATAAGAAATACTTTGTTGAATATATTGTATTGAATATTATGCTGCCCATACCAAACGAAAACTTTTATCTTCAGATGGACAATGACCCAGACATTTTCATTTTCCATTAAATAATCAAGGATCAGATCTCATATAAAACGCTCCAACAAAACTGTTGATTGAAAGTGTTGAGAAGTAAGATGTTTCATTCACTATGTGTACTTTTTAAGTCCAGCCATTCTGAGTGAGGTTTTTCCTCATTCATACCAGGCAAATGCCAGGATGACACCTAACATACAGGTCCCAGTCCACTTCCTTCCTTTCCCATTCTTGTCTTCCTTCGTTACTAGTTGATTCAATGCCTCCTCGAATCATTGCGGTGATAGATAGTCATGGTTTGTGGACACGCTATTAGGTTTAAAATTATAAGATTTTTATGTTTATTGAAAAGAGTTTTGTTCAAGGCTAATATTAGTTTGAAGATATGAAGTGTTCACGAGCAGAAGGAAAAAATAGTCCTAAGCATTTGGAATTGCCAAGACAGACTGAAATATTTTATCTTGTTCTTTTTGTTTAATAAGTGTAACTATATTTTTCTTTTCCTATGGGAATTAGCATTCTTTATATTCCATCATTTTTCTATTGGAGTTAGGAAAAACATTCTGAACAATTTTGAAACACACAAGGCCAAGTCGTAGTTAAGTAGAATATTTTATTTTGTTATCTGTGTGAAATATATTTTTCTTTCTTTCTTCCTACATATGAGAATTAACATTTCCCTTTAATCTTATTAAGGAAATTAGAAAATGGATATTCAGAATAGTTTTGGTTTTCGAACACTTAATGCCAAGAAGTAAGCATATCTCCATGAAATAAGCATATCTTTTTCTTTCTTTCTTTCTTTTTTCTTTGTTTTTTTCTTTATTTCTTTCTTTCTCTTTCTTTTTTGACTCTTATCTATTCGATCGCCAGTAGTTCGCCTGAAGACAAAACATCGCACAGCATACAAGCTGATTCGACACGTGCCAATGTACCTTGTAAGCAGGATTGGATATGCAGTTTTTCTCTTTCCTGCTTTCATGAATATATATATATATATATATATATATATATATATATATATATATATCTTCCCTTCTGTACATACGACAACGTGAATAGTGTTATTGACCTTCTCATACACAAAGTTCGTCACACTTAAAGGTTTATAATTTTCAGAGATGGTCGAGCAACCATCTCTGGATCACTTTGTATGAATTGACCCTATTGCTGTGTACGTAATGTATTACTTCTTTATATACTGTATGTTTAGAGAAATAAAAATACTGACCACGATGAATCAGTAAATGCTAGAAAGTAGCTGAAAATATCAAATCTAGAGCAACTGCTGGAAATAAGTTTGCAAATGATTGCCTCCATTGAAAGACCTCTATTTCTCCTCTTTCCAACATCTTTTTTCTTTCTGGAGAGGAGATCTTGCTTGTCTCATTGAGTATGTATTGAAATTGAAACATTTGAAAGTTTCAACCTGGCCAGTATTAAAAACAGGGTCCGCCAAGTAGAAGTTCAATGCGCTAACCAGTCACTCACTTACTTATTTTATTCTTCATGTGTTTGTCTTTATACATTTAGGTGTACAAGAAACGGACTTACTCCTGATTTAGTACAGTACAATAGTTCTTATATACAAGAAAAAGGAACACCGAAATTTACAATAATCGCCAAAAATAAAGTAAAAAGAATAAACGAAAAGATAAACATATATCAATTGTAGATGATTTTTTTCATAACAAGAAAGAAGGAGCTTACTGCAACACCACTTCTTAAAACCAACTAAAATACTGCCTGCCCAACTTAGGGGAAAAGAGATTTCGGGGAGTACGTTTTAAAAAATCCAAGTAGGTGCAAGCATCCAGCAAAGGTACATGACGATGGACATAGGCAATTGTAAACGCCAGAAAACAAAGCATAGCTTGATGTTTACTCTGTAGGAAATAACGAAATTTCGGGAGCAATAAATATGACACTGTGAACTGGTGTGGAGATCGTCGACCAAAATGCATCCTAAGAATTACGTGAGACAGTTCCAGATTGCTGGAGCACCCCCAAACTGATCGTACCGATGGGCCAGTGTATCCTCTTTGGCGCATCGAAAACACAGTGGGTTAGGAATACGATTCAACTCAAATAAACGAGCGCACATAGGGACCAACTGATGAACCATTTGAAACCATTCAACCTGTATATATGAAGGTAAGAGCGGGACGGTGTAATTAGCCCATACCTTGTTCACATAGACTGTGGATATCGGCGAGGAATTCGAAGAATAATCTGATCGTAAGTCAACGAGAGAAGGAAGTTATATAAGGAACGCGAAGTGTGTCCCATAGAGCAGAGAACCGCACCGGCGTATGTCCAAGAACGTATTAATGAAGTAATGTACGCCGGGCAACAATAAGGGAAGTTAATAAACGGAAGCGGGGGCTCACAGGGAATTCATAACCTGGCCAGAAAATCATATCCATTGATGTGTAAAGGAGTTATTAGTAGCAACGGAAGTATAGAAATCGAGTTTAAACAGAGTTTGATATTTCACTCTGAGATGGACGAGACGCAACACTCTCTGTGAACGGGAGTAGTAGTGGCCCGCGTTTGCGCGAATTGACCTTGATGACGTCATAGGTCAAAGGTCAATGACCTTGACCCGGGGTCAATGACCTAGGGGTACCTAGGACCACCCCCTCTAAATTTTGGCAGGGGTACCATGGCCCACCCCCTAAATTTTGG
The DNA here is from genome assembly GCF_964235325.1 of Thermobia domestica. Taxonomy (NCBI): domain Eukaryota; kingdom Metazoa; phylum Arthropoda; class Insecta; order Zygentoma; family Lepismatidae; genus Thermobia; species Thermobia domestica. Next base: position 174,405,184 of record NC_137468.1, on the reverse strand, counting down.
CAGGGGTACATAGGACCACCCCCCTTAAATTTTGGAAATTGCCAAATCTAAAAATTGGGTATGGTAGCCTAGGACCATAGTATGTACCTCTATTAGTATTGGGTGTCTATGTCGTTCCCTTTCATGGGTAAAAAATTGCCAAAAATTCAAATTTTCGGAGGTTTTTGACCTAATTTATCCCCTTGGATGAGGTGTTATTACCCTATATAGTTATATGGGCGTATACAGGGGTCCATTACCTTTCATAACATATGGGTATATTAATGCACCCCTTGAAAAATTTGGGAGGGGTACCTTGGCCCACCCCTTCAATTTTGGAAATTGACCCATTTCAACATTGGGTATTATAGTACAGGACCCTAATATGTATTATGATAAATTTGGGTGGTCCACCTCATTCCCTTCTAGGGGTACAAAATTGCCAAATCTATAAACGTAAGCAATACGTAGTACCACGTGTTTGGTTTTTGGTCGATTTTATCTCCTTGGATGAGGTCCTATTACCTTATATGGTTATATGGTCATGTATAGGGTCCATTACCTTTCATAAGATATGGGTATATTTGTGCACTCCTTTAAAAATTTGGGAGGGATACTTTGGCCCACCCCTTAAATTTTGGAAATTGCTCATTTTATATATTTGGTATTATAGTACTGGACCCTAACATGTATTATAATAAATTTGGGTGGTCCACTTCGTTCCCTTTTAGGGGTACAAAATTGCCAAAATATAAACGTAAGCAATACGTTGTACCACGTGTTTGGTTTCGACCCAAGTTATCCCCGTGGATGAGGTCCTATTACCTTATATGGTTATATGGTCATGTATAGGGGTCCATTCCCTTTCATAACATATGGGTATATTGGTGCACCCCTTTAAAAATTTGGGAGGGGTACATTGGCCCACCCCTTAAATTTTAGAAATTGACCATTTTACATATTTGGTATAATAGTATAGGACCCTAATATATATATATATATATATATATATATATATATATATATATATATTACTATAAATTTGGGTGGTCCACCTCGTTCCCTTTCATGGGTACGAAATTGCCAAATTGTTAGTACAACCACGTGTTTCGTTTTTGACCTAATTTATTCCCTTGGATGAGGTCCTATTACCTTATATGGTTATATGGTCATGTATAGGGGTCTATTACCTATCATAAGACATAGGTACATTGGTGCACCCCGGGAGGGGTACTTTGGCCCACCCCTTTAATTTTGGAAATTGCCCATTTAATATATTTGGTATTATAGTATAGGACCCTAATAGAGATTACTATAAATTTGGGTGGTCCACCTCGTTCCCTTCTAGGGGTACAAAATTGCCAAAATATAAACGTAAGCAATACGTTATACCACGTGTTTGGTTTTTGGTCGATTTTATCCCCTTTGATGAGGTGTTATTATCCTATATAGTTATATGGGCGTATACAGGGGTCCATTACCTTTCATAAGACATGGGTATATTAATGCACCCCTTGAAAAATTTGGGAGGGGTACCTTGGCCCACCCCTTAAATTTTGGAAATTGCCCAATTTAAACATTTGGTATTATAGTAATGGACCCTAACATGTATTATGATAAATTTGGGTGGTTCACCTCGTTCCCTTCTAGGGGTACAAAATTGTCAAAATATAAACGTAAGCAATACGTAGTAC